>NC_137814.1:13900093-13977593 GCF_963921795.1 Nannobrachium achirus
GACACTGACATTGACAGTATGGACAGGCCTTTACGTTAAGGCATAAGATCTGGTACTTAAAGCCAAGGACAATTTTAGCTTTTTAATTAAAATCTATTTTAGATTGTAATTACAGAATATAAAAGACGAGTGTTAAAATTATTTAATTTCTTTCTTTCTATTGTTTTAGAGATTCTTATTTCAGTGGTTGGGGGCATGCATAGAAGTGGCTAAATATGTAATTTTACACAGAATAAGCCCATTCCCAAGATACAACGCAAACTTTCATGGTTGGATGTGACTTATGGGGGCTAGAAGTGTTACTGTAAATAGCAATAAAGAAACTGCTGGCTTATTGTGTCTAAAAAGACATATTTAGCCACTTGTACGCATGCCCCCATGCGTACGCATGCCCCACATTTTAGCACGGTAAACGCGATAAAACAATAGAACGAAGCAAATTAAAACATTTTAACACTCACTTTTTCTTTTCCCTAATTACAATCTAAAATATGAACCCTTGTTGTAAAAAAAACAAAGTTGTCCTTTAAGACAATCAAAATACAGTAGGGTTGTTTGCATCCCTTCTTACAGGAAATACACTTGTTGCCATCTGTGAGTACAGCTCTGACAAGGTTTTATCCCCTCAAGAAATGCTTGTAATTTTCCATTACATCCATTTCTTTTTAGGAAATGTTTTGGGTTTTCTGCCTTTATTGGATAGTACAGTTTAGAATGACAGGAAACAGAGGGAGAGAGACAGGGAGTGACACACAGCAAAGGTCACAGGGAACGGGAATTAGACCTGCGACTTGCTGTCAGGCTGAATTAGATCCTATGGGCCCTATTTTGCACGTCATAATTACCAGGTCTTGTGAAGCATCGTGAGCTTGTAAATGTGGTATGTTTGCCAAATGTTTGCCTATTATGACATTCCCATATAGGACGCTGGGGTTCATGCTTATGTTATACAGTTACAATTAATTATAGTTAAGGTATATAATTAACTATAGTGATTAACTTATTTATAATTGCAATGGTGTCAGGGACATGTACAAGGGGTTATCTGTTATAAGTGGGCCTAAGCACCTGTTACATAGTAAATTAATCATAAATAATAATTAAGTGTATATGATTCCGAAGAGACTTTGTCGATTAACAGGAGAGGTAGGAGATGGTCTACATATAATTATTGTAATAAAGTCATTATTAATTATTTGTTATTCTGCACAGGTGCACAATTCTCACTCCAAGAAGCAAAAAGGTGTGATACTGCATTGCACATGATCAAATCTCATTACAGTGACATGTACCCTCCAATCTTCTTCTTGCAGAGGCACGTGTACCAAGATGGGATAATTATTTTTTTCCAAGAGCACTTTGCATACTGATAATGCATTTTGTAATCTTGGAGAGGGAGTGAAGTGCTTCAGAGCTTAAGTGGTTGAGTGAGTTTCTGTGCGTGCCAGGGCAGAGCGTGGGTATGATTGCAGCAGCGATAGAAAAGACGTATAAGAGAAAAAAAACAACAACCTGGAGGCATGAGAGAAGATTTAATTTGGATAGTTCTGTGTTAAGTGGCTTAATGTCATCATGAGGCTATCCTTCAGCACACTGCATGTGCCCAATCTGTTTACTGTTTGACTTTGGTGGAGTTTGTACTCACTTTTGGCGCTACTCCTGTACGTGACATGTCTATTATGGTCGATGGGAAAGGCACTTAAAGGAGTAGTTCACCCACAACAGTAGGACACTCAAGGAGCAGTGGTGTAAAGTAACTAAGTACATTTACTTAAGTACTGTTCTTCAGAACAGTTTTACTTTACTGGAGTATTTCCAATTTTCAGTACATTTGATGGCTTTTACCTTTTTCACTCACAAAACATACTCACTATACTCCCTCCCTCCCTCACTCGCTAAATTTACTCACTCACTCACTCACTAACGCTATGTTCCTCTACCTCCATATTCCTTGGCAAAACCGGAAAACCCCGCCGTCTGGTCTGAAAATAACAAAAACTGTTTCGCCCCTCATCAAACCAAAGGTATCAGTGGAGAGTTGAAAGCTTACTCTGCTTAGTGGACGAGGTCTGAGCCCCCACCACACGATTAAAATACATTTCTAGGGCAAAATGAAAAATATTCCACCGGATGGAGACACTCTTCCTGGTTGAAGACGAAACAACGCTTCCAACGTCGCAGAGTTGAATAACACCCAGTGAGACTAATGGCTGCTCTGTGTAATTCGGTCGACCTGCGCGGCAGTAGTGAGTTGGCACCTTGATGGCGACAACAAATAATGAAAAACGAGAAGAAATGGAGTCTCCATCCGGTGGAATATTTTTCATTTTGCCCTATAAATGTATTTTAATCGTGTGGTGGGGGGCTCAGACCGCGTCCAATAAGTAGAGTAAGCTTTCAACTGTCCACTGATACCTTTAGTTTGGTGAGGGGCGAAACAGATTTTGTTATTTCCGGACCAGGCGGCGGGGTTTTCCGGTTTTGCCAAAGAATACGGAGGTAGAGGAACATAGCGTTAGGGAGAACTCCACTAACGCTATGGACCAGAGCTAGTATTAACCCATAATGTTTAACTATTGAAAAATAGCAGATTATACAAGCTCACAGCGTGGCCGAGTGCAAGTCTTTGAATATAGACCAATATATTTTAAAGGCGAACATTTGTAACTCAAATATTTGCTTCTGGGGGGTCCCTGGACCACTGACAGAAGAACCAGAAACATAGGTTCTTCCAAAAACCTTAGAAGGATTTGAAATATTCAAAGACTTGCACAAATGTTCATGATTTTTCAAAAATAGCAGATCTACAAGCTCGCAGCGTGGCACTCGGTGCCACACTGTGAGCTTGTATATCTACTATTTTTCAATAGTTAAAGCACAAAATAATGCTTTCCCAGTCTAAATGGGTTAAACCCCCCTCCCCCTATGAAGAACATTCGAAGAAGAGAAGAATTTACCTACATCATCCCACAAGGGAAATTCAGTTTTCAGCTTAACCCAGCACTGCCCACAAGGAGCGCGAGGGAAGGGGAGCAGTGATAGCTGGAGCGTGGAATCGTACCTGCGACCTCTGGGACCTCCAGAGTCCTAGGTATGGACACTAACCACTCAGCTATCACTGCTTCATGGGGGGCTGCAGTGAATCCTTGTACACATGGGCCCAGAATTTGTTGCGACAACCCTTGCATCTCACCATGCTTGTTGAGGAGCACCGCCAGGTACTCTCTGTAGTAGGAGCTGACGTAGAGGAGCAGCGCTGGACTCAGGCTGGTCCTGAAGCTCAGGGAGATGTTCTCCCCTGGCAGGGTGACGTCAGAGTAGATGGAGGAGGGCAGGGTGCTGCTGTTCCGGCTCAGCTCGTACGGCTCCTTGAAGGTGTAGCTCACCGACGTCCCTGACTTGAAGCTGGCCGACACCTCTGGAGGAGAAGGGAGACAGCGGCACATACGAACGTTTACGGCAGTGGTACTCAACCTTTTACAGGCCAAGACCCCAGGGACGTGCTGGCCATTGGGAAAATCGGGACAACTCCCGAACGGCCGGTTCATTCCCGGCCTGGACTCCATGCCGGCCATTAGGAAAAAATAAATACATTTAAAAAAAAATGTCGGCCTTCGTTCCATTTTGGGGTCTGGGCGGCCAACAAAGTAAATCGTCACTGTCGGGCAGAAACCTCGTATCTCCAAGTTTCAAAGTTGTATATTTGTTCGCAAAGCAAAGCCCTGCTTCATCATACAAGGCTGTCGCACAAAAGTAGTGAAAACAGCCGATCTACAAGCACACAACGCCTCGCAGTGCGAGGCGTTGTGTGCTTGTAGATCGGCTGTTTTCACTAGTTTAAATCATTTTTAAAATGATAAATACAAAACAAACGGTTTTGGACATACAAGGTTTCCACCCGACAACAGCGAAATATAACTCATGTAATTGGCCCACTGGCTTGTCACTTGTCATGATCTGAAATGGCAAATCTTTGAGTAGCAGCAGCGCTATAGAGAGAGATCTCTCTCTATAGCGCGCAATGAGGGCCTCTACAACTCTTTTTCCCAGGCTGAATCAGGGGCCCAGCACGTCCCTGCAGGACCCCCAAAGGAATCATATTTTAACTGGGGACTGTAACGGCAGAGACGACCTTCATTATATTTGTTACTATGCATTCCTATTGTCTGTTATTATTATTATTCGCGACCTTGTGTTCCAATGCAGTCGGGGGATGAGTTGGGTGCGGGAGCCGATCCATTCACAATCAGCAGAGTGACGTGGGATGCCACGGTTGGCTGGCGAGCCGGTGACGGGCCCGCCATGCGACGATAAAGCCGGCTAGGAAGCAGTCCTCGTTGAGTTGCACATACCGCGTCTAGCAGATTACCAAGCGTGTTTAGGAAGGGAGCGCTCGTTTTATGCTTAGATGTCAGTTATTGTCTACTACATTGCAAGCGGCGCGAAGGCCAGCGGACCTTGGTCCTGCTCTTCGCGCCCGAGCACCGCGGGCACTTGGTCAGCCAATCACAGGGGGCTCGGGGGGGACAGGAACTTGTACAAGCTTGGGTATCCGCAAGACGCGCACATACCAGCTGGCACTCCACGCTGATCCGACCATTTTGTTTGTTCTTTGTTTTGTGTGTAACGTATGATTTGAGCCCTTCGGGGAGGCTGCTTTTGGGTTAAGTTGTCCTTCATTAGTCCTTAGTTCGTGTGGTCGTAGAGACCAAGCCCCGGCCGCCATGTTCCCGGGTTTGCATGGTTTTGGGCAGAGCGACTTATTTAGCCCCCTACAACTACACCAACATTCGGATTTCTCAAAAAAATCCTCTGTGTTCTTTAATAAGAAGCCTTTTTATCCGATCACTTGTTTATCTCAATGGGGTTGGTGCGCATGGGGAATGCTAGGAAATGGGAAAACAGAAATCGATCAGATAAAAAGGCTTTTTCCTATGGTTTAGTGATGAGTCATCACTTTTCACAGTTTTGTGGGGTGCATTCTTAGCCCAAGCAATGTTTTTCATGCAAAACAAATGCTTGCAATGGATTCAGAATCATGAAAAAACCCTAGTTAGACCCCTCACATACTACATAAAGGTTCCACTAGTTTTACTAGTTGGCTAGTGTAGGCTTTGAATCCTTTTCAGAAGTTCACACACACACACACACACACACACACACACACACACACACACACACACACACACACACACACACACACACACACACACACACACACACACACACACACACACACACACTTCTTTTCTCCAAAAAGTGTACAGAAGTGTTAAAATTAGATTTTTATGTGGCCACCCACATGTTCATTAAGTATTCATGGTTGTCAGGTGGGTGGGTGGGTGTTGTGTAGTGGTAAAAAGGGGAGGGAATGATATTATGATGTCATTATGTCAGTGTATTTCAATGTTGGGCTTTCTGTTTTCAGGAAGTAACCAAAAATACACAGGGAAGACATATTTGCATATTATAACCACACCTGGGGGTCTATGAGAGTAATGTTAACTCCATAGACACATAGAAAACAGGAAAAAAGGCACAACACTATGGCACCACCTCTTTAAATATGGAGATAAGAGGGTTTCTTCCCGACAGCAAGGAAGGCCCGTCAGTGACAATCACTGATGGGCAGAAACCTTGTATCTCCAAGTTTCAAATTTGTACATTTTCTCACAAAGTAAAGCACTGCTTCATCATTCAAGGCTGTCGCACAAAAGTAGTGAAAACAGCTGATCTACAAGCACACAACTTGTTTGTAGATCGGCTGTTTTCACTAGTTTAAATCATTTTTAAAATGATAAATACAAAACAAATGGTTTTGGACATACAAGGTTTCCACCCGACAACGACGATATACCGGTACTAACTCTGTTTGACTACACGTTGCTTAGCAGGGCTGGCCTAAAGGCATGAGCGAGCTAAGCGGCCACTCGGGGCCTCATGGCCACAGGAGGCCCCCAGGCAATCAAGGAGTGTATCGTCTCTGTCGGGTGGAAACCTCATACTGTATGTCCAAAACCATTGGTTTTCAGGATTCAAGTAAAAAAAACAGCAAAAGTATCAGATCCACAAGCACAACGTGTCGTTTGGAGCCCCGTTTTGAGCTTGAGGATCTGCTACATTTGCTTTTATGTGACGATGTAGTATGATAAGAGGGCTTAATTTACGGAAAAAAAACACCAAAAGTTAAAATATGGAGATAAGAGGTTTCTGTCCGACAGCAACGATATAATGGCATTTTCTCTTTCTTTTTCTCTTATCTTTAATAAAGTCTCTTGTATAAGTGCTATCTATCAAACTTCTCAAAACACGACAGTGCTTTTCATTTTCCAGACGTCCTGTTGCATACATTAACGTTTCGTAAATGCTTTCTGCAGAAATATGAAACATAAAAAACAACATGGTGCCGTCTATTATTTAGAAGTGGCATTTACAGCCCACCAAGCTTTAGAGCTGACATTCAACTAAAACACAACAGCAAGCTTATTAATGGTAGACCAGCAACCTGAAAAGGCACAATAATCTAAATGTTTTGCAGTCACTAAATCGCACTGTTATGAAGAAAAAAAGAGTAATTAAGGCAAAGCTCTCTGTCTTCCGAGCAATCTTCATTCCTACTCTCACATATGGTCATGAAGTGTGGGTCATGACTGAAAGTCACTCACTGGTACAAGCAGCTGAAATGAGTTTTCTCAGAAGAGTGGCCCTTATGCCCCGTTTTCACTAAGCAAAACTTCTGGAAGTTTTTTCAAAAATTAAGGCAATTTTGAAATTCACGCCATGTGAAAACGGCCACTTATTTTGTGTGCCGGGGGTTTGGGGTCCGAAATGTCACGGCAAAATACCTAGTAATTTTAGCTGGAAGTACCATAAGAATACAAATTTCCCTCCACTGAAAACGGCATACCGTGATTTTTGACAAGCAGGTGCGTGCAAGGAGCCCATATTAACAGTTAAAGCATTGTAATTGGGATTGAAAGCTTCACAATCACAAGGGGATTAATTATTAGGCTAGAATCCATATTGCATTTGAATGTAAGCTTACTAAGCCAAACACAGAACTAAGACAGAAGTCTATTTCTTTCTCCAGTCTCCACCCTATACGGCCGCGGTGCTGAGAAATGCAATCTCTTGCAAGATCAATTCATGGTTCAAACGTATTTTATTCTATAGCCTATTTTTAATTACGCTGTGTGGGTTTTGATATAAGTCCCGTCTGGAGAACGGGAGACTCACTAGGACGCGATGCGCACATTATGCTGTGATGAAAGCTGCAAGCTTCATTAGTTAATAGCCTAGTTTCTCGTCTTCGTTGTGTGATGATTAAATGTGTTACAGAGCAGCGAGCGTCGAGTCTGGTCATATCGTTTACGGTGCCGCCGCTGCTGCGTGAAAAAGAAACACAGCTACAACATGTTCCATCAGCGATCCTTTCGGAAACCTTATGTGTTGTTGTTGCATGAAGAATAATTGTTAAATCCATAGGGTTCGGTCTGGTGGGTCAGAGAGAGAAAGAGACACTGAACCGAACGGTCTGTGTCTGTCTGCAGTACGCAGATTCAGTGTGGTGCCGCCATGTCTGCTAATTATAAGCGACTCTGGGCTTGATTTCCGTAAAGTTGCTTGGTAGTTGCTGGTTGCGTTTTATTTGTTGTGAGCTTGTAGATCGGCAATTTTCAAGTAGCTAATGCGGCGATGCGTATAATTTTAAAGTGCTCGTGTCATGTGGCCTAGATAATCACTTTTTGGGGCTTATTTTCGTACACCTAGCTGCTTATTTCTCTCGCAAAATCTGGCAACACTGGTTTTCATGCCGTCACAATGGTTAAGTGAAAACGATGTAGGCCTATACCAGCATTTTTGTTGCCGATGAGGGCATGTGAAAAACCCAAAAAACGAAACTCCTGCCAAGTTATGCTAATTATAATTATTTATTTTGCAGGAAAAATTCCGGAACTGCAATGAAAACATGCCTTTAGAGATAGGGTGAGAAGTTCAATCACCCAAGAGAGACTTGGAGTAGAACCGCTGCTCCTTCACTTGGAAAGGAGTCAGCTTATAGGTGGTTCGGGCATCTAGTACGGATGCCTCCCGAGCGCCTTCCTAGGAAGGTCCTCGATGCACATCCCACTGGGAGGAGACCCCTTGGCAGACCAAAGACCAGATGGAAGGCCAAAGATAGCAGATCTACAAGCACACATTGTGTCACGTTGTGAGCTTGTAGATCGTCTATTTCCACTACTTCATAAACATTTATGTTCTAATTTATGATTTTTTTTCTTGATTTTTCATTGATTTCTTCATGAAATTACTGAAGAAAATCATTGAATTTTGTTTTTAATTCATGAAAATGTTACCTTTTTTGGGAATGTTTATTGAAATAATAATGATTAAAAACAAATTGTAAAAATGTATCCGCGACCCACAAATGGGTCCCGACCCAGCGTATGGGAACCAGTGCTCTAACCCAGTGGTTCTCAACCTGTGGGTCGGGACCCCCCTGGGGGTCCCCAAATTATTTTGAGGGCTCCCCAGATGATTAACCTAATGTGCATCATTGTTCTCAAAACAGTAAACAAACCAGCATAAAGTTTAAGTGTATAGAGGGTATCTGCACATTTCTAAAGTGACAATTTAAGGACTTTTTAAACCTCTAAATTTCAAATTAAACATTGGTCAAATTGTCAAATATTAGAGGCAGAAATCTTGAAAACAGACGATCTACATGCTCACAACACCTCGCCATGCGAGGCGTTGTGAGCATGTAGATCTGCAATTTTCACAATAAAACCGTGTTAAATACAAAATGTAATTACTCAACTCTTAGTGCTCGTCAGCGTGGGGGGTCCCCAGTTAAAATATGATTATTTTGGGGGTCGCGGCCTGAAAAGGTTGAGAACCAGTGCTCTAACCTGTGCTGCAGAAGGCTCCGGTGTAGGCCGACGGCGCGCAGTCACAGGAGAAGCCGCTGGCTCTCTCCACGCAGCGGGCCTGGTTGTGGCACAGTGAGCCGTAGCTGCTGCAGTGTCCCGGGCAGCCGGGCCGCACGCCGGGGGTGATCTTAGCCCGCTCCTCCAGGTCCAGGGTGACGCCGTTCAGCTGCAGCGAGCGGATGCAGCCCCGGAAACCCTTTTGTCTGGACGCTGTGCCTCCTGACCGCAACACACACACACACACACACACACACACACACACACACACACACACACACTCACACGCACACGCACGCGCACACGCGCACACACACACACACACACACACACACACACACACACACACACACACACACACACACACGTCCACACAATTAACATCTTTATTTGCATTCATATTTCATTCAAGGACAACTTCGTTTTTTTTTACATATTTACATTTTTTAGATTTATTGTGTTTAAAAATACATATTTAGCCACTTATAAGCATGCCCCCATGCACATACTGAAATCGCTAAAATCACTTTAACGATAGAAAGCAGTAAATGAAAACATTTTAACACATTTTAACACTCATCTTTTCTTTTCTCTAATTACAATAATTCAAATATGAACCCTTGTTGTAAAAAAAAAGTTATTATTAAGAAATTATTGAACACAAACAATAGCAGATGCACAAACTTGGGAAACACAACAAGTGTTTCAGAATCAGGATACGAATCACGGATACAGGAAGCACCGTCTCTTCCATATATGGCGACTGCTGCCATTTATCACAGAGTACACAGTACACACTAGTCTGTGAGCTATGAGCTATGAACACAATACAGCACAATACAGCTTGGTTGCATTTGTAACCAAGCTGTATAATAGCATCCTCAAAATATTAGTACTTGAGCAGCGTGTTGAGGAATGCCTCTTACAGACTCTGGTCGAATGTACAACCCACTTCCAAAAAGGTCACTTCTCTACTGTGTCCTCATCAACAACAACAACACCTGGTGTATTGGCTGTAACACGCGCACACACACGTGCATTGTGTGTGTGCACACACACACACACACACACACACACACACACACACACACACACACACACACACACACACACACACACACATGCGCGCACGAACGCACACTCAACGTACACAAAAAAACTATTACTTTTCAGACATACACACCATTGGTGTGACACCAAGAACTTGTTCAATAGATTATAAAAGCTACTTCTTCAGTACAAACTTTGAAGGTCAACGTTATCCTGTGCATCTGTGTGTGGAGAGAGTCTGTACAGAGTAGAGCACCGTCAACTTGTGAGCAATACATAACATAGAACTAGCGTGACACTATATAGGTGGTAATTTATTTATCGTGTATTAATGCCATGTGACTGAATCAGAAACTAAAATGTAACTATAATATTGTCGTTGTCGGGCGGAAACCTCGTATCTCCAAGTTTCAAATGTGTACATTTTTTCGCAAAGTAAAGCCCTGCTTCATCGTACAAGGCCATTGCACAAAAGTAGTGAAAACAGCAGATTTACAAGCACACAACGCCTCGCTGTGCGAGGCGTTGTGCGCTTGTAGATCGGCTGTTTTCACTAGTTTAGATCATTTTTAAAATAATAATTCCAAACGAACAGTTTTGGACATACAAGGTTTCCACCCGACAACGACGATATAGTTACATTTTAGTTTCTGCTTCAGAATATATAGATATTATCTGAATATCAGTAATAATACATTCATTACAAATTCAAGTTTGATTGGGGTAAATCAATCTGATGAAGACGCGGTTCAGTCCAATGCTGTAAAAACGAACCAAATAAACGTTTGGAGCATGACCCAGTGTGCAGACTTCTGTTCTTCGTTTTGGTGAAACAATTTAGGCACGGCTGGAGTGTTGAGTTTGTGTTGATCATGAATGTGAATCAAAGATGACAGACTACCCGCTGGGGAAATAATGATATTGAAGTAATTATTCACGGAGCTGCAGGTTCCAGTTAGCTTGCAGCTCCAGTGAAGAAGGACTCTGGAGGAATCCTGCCGTCATGGACCGAGGCAGTGAAACGCACACGAGGAGGAGGAGGAGGAGGAGAAGTGTCAGGAGAACACAACAACACCTCCAACAACAACAACAGGAACGTTCTCAGTTGAAGCTTCTTCCAACGCAAGGGTTCTCAACCATTTCAGGCCGTGACCCCCCAAAATAATCATAAATGTATCTACAGTACGAGCTCAAAATGCCTCGCAAAGCTGTGAGCTTGTAGATCGCACCACCACTTAAACACTTCGACACACATCCTTCAGGACTCTACAGTAAGTGTATTTTCTGTTTTCGCTCGATGCTATCTTCACTGAAAATAGCTGATCTCCAAGCTTACAACGCGCTGCAGCGTGGCGTGCTTGTAGATCGGTTATTTTCTGTAAAAGCTTTCCCCGGGAATACATTTGCTGTAAAGTGGTTTTATACTAGGTATTTTCCCCCTCAACAACTCTTCGCCGAAAAGAGCTGATCTACAAGCTCACAATGTGTCATGCTGTGACGCGTTGTTTGAGCTTTGTGTTTTGAGCTCTATACATTTGCTATTTTTGCTGAAGTTGTGCCCCAGAACAGGATTTAATTGATGAAATTACTAGAGATTTGGGCAGGGATTTTTAAAAGCAAATATCTCAAAATGGGTGTCTGTCCGGCGTAAAAAAAAAAAAAAAAAAAAAAAAACAGGTATAGCAGTGGGCCATCGGGGTATTGCTCATGCACTGAAACAGATCCTCACGACGCGGCGTCAAAGCAAAAGCGGTACGGCCGCTACAGATTTGGGACACAGATATCAAAGAAAGCATCAAAGGCAGCGTGCAAGCCTGGAAACCCACGAGCAGACAAACAACTCCTCACACCAAAGCGTCCGAACCACAGGAAGCACCGCTGAATGAAGAATAAAAAAAACATCCCGTCAGGGAGGTTCTTCTTGCCAGACGTTGACTCGGAGCGAGAGTGAGTTTTAAGCTCGTCCCCAACGGTTACAGCCTCACACATCTAACGTTTACGAGTTCGGTCTCACTACATTAGATCCGTGGCGATAACTAAAGCACATGTGGGACCACATGCCAGAGCACCAAAAGCAGTACCAGGGGCCCAGTGAAGCTAGAGATCAAAGTAAACATCAAAGGCAACGCACAGGTATTTACAGAGTGGAGGTTTCAAATATATATCATGATGTTTGCTGAAGTTGCAAGAGAACATACTAAACAAAATGCATGCTGCACTCGGTGACCTGCGGTATACATTTCCCAGTAGCTTTTGGTTGGCTTCAGTGCTTTCAGAATGATGTAGCTTTCGAGTAGTTGCTATTTTCTTTCAGCATGTAGCTGGGTAGCTTTTACAAACCGTGGCACATCACCATAGAAATAACACAACATGATGAGTTTTGAGTGCAGCTATAGTCCGTACAATTTTTCATTCATTTGCAGTTTTGACGTTTTATTCACTCATCACTCATGCATGTCAGCCACATTACCAGCATTGTAGCTTCAATGTAGCTAGCTACTTTTACGATGTAAATTATGAAAGATATACAGTATACCTGTATATTTTTTAAGATATACCAGTAAGACACCTAAGGGCGAAAAGCGACGGGCAAGGTCGTGCAGGACGGAATTCAAACAGGACGGAATTCATTATTAATATATATCGGACCAGTTACCCATATATGGAGATCCCTGATACCCATATATGGAGATCCATGTATATTGACCATATTCACACAGCGGCCATCTTGCCATTAAAGTTAATGCAATGCCACCCCAGTTGCCACCCGGTTTCAATGCAAATTTCAAACATGGCTGCCAGGTGAATAAGGCTAATGGAGATATGGGCATATTGGTTGGATCGGCAGTTCTACAAAAAAAAGAAGCAAAGAACATAGGCACAAACCAGTAAGACGCCTAAGGGCGAAAGGCGACCTCGACCCAAGCCATCTGTCTTGGCCATATAGGCCTATGGATTCTGAAGTCAGCCATCATACATAAAATAACTTTTATGCCCATATATGGAGAACCTTTTATGCCCATGGAGATCCCTGCTCTGAGTATCTGACACTGTGACCAACAGTGTGCTGTGAGACCCCAGACATGCTTACTCGGTTACTCGTTATGTGAAAGTCCTATGACGTCTATGACGTCTGACATCATACATCATACATACAGTACAATCCCTTTTGTGCCCATATATGGAGATCCCTGTCTGTAGAACCAACTGTCTGCTGGGAGACCCCAGACATGCGTCCGTCCGTGTGTGTCAGTATCTGTCTCTAAGTTCTTGTCCCCTTTTATGGGCATATTGGTTCTACTGAAAAATGTTTTGTACAACTGTACATCAGGGATCTCCTTGTATGGGCATACAAGGGACAAGGACGGACTGTGATGTCACAAAGTGATGTCAAGGATATCCAGGGTTTGATCTTTGATGAGGTGATGTCACAACGATGTGATGTCTCAATGTCAACAATGTGACAACAGCTATAGACTATAGACATTTAGGAGTTACAGAAGGATGGAGGATAAGTTGTTTTCAAATCAGGTCAACAAGCTAAGTATGGACATTGAACAACTATACAAAAATGATGATGCAAAAAAATAAAATAAAAAACCTGTCCACAACTATGGCGCATGAACCCTGCATATGGCAGTATCATGGCTCATTAATCCAGACCTACAGGGAAATAATACCTTAAGAATCTGTACAAGGCTGCTGGTACATGGTGATATGGCTGATTAATTCATGCAATTCAATGCTAGGACAAATAATGGGACATCACTTTCTTAAAAAAAGGTTCACACTATGTGGTCTATGACATACAGTAAGACATCTATGATGTCAGACATCAGTCATATCCATATTTGGGAAAATATTTTGTCCACATTTTGTCCAACTTAATTAAACAACCAACCGCAACTCAAATCACACTTGCAAATGAATTCCGTCTGTTTTTGTCAATACAAACAAGGTGCACATTGACAAAATCCAAAACACCTTTTACGTTTAGCTTTGGCCATGACATCTACTTGACTGATGCCACAACATCAAAACAATATACACGATCACCCTCTTCAGTTCAATGAGGTGGACTGGAGCGACACATCCTACCATCAGCTCCCCGCACAACTTGCCGCACCCGAGACGTGCAACTCATCCACTGAATTGGCAAATGCCCAGGATCGAACCCATCCCATGACCTTGTTGTGTCATAGATCAGGGGTTTTCAAAGTGGGTGACAGGGCACCCTGGGGTGTCGCGACGGCAGTCCAGGGGTGCCGCGAGATAATTTGACAATAGTTGGAATTGATTTGGACACTTGAAAAATATTTAGTATAATTTAAAACTTGAAGTACAAAGTTATTTTCAGTCGGTTCTAACCAAAATGGCTGTTATCTCAACATTTTCCTCGCAACAATCACTAAAATATTGTCATTGTCGGGCAGAAACCTTGTGTCTCCAAGTTTCAAATGTATACGACTTTTGGTCAAGAAAAGCCCTGCTTCATCATACAAGACTGTCGCACAAAACTATAGTGAAAACAGCCGATCTACAAGCACACAACGCCTTGCATCGCGAGGCGTTGTGTGCTTGTAGATCTGCTGTTTTCACTAGTTTAGTACATTTTATAGATGATAAATACAAAACGAACGGTTTTGGACATACAAGGTTTCACCCGACAACGACGATATGCTATAAATATAAGGTGCTGGGAAACATAAGGGGTGCCTCGGATTAAAAAAATATTTATGGTGTGCCCTGAGACGAAAAGGTTTGGGAACCCCTGTCATAGATGAGTGCACCTGGTTCATAATGTTATTGTCCTTGAAAGCAGAATTATATTTTCACTGGTACTGTAGTTCAATAAAGGGCCACAAAAAATATGAAGCATGGGCTGCATTGCGCCCTCGGGTTATCAGACATCAGCACATGGCCGTTCAAATACAATCCCTCAGCATTATATTCCACTGTAGTGATAAGCCTGAGGTAAATGTTAAACAGGATGATCTTTTCCATACAGGCAGAGAAAGGCTGATGCTTATTGCCTGCCTGGCTATTCAGGGAGGATTATTGGCGAAACATAATTCGACCAATCAATATGCACCTTCCATCACCGCCTGCCGCCATGTCTGCATCTCATCTCTGTACTGTATGTTGGTAGATTTGCTTGTTTACATTGCTGCAAAATGACCTCCATAATATTTGCACGTGGATCAAGCCCAATGATAACGCAGATGGATTTTCTGGTTTCGTATTATTTCCCCACATGCACTACTACTTAGTATACAGGGTTAAAATCGTGCGTTATAGAAGAGTAGCAGAGGAGTGAAATTACGCAGAATAAAACAAGACGAACACAAATGTAGTCACGGTGGGAGTTCACGTGAAGGGCATCAGGGTTTCATCAGCAGACTGTCAAGTGAAGACTCGTAGGGAGCGTAACTAATGGAGAAATAATGGCTTCAGGTTTGCCTAAATATTATTTCAGGAGCTTTGCAAGGAAACATATCAATAATCTCCTGCGCTGTGCTGCAAATGTAAAGCACACGTGCACACGCACACACACACGCGCACGCGCACGCACGCACGCACGCACGCACGCACGCACGCACGCACGCACGCACGCACGCACGCACACACACACACACACACACACACACACACACACACACACACACACACACACACACACACACACACACACACACACACACACACACACACACACACACACACACACACACACACACACACACACACACACACACACACACGAACCAGTCTATGTATGAGCCATGCCATCAATGTTCCGTGGTGCGTGTGACTATATGTATCGGGTCAGTGTCGGTGTCAAGAAAGCGTCGACTCAGCACCTCCATATCCAATACCGCTGAGCAGCCCGTGGCGTATGGCCAATAGCCGCGCCTGTGGAAATAGGCAGAAACATTTTCAAGGAATTCAATTCCGGCCTCGCTGCGAAGGCTCTGTGGAAGCGCTGTGGTGGAAGAAATACTCACATGTTTCACTTAAGTAAGAGTATCAACACTGCAGTGTAGAAACCAGGGACGTGCTGGCCATTGGGAAAAGCTGGACAACTCCCGAGCGTCCGGTTCATTCCCAGGCCGGCCATTAGGAAAAAATTAAACTGTTTGCACAAAAGTAAAAATGTAAATGTTTGCACAAATGTAGTGAAAACAGCCGATCTACAAGCACACAACGCCTCGCACCGCGAGGCGTTGTGTGCTTGTAGATCTGCTGTTTTCACTAGTTTAAATCATTTTTTAAATGATAAATAGAAAACAAACGGTTTTGGACATACAAGGTTTCCACCCGACAACGACGAAATATAACTAATGTAATTGGCCCACTGCTTGTCACTTGTCATGATCTGAAATGGCAAGTAGCAGCAGTTACTACTCTCTATAGCGCGCAATGAGGGCCTCTCCAATTCTTTTTCCCGGGCTGAATCAGGGGCCTAGCACATCCCTGGTAGAAACACTCTGTTACAAGTAAAAAGTCTGGTAATCAAAATTGACTTGAGAAAAAGCACAACAGTATCGGCATCGAAACATACTTAAAGTACCAAAAGTTAAAGAATGACGTGCAGAATGTCCCATTTCAAAATATCTACTTAATCTCACAACCAGGTCGCGATGTGATGCGTTGAATAGTATTAAAGTAAAATAACAATATTAGTAAAGTAAACACTATTAGTAAAGTAAAAGAACAATAATCGTCTCTTGAGACGTAGTGGAGTATAAGTACTGCAAATTTGAAATACTACCTCGAAATTGTACTTAAGTACAGTACTTAGGTAAATGTACTTTCCACGACTGTGGAAGAGGAGAGAGCTACTTCTTCACCACCAATAGACCACAGAGCAGAAATCTCAACTCAGCTCATCTATATCCAATGTGGCAGGTGGCAACAAGTCGATTGCAGGTTTAGCAAATAGGAAGTAGCCCACAGTATATCTATCCTTTTTATTTTTTCCTCCAAGAGGTTCAAGCCCAGGCCAACACAGAGCCCCACACTGGGATGAGGAGAGATGTTCTATTAGGACCCCTAGGATAGTCCCTGGAGGAACTCTACTTTTTTCTCATAGGTAATTGGATTCCGGCGTGACAGGTGTCTCTATGAGGCTCTGGAGGAAAATGGTATCACACACACACAAACACACGCAAACGCGCACGCACGCACGCACGCACGCACGCACGCACGCACGCACGCACGCACGCACGCACGCACGCATATGGGGCTCCGTCAATTCCTTTAATATCACCGAATTGCGCAGCACCGCGTACCATTACGCGTGAACGCGTGAACGCGTGAACAAGTACGCGTTCACACGCGCACGCGTGAACGCGTACACGCGTGAACGCATACACGCGTAACCACTCTAAGTCAATGGGAAAACCACGCGACGCGTTGACAGGTGTGTCGAGAGTGCGCACGTGAGGTACGCGGAGGTGAGATTTTTGGCATGAGCAGGCCTACATCTGTTGTTACTCACCCACCCACGCATGCACGCACGTGTGTGTGACTGTTTGTGCATTTGCAAGACAAGACATTTGACACTATGAAATTCAGCCTCAATACCAGCAGATAGCATTTTAATATGTATGTATGTATGATAAATGATTCATAATTATCTGACTATTTCTGTATTTTTTCTTTTTTTCCTTTTTATTTTTTACCTTTTTTTAACTATATTTTACAATGGCTTACAAACAACAGTGAACACCCTTTTAAATGTGTGTCTTCTTGACTTTAAGTTCTTCTTTTAACACTTGGGTGACTGAACTGAAAAAACTACCCCTCCGCCTGCATTTACCGTTCATTTAGACCGTTAGATTTTCTCCCTTTTGGCCGAGCTGCGCAACACCTCCTCCCCCTGCTGCTGGCGGGGGTTCTATTGTCTTCCAAATGTGAATTAGCATTTCAATTGACCTCTCAAAATACGACGGGACAACAAGCTCAACAAAGCCACGCAGTTTATGAGCTTATATAATTAAACATTTGTTTGGCAAAGCTTTCATATATGTCCCGACTTTATTATTATTATTACTAGAAGTTGATATAAGTTAGTTAATTATAAAGATGATCAGTAGGCTACTAGAGCGAAGCCGTGGCGAGCGAAGCCGTGGCCCAACACAAAGTTAACAAAGAAATTACATAAACAAGGGAAATAACAAATAAAGAATGGTCTAAACACAACTTATAAAGCAACGAAAATAATAAGCTAAATAAGAGGAAACGAAAAATACAATAACTTAGCCAAACAGAACCTTTCCGAAGCGTTCAGAACTCAACAAAAACTCAACACATCTTAAAAATAAATAAATAAATAAATCCCGTCCTGTCCCACTCCTGTAGGTCTACAAGGACTCCTCATTGATTGATTGAAGACTTTATTAGAAGTTTGCATAGGAAAAGGTACAGTTTCATGACGGTACAGTTCACTGGTACAAGGTCTACTAAAAGGAGATCCATGAAAAGACTAAGCTTATTTCCACTGGAAACCATTGAAGTATCTCATATAACATTGAATGACAGACAAATAGAACACAGTACTATGCAGTAGATATGTAAAGAAAAACAAAATAGAAGACAGTAAGTCAAAACAAACAGTATATACAAAGAAGGGGCAGGGGAGGGTAGGGTTGGGCTAGATTCTTTTTTACCAGTTGCGAACGGCTGCTGCCTGTAAGTGGTTTTTCAGGGCAATTTTAAAGGATGCTAGTGATCCACACTCCTTTGTGGCCTTCGGTAAGGCTTTCCACATTTTGGTGGTATAGCAGAAAAAAGAGTTTGACCCTTTGTTGGTTTTGACTCTGGGTTGAAAGTGATCTGTGGCGCTGCCTCTGGTGTTGTAATTATGGACATCCTTAATGTTTATAAAGTATTTTGACAGGTACTTGGGTATCATAGTGGTGTAGTGTATCTTGTACACCAGGCCCATTGCAAGTTGCTGTACTCTGTCAACTACTCTGAGCCACCCCACTCTTAACTGGTGAGTAGCGGTGAGGTGAGTCTGATAGGGAAGTCTAAGCAGGACCCTAATTAGTTTATTTTGGGCTGTTTGTAGTTTAGTTTTCAGGGCTTGTGGGGCGTCACAATACCATACGTGGACTCCGTAGTCAAAGAGGGGCTGGATTATTGCACCAGCTATGGTCTTCAGTGTGTTGGAATTGACCATCGGGGCGAGCCTCTGTAGGAAACGAGTTCGTTGGTTGATTTTATTTATTACTTTAGAAGTCATCTTTTCACTGGAAAGATTAGCTTCAAGGATACATCCTAAGTAAGAGATTTCGTTTTTTCGTGTTATGACCTTGTCACCCACTTTGATTGTGAAGTTATCAACTTTTTTGAGGTTATGATTTGATCCAAAGAGGATGGACTCTGTTTTACCCAGGTGAATTGATAATTTGTTGTCGTTAAGCCATGTGCAGATCTTACTTAGTTCAGAGTTAAGTGTCTTCTCAACCTGCAAGTGGTCCTTGCCCGAGACTAGGAGAGCCGAGTCATCCGCGAACAGGAACAGGTTGCAGTCACAAGCAGATGCCATGTCGTTCACGTATATTAGGAACAACAGAGGTCCCAGTATGCTACCTTGAGGAACACCACAGTTTACCGGGAGGGGGGGGGACAGGGTACCGTTAATCTCCACCACCTGTTCCCTCCCCACCAGGTAAGACTGCATCCACCTCACTGCTGCGCTGTCAAGACCGATGGCTTTTAGTTTCTCAATCAGAATAGAATGATTTACGGTGTCAAATGCCTTCTGGAGGTCCATCATGACCATGCCGCTATATTTGCCGTCATCCGCTTCGCGTTTGATTTGGTCAGTCAAATAGAGAAGGCATGTGTCAGTGGAATGAGATTTTCTGAATCCAGATTGGAACTCGTAAATCAGATTATTCTCATCGAGATATCTTGCTATCTGTTCATACCTGGAGTTGTTGTCTTATGTCTTTCTCTGCTTTACTGTAGCCTACTCACTACTCAGGGATTAGACACAATATATATATATATAAATATATATAACAATGAAAAGCAAATGATTATCCATTAGAAATTAAACGTGCAGGACACAAGTGTCGGTGCCTATACTGTTTGACGGGCGGGTGCCCGTGTCACCGTGACATGCGTGCCCGTCTAAAAGCCGTCTCCACTCGGACAGAACAGGCTGACTGCACCGGGAGACAGTGTGTGCCGTGTAGGCCTATCTATACAAGCTATATATATTATAGATCACCCAGTTGTTCTTTCTATGTATTATTAGCTGAAATGATGCTTAGCTTTTAGAAACACGCTGTGCAGTGGCAACACAAGTTTATATACTCTTCTCGGACAAGCTTGAGCTTGCGAGCGTAAAATGAAACCAAATGGACCCGTACGGTTCTCGTGCGCTTTCATTTGGCTCATTGTCTCTGTCTCTCCGTTCTCAGTGGAGGAAACCGTACTCCGATTTTTTACTTAGGTAAAAGTATCAATACTGCATTATTGAAATACTTTGTTACAAGTCCGGAATTCAAAATGCACTTGGGTAAAAGTAGGCTCACAACGTGTCACAGCGCAGCGCTGAGCGCGACGCGCTGTGAGCTTGGCTATTTTCAAATAGTCTATAAAACGCGGCTAAAGGCATGTTTTATAATATAATAATTTACATCTGCAAAGTAACTAGTAGCTATGTTTTCATATAATTGTAGTGGAGTAAAAATACAATATTTGGATCCGAGATGTTTAGGAGTAGGCCTAGTATTGGAAAAAAAAAAAAAAAAAACAGCCTCGCCAAACGTTTGGCTCTAGAATGAAACCAAATGGACCTGTACGGCGATAACGCGCGATAACAACACAATTGATACATTGATATTATCATTATTATTTTCAATAATAAAATAAAACATTAGTCAACATTTAGTCATGTTATCTTTGCTGACAGTGAAATGTAAATGATCTATTAGAAGCAACAAAGGCGCACTCCGGGTGGGCTGGAGGTGTGAAGTCTCTTTCTGCTTCTTCTGGAAAGGGAGAAATGGGGAGAACCGTGTCTCTCGTCTGTGGCTGCTTGGAAAAAAGTACTCGAATGTCTACTGGTAAAAGCATGGTTTATGTATGTTTTATTGTTAATTTATATCTGCAAAAAGACTAATGTTTTAAAATAAATCGCTGGGTATTAAATACAATAGGATCCGAAATGTAGGAGTAGAAGGAAAGTACTGGGAATTGGACTCAAGTACAAATACCTACAAGTACAGACTACTCAAGTAAATGTACTTTTAGTTACTTTACACCACTGCTGCTGCGAGCTGCCTGTCTGCGGGGGGAACGGAGCGGAGGGGGGACGGTGAAAGTGTCTCTTCTGTGATGTGATGTGATGGGTTGTGTCTTGTGTGCGCCGGTGAAGACTTCTATTCTTCTTTTTCTTTTTATTATTTAATAGGCTAACAACCACGGCCAGGTCATCATCACTTGAGGATGTAATTTCCATTGTTTTATTTGTTTCCCCGTCCGTTGTCCGTTCTCAGCTCTCTCCTCTCTCTCCTTTCTTCTCCTTTCTCCTCCTGTGGCTACAGGCATCACCCCCTCGTATTTAGGCGAATTAAGCGAATATTATACGCATATTCGCGTCGCTTTTTATGGAAAACAGAGCATGGCCACTTGTGTCTGTCTGCGGTGTCTGCCAATGTGTCTGCACTTTCACTGCAGTGAAAGTTTTTAAACGCAGCAGAACACACCCGCCCACGCGACTCCCTTGGGTAATCTCCACTCCTTTGATGTCTAAATTGGCCAATAGGTACAGGCGTGTAGCTTAATAGGCCATCGTCAATTATTTGTTTGTTGGTTAACAAGTTGGAGATGCGCTATCCGTGATGGATGGACAGACAGGTCAGACCTGGTATGCGTGAACTTGGTAGGCCTGTTCCCACCGGGATTGGTCGCCAAACAGCGAAAAATAGCCGATCTACAAGCACAGAAGTCTACAGACTTTACACAACAGATCTGCTATTTTCGGTGAGCTGCATATAACGCTTTGATTAAATAAGATCTGATTAAATAGGCCTAAGCCATGTCACGGCGACCCTTATATTGTGATTTGGCAAAGCCATAAGAAGGCATATTATGGACCTAGGCCTACTCTATGTAGGCCTATTTTATTCATTTCTCCTAATAATTAACAAATTAAGCACTGGTGGGCATTACAGCTACAGATGTAATTTGTTCTGTAGGACTATTATTCATTCATTAATGGGGAACAGCGCTGGCCGCTGGGAGTAATAAATAAAGAAAAAGAAAAAAAAGACAGACACCAGTGAATGCACCGCTTCATGGCGTGTCGACATTTCATTTTAATATTTTATTTTTTATTAAGCCTGTAGCTTTGGACACTATGGACAACAAATGTACTTGACGTTAATGGAGTGAACAATAAGTTAATACGAGGTCAGCAGCTGCCAGCTGCAGGAAAGATGACACACAAATTATTTAGCCGACATTTGGAGAGAGATTTACCGATGCTAGAAAAATGTCCTCTCATGAGAATACTATAATTTTGCCAAGGTATTAAACAAATGCCAAGTTAACTGAAGGTCAATAGTTGATGCTTAGCTAAACACATTTGTTTTATTTCGCCGTTTTAATATGTAAATGTTATGATGAAAAAAAAAAAAAAAAAAAAAAAACATGCCCAGCTCTGTGCATGGCTCAGGCCGCGCGCAAAAGGAAAGAGGAGGGAATAATGATTGCCCAGGAGCCATTTGATATCGAGAAGTATAAGCCTAGTTGGGAATATATTTGCTTCCCTGAAATTAAACAAACTGTTTCACACGTGCGTGCGTGCATGCGTGGGTGCGGGAGAGTGCAAAAGCACTGCTCCAGACGCTCCATCGATCCAGCACTCCAATGGAACAACACGTAAGCGTTTGAAGGCACACGCTTCCCTCTAAAGCTTAAACGTCTCGTATACCTTTATAGGGAAGCGTGTGCCTTCAAACGTTTACGTGTAGTTCCATTGGAGTGCAGACTCAAGCTCTGTTATGCAAAAATCTCACCTCCGCGTACCTCACGTGCGCACTCTCGACACACCTGTCAACGTGTCGTGTGGTTTCCCCCTTGACTTAAAGCAGCCAGGCGATCACAGGAGACGGTTACACAAAGACGTGTGATCGTGTAGTTTTAGTATGCGTTTAGACATCAGGAGTAATATCAAGCGTTGCTGAGGGTTTTGGTGAGGTTATTGATAGAGATCGAGCCCGATACACACGCACGCACGCACGCACGCACGCACGCACGCACGCACGCACGCACGCACGCACGCACGCACGCACGCACACACACACACACACACACACACACACACACACACACACACACACACACACACACACACACACACACACACAAACTTAACAGATTGAATTACAGCACAGCAGCTATGAGAATGAACTGTATACAGAACCAGTGACTGACAAGAAGCAGCAATACATCAACTTTTACAATATCGTGTAGTATTCATTACACCTGCACTCTTCATGGCACCCTTGTCCCTGTCTGTCTGTCTGTCTGTCTGTCTGTCTGTCTGTCTGTGCGTGCGTGCGTGCGTGCGTGCGTGCGTGCGTGCGTGCGTGCGTGCGTGCGTGCGTGCGTGTGTCTGTGTGCGTGCCCTTGTGAGTTCCCGTGCGTGTGTGTCTGTGTTCCTGTTAGTGACTGCCATAGCTCCTAGAGATCTGATCACATTTGACTGAAATTTTAACACAAAACACAAAAATACTATCAAAGACCTGCGTTCTCTACTATTGTTTTCAAAATGGTCAACTATTACTATTTAATTTGAATTATTTTACACCAAAATGTCAGTAGAGGATTTCTGCAAAAAAACAACAACACTCCATTCTCATTGAAATGCGTTGGCGGAATGGGGAATCCACTCTCATTGGTAGTTTGGTGTGACCGTAGCCTTAAGTAAATGTCCGGAAATCAAAATGTACTTGAGTAAAAGTATGAAAGTGTTAAAATGTACTTAAAGTACAAAAGTAAAAGTACAAAATGTTTGAAAATAGCCTAGGTATCAAATAGGGCTAAAGTGGTTCATGTATGTTTTGTAATATTATAATTTATATCAGCAAAGTAACTAGTAATTAAAGATTTCAAATAAATGTAGTGGAGGGTAAAGTACAATATTTGGATCTGAGACGCAGTGGAGTATGAAGTAAAAGTATTGGAAATACTTGAGTAAAGTCAAAATTTTACTTAAAGTACAGTACTTAAGTAAATATACTTACACCACTGCATTTTTTTAGATACTGCTCGTTGCTGTAGAAACCTCATATCTCCGTATTCTGACTTTTTGTGTTTTTTTCGTATAATGTATGCTCTACTTGATCATACCAAAGCGTCACACGAAAGCATCAAAATCAGCAGATCTACAGTACAAGCTCGAAACACGGTGCAAAGCGACAAGTTTTTACCTTGTCGATCTGCTACTTTTGAATTTGCATCCTGAAGATTTAAGAGTTTTGGACATATGAGGTTTCCACCCGACAGAGACAAAGTCCCATGTGCAGCAGAAGCAGAGATATATTTTTTTTCCTTTTTTCTTTTCTTCCTTTCTCTATGCATTCAACTCGTTCCAATTAGGGATGTAAAAAGCTGTATAAACAGATGCTTTTGAACCCTGCCAGCAACTGTGTCTTTATGTTTCAAGGGATTGAATCCTAGTTTAAGGCATTATGGAGGTACGTTGATTGGTCTTCCACCAAAGTCTAATTTCAATGAAATGCACTGTGCCAAGACTGTTTTCATGAAACTGAGCCCCATGCAGTATTGCAGGGGATGTACTACAGACTACAGACTACAGAGTAATTCTCTGAACAAACCGCACACGCTTATGATGCGAGAATGCAGTGGTGGAAAAAGTACTCTGATTCTTTACTTATGTACAAGTATTAATACTGCATTATTGCTACCGAAGGTTGCAGTATACCATGAGAAATGTCATCTGACATCACGCTCTGGCTTGATGTCCCTTTTATGCCCATATATTGTATGCCCATATACTGTATATGGGTAGGCCTATTCCCCAGAATCCCTTTTATGCCCATATATGAAGATCCCTGATGTCATCGATACACAGTGTATCACTGGCCAGATGGCCAAGTCAAGTCAGTACTTAAATAAATTGACTTAGTTACTTTACACCACTGAGAGAATGTCTGCCAGCGGCATCTGGCAGCGTGGTGTGAGGCAGTCAGAAAGACCTGTGTTGCTTGAGACACACTGGTATGAACTCTACACTGTAAAAAAGAACTCTTTTGCCGAGTAGTATTTAAACAATATATGAAGTGAAATATACTCAATATAATTGCGTCCTTGATTTTGTTGCTATTATTTGAGGTGCTAAATGCTAAATGTATCATACCCATGTGTCTGCCTTGGCAAGCTGACTGTCATATGTCAGAATTTTATTTGTCAGTATTTGAGCTTAAAACCCTAACCCTAACCGCTATGCTGCTAGTTTAAGGTTGAGCTCCCTCCCCCTACTAGTCTGAAGGAGAAGAACGCATGGTAACTTTGAGATTATTATGGTGGTCTTCTCTAAAACGTTCCGATCTTACAATTATTAACGTTGTAGCATATTTATTTTGTTTATGCATCAGTATGTTGATATTGTAAACCTTGGAACAATTCTTCTGGGAAGAATACCTGAAACCAAACTCTCCCTATGTTAATGTCATATAATATTAGCATGGTAATTCTCCAGACCATGCTAATCTTATCTGTATCATCCCAATCTTAGCACTGGCAATTTTAGTTTAATTTTGAATCTACTCAATATTATTATGTTGAACCAACTTAAAATGTATGAGTACTATTTACACAAAACTAGGTTAACTTAATATTTTTGACTAGTATGAACTCAATATGTTTTACTTAAGTTTTACTTAATTTAATTAAGTTTCAATTTAAGTTACCCATACTAAATGCATTACATCAAATTATATAATATGAGTTAGATTTACTTAATTTCAAGCCAATAATATTTACTCAATGAAATTGAGTGTAAATAGTTAATAATTTAATTAAGTAGTTCTTGTGTAATCGTTTTTACAGTGTAGTTCTGACACATGGAGAGACAGCATGTGGAGGAGCTCCGCTGCATGCCACTGGGACAGAATGAAATCACCCAGGTATAAACGCTTTAATTCCTGTCAACAGCTGCAGTGATGGAGAGACCCGTTTCCTGGTGGGGTCCCTGAAGTATGTGCTGGAGATGTGCAAGAGAGCCAGAGAGAGAGAGAGAGAGAGAGAGAGAGAGAGAGAGAGAGAGAGAGAGAGAGAGAGAGAGAGAGAGAGAGAGAGAGAGAGAGAGAGAGAGAGAGAGAGAGAGAGAGAGAGAGAGAGAGAGAGAGAGAGAGAGAGAGACAGACAGACAGACAGACAGACAGACAGACAGAGAACAAGGCAGTGCTTTTTTAATGTAAATTAAAGTTTACGCGCCCAGTATAACATTAGCAGCAACATTTGGCACATGTGGCCAATCAGAATACTGGTAGTCAATCTTGATAGGTATTTTGTTATAGTTAATACCATCCTTTTATCAATTCATATTGATTGTTAGATATGAAGTATTATACATACTTATATGATTCATTTATTAGGTTATATTATGTGAACTACTGTCTGAACTTACAGTATTAGGAGACCATAGGTTGTACTGTAAGTTCAGGCTAGTGGATTACAGACTGTAGATACCCTGACTACGAGATCATGTTTTGGTTATACTGTATCTCTGTCTTCTTGTTTTGATATGGGAACGAATCAATGAGTCCCACGATCTAACTGTCATAATCTGTATTCTTTATATACTGTATGTTAACTTCCATCTTGGGAAGAGAGAGTTAGCAAGCTGCCACTAGGATGGCACACTGGCCACAATATGACTTCCGGTTGGTTCTAGCGGAAGTGGCGGAAGTGCTGTGTTTAACAGAAGTTACGTCATGCGTTGTAATCTTCCAGTGAAATTCTCACGACGGAAGTTGAACAGTCTCTGCCTGATATTGTCACCAGGCTTTTCTCTTCGCAGATGAGTAAGCCTGGCTACGCGAGGCTACTAGGATGGTATGCTCACTGTTTTGTCTCTTTGTCTGACTCTCTTCAATACAGCAATTTATTGATTGTCCTTTGGCTCGTATCTGTCTTATTTTGGTTATGGATTTATCCATATCCATATTTATTTAAGTTATTATTTAAGTTTTAACAGATCTATCAATTTGGAATGATCATTCTGAATAACTGGCATAAAAAAAAAAAAAGTATTGTTGTCACCTATAAAGCACCGCATCAGAACAATTACAAGAAACTGAACAAAAACATGGACATTGGACATATAAAGTAAAGAAAGATGAAATATAAAGTAAAGAAATAAAAGATGCCGCAGCCAAAAAAGGTCTCTATTTGGAAGGATGAAAACACTATTTTGATTGACAGAGAAGGTCCCGGATCCAATCAAAAAGGTGCCGGATCCAATCAAAGAGGTGAGGGAGCTTGTTCCCCTTGCTCCCCCACAAATTAAGCACGGAGCAAGAGACAGAGAGACACAGAGACAGAGACAGACAGACAGACAGACAGACAGACAGACAGACAGACAGACAGACAGACAGACAGACAGACAGACAGACAGACAGACAGACAGACACACACACACACACACACACACTCTGTCTCTCACCTATGAAGAGCTGGCTGTTGAGCTGCAGATGGGTGTGTCCGTCGGCGGGGGCCTCCTGCGTGGCGGCGGGGAGACGGTCCACGCGGAGCCACGCCTCCTTGACGTTGCGCTCGGCGCGCACGCGGTGCCACCTGGCGTCGTTGAAGGGGGCGTCGGCCTCCGCCTCCACGCGCACCCCCGACGGCCCGTTGCCCACGTCGAAGGAGAAGACCACCTCTGTGGGGGCTGGTGGGGGGGGAGAGGGAGGGAGGGAGAGAGAGAGAGAGAGAGTGAAATATTCCCTGCTGCTCATTTAGACCTGAGGCTGATTATACAAATGTCTTAGTTTTCTGAAAAACACGTTTCTGAAACAGTGATGCTCAAACCTTTTCATGTCAAGGACCCCCATAAATTATATGAATTTGGCCGCCGACCCCCATCTCAGAGACCCCCCCAGAAGCACATATTTGAGTTACAAATGTTCGCTTAAAAAGAAAATGCTGTATATATGTAACGGACATGATCTGAACCTCCCCACCCGGCTTCGAACCCTGGTCTCCCGCGTGAAAGTCCAATATCTTAACCATTACTCCAAAGGGATATCCCTGTGGAACAAGGGCAGATACTAGACTTTTGAGGCTTCAGGCTGGGGCTGCGACTCTCTCCGCCACACTCACCCCTCTTTGACCTCCTCCTACGGGGAAGCCCGGATCCGGGTCACAGTACCAATGTAACGGAAGTGATCCGAACCTCCCCACCCAGCTTCGAACCCGGGTCTCCCGCGTGAAAGTCCAATATCTTAACCATTATTTCAAAGGGATATCCCTATGGAACAAAGGCAGATACTAGACTTTTGAGGCTTCAGGCTGGGGCTGCGACTCTCTCCGCCACAAATTTCTGTGAATCCAAAAATCGACACGCTCATATGAGCTTGTATATCTGCTATTTTTGAATAGCCAGGTAAGTGTAAAATAATGGTTAAAGTGGTTAAAATCTAAAGCGACAAAGATGCTTTCCAGGTCTAAATGGGTTTTTTAAAGTGCCAATGATTTGGATCATGATTTTCTTTGCTGAGATGTTTCAGCATAGCCTTTTGGAATCCTAATTAACACATGGGATGCCTAACACGATCAGTGTTGGGTGTAGCGGCGTTATAACTAACGGCGCTACGTAACGGCGTTAGGTTTTGCTGTAACGGAGTAACCTAGCGAGTTACTTTTACAATATAGCAGGATTGTTACACGTCCACGCGTGGTAACGATTCTCCCCTGCGGAGTACCTTGGTCGTGTTGCCACAGGCGGGGAGAAAACAAAACGGTTTCCCAGGATTCCTCGCGGAATACAACATCAGCAGACTTCCAGCTCCCATTGAATTGCATTCACCCTCTGGCTGCAGAAACATGGATATCGTCGTTGTCGGGTGGACACCTCGTATCTCCAAGTTTCAAATTTGTACGTTCTTTCGCAAAGTAAAGCCCTGCTTCATCGTACAAGGCTGTCGCACAAAAGTAGTGAAAACAGCAGATCTACAAGGACACAACGCCTCGCACCGTGAGGCGTTGTGCTTGTAGATCGACTGTTTTCACTAGTTTAAATCATTTTTAAAATGATAAATGCAAAAACGAACGGTTTTGGACATACAAGGTTTTCACCCGACAACGACAATATACTTTATCTCCACTTCTTTTTCCATATCGCCCGTTTGGTCAAAACGGCCTGTTTTCTTTTTAGAAAATGTAGAAAAATACTGGCCTTTTAGAAATTTCAGCCCCTGCCTCTCTAACATTCTCTGCACGTGCCTGAACACATCAAAACATGAAGACAAGGGTCTTGTCCTTGACTCGATCAATGCATCCCTAAACCAGATGCAATATACAGAGCTCACACAGTGCCCAATTTAAACTTTGTTGTACGGTGGTACCGTATGATGAAAACATCGTGTCACATTGCTACACGTTGTGAGCTTGTAGTTAAGACCATTTTCCTTATTTTAGCAAAAGATTCTGTCAAAAGTGGTTAAAAGCCTGGTTGGCGTCTCTCCAGTGGGGTGTGTGCTGGTAGCTGACACTGAATAGTCAGTACTGCCATGATTTTGTGAGAGAAATAAGTAAAACAGGACTAGGAAAACAAGCCCAAAAGGAGAGACAGCCGCTGATACGAACGACCTACGGCCTGGTCGCGACCTAGGCCACGACCTGGAGGTCGTAGGTCCCGGTTCTGGAGGTCGTAGTTCGCGGTACATACTTGTTAGGTCGCGGCCGGTCTAGTTTCGCGACCCCCGGCCGTGGTTGCGCCACCTCGGTCGTCCCCGGGCCGTTGTTGCGCGATCGGGCCGTTGTTCAGCGACCTGGGAAGTCCGCGGTCGTATTTAAAAGGTCTTTTTGCAGAATATTCTAGAGCAGCAGCGCTATTCAACCTTTTGAAGCTTGTGATTGGCTGAACCGGAGGTAGGAAGCGCTCCATTGTAGTCACTTGGACCGCGCGAGGTGCACCAAAACCTATCCTTAACCCTAACCCCAACTCTAACTCTAACCCTAACCTTAACCCTAACCCCAACTCTAACCCTAACCCTAACCCTAACCCTAACCCTAACCTGCCGACACTGAGTAGCTAACCTGCCGACGCTGTTGAAAACGAGCGCTCCTTCCCTTAGCAAGCGTAGAGTTTCTAAACTCGCGTCCCTTCCCTTAGCAAGCGTAGAGTTTCGATCACGGCGCTCCTTCCCTTAGCAAGCGTAGAGTTTCTAAACTCGCGTCCCTTCCCTTAGCAAGCGTAGAGTTTCGATCGCGGCGCTCCTTCCCTTAGCAAGCGTAGAGTTTCTAAACTCGCGTCCCTTCCCTTAGCAAGCGTAGAGTTTCGATCGCGGACTTCCCAGGTCGCTGAATTACGACCGAGATCGCGCAAAACCTCCAGAACCGGGACCTACGACCTCCAAGTCGTGGCCTAAGTCGCGACCAGGCCGTAGGTCGTTTGTATCAGCGGCTCTTGCTGCCCAAAAGAAGCAACGATATGGGACCTTTACTTAAACCTATATATCGGCGATTTGAAAATAGCCGATCTACAAGCTCACAAGCGACACATTGTGAGCTTGTAGATCTGCAATAAAAGTGGAATAATATTGAAACATTTGAACACATCTTGTATGGGGCTCCCTGGCACGTCATATATTCACAACAAATCTTCATAGGGGATCCATGACAAAAATATTTGAGAACCAAATAATAACTTTGTTTAAATAATAATAGTTTAAATAATAATTAAAACATTTGGTAGCAATCAAGCCCGAATAAGCAACTATAGGCCCTGCCTACACTTTAGAAACAAGCCCTCAAAAAAACATAAAAAGTCACTTGTTATAATTAAGCAGACATGGCAACACTGTGAATAGCGTGTTGACGGCAACGCGTGATCACAAACATCCCGCTTTGCTTCCAGCCATAGATCTGTCTTACATATTTGTTTGTTTGTTTTCAGCTGAGTCCAAACTCAGCTCAGTCCCCTGTCTGTCTAAAAAAAAATTGTCGGTTCAAAATAAAAATAAAAATAAAGTAAAAAAGAACAACATTCTGCAGCAGACTGGAACAATCCCGGAGCAGAGTGGGGGTGGGGGTGGGAGAGAGAGAGAGAGAGAGAGAGAGAGAGAGAGGAGAGGGAGGAGAGAGAGAGATGAGAGAGAGAGAGAGAGAGAGAGAGAGAGAGAGAGAGAGAGAGAGAGAGAGAGAGAAGGGGATGAGAGGAGAGCTGGTGATGTCTTTGTTATTGCAGCAAGTGAGTGGTCAAGGTTTGGATGATATTCAGAGAGAGGAGCTAAGCTTTGCCTGCTCTGCTTTGCCAGTAACACCTGCTGGGCCGTGGGAATAATGCTCTACAGACTAACAGCTCAGTGTAGTGAAAGCAATGTGATTTGAGTACCGACTGTTGTTCCAAAATGAGTAAACTTTTTTATTATTATTAACTTAACCACAATTATCTTTTTGATGGCAGGTTATTTAGACAGATGCTATAGGTTCATTGATTACATGGTACCCTATAGATTAAATAGTTTAGACTGATGCTGTAGTGCTTAGTTTACGTGACGGTCCTAGTTTACTGAGGCATTACACTGTCTCTCTGCATGTGATATATGTGTTTGTTTAGCTCTCTTATTGCAAGTTGCTCTGGTTAAGAGTGTCTGCTAAATGCCTAAATTGTAAATTGTAAAACGCCATAGTGTTTGTTCACGTCCTGGTACGATTGAGTACACATTTGATGTTTCCTATCCATGCTAATCTGTCCTGTAATAAATTATATCCAATTTCAATCAAACAAAACATATTGACGGTGGTGAAGTGGTTAGCACTTCGCCTCACAGCTAGAAGGTCCTGGGTTCGATTCCCGCCGGGGGAAGCTGTGGGCGCTGGGGGCGTGTTACTCCACCCGCGTCATCAGCACCCACACCCTAGGTGGGGTTGGCGATAGGGCCTTTCTGTGGTGAGTTTGCATGTTCTCCCCGTGTCTCCTTGGGCATAGGCCCTCACACAAAAACATGCAGTAGTCCTGGTTTCTATACTACCTCCCCCTAGCCAGCCGGGTGCTCCCCAATGTCCCCTGGCGCGGTAGGGGGAGAGCGGAAACCAGGACTACATGTTAGGTAGTCACCGGGTGAGAAAAATGGGTTACAAAAACCGTGGGATAAAAAATATATATAAAAAATCAAAACATCTTCAGCAAATTCCCGTTTTGCCTTGTCTTGAGAGTTTTCGTTTCACAGCAGAATCACACACGCACACTAATATTCATGTAGTGCAAAGAACACTGACATTGATGATTAACCTTGTGAATTAGCATTTAACAGCCGTTCTGTTTGGCAGCATCCAAACTGAGCTGACAGATGTTGTTTGACTTGACATCTGGTTGATGCTGTCTTCTTTTTGTCGTAACAAGGACAGATGACCTGAATGAAAAATTAATAAATGTGAATGCAAATAAGGCAAAGCCTCTTCACAGAGAAAAGGGATTGTGGAGAAACATTACTTGTTAAAGTTTGGCTCTGGAAACAGTCTGGATAAGGAGAACAATATCTGTCATGTTTTTTTTGTTTTTTTTTTAAAGACGACTTCAGCCATTGCATCTTAATAATATAATAATTAGTTCTCACTAATGTTTATTATAATATGCCACCATTTTTGTCTAGGCCTACTCGTTCTGTGTCTCAGAGGAGGGCTGTGGACAGTTCAGAACAGAAACCCAACTACCGGTAGGCCTATATAGTTACTTCATCGTTGGGGAATCAAGCTATTAGAAACTGCAGGCTTTCTATTCCTGGAAAGCTAGCATGTTATAATGGAAGCCGTTGTTCTGGCGTTAATAAAATATTAGGGCTGGGACTCAATTAAAAAAGAAAATCTAATTTATTACAGGCTGTGTAATTAATTAATCGCATATAAATATTTTACCGGCATGAGAAGAAATCATTGTTCAATTAAAACACATTTGGTATACAAGTGAATCAATGAGTGACTGATTTTAATCTAGATTTCCCATCCACTGGGCCAAGCAAGAAGCGCTTCTTCTCTCATTGCGTGAACTGGGGTTTGTTGGAGAGTTGTCTGTTAGCCTCGGAAACCCAGGCTTATTTTGGTGATTGGAAGAAAAATAAGCCTGGGCGATTGCGTTAAAATCACTGTTGGAGGAAGTGTAGAATGTCCCTAACGAATCAGAGTGCAGAGAGCGTCGCACCGAATTTGTTGACATCATGACGCAGCAGCGTTCTCTGCGCTGAGCAGAGGGGGGTGGGGGGAGGAGAACACATGCTATTGGCCGGAGACTCCCGGAGAGATTCTCCGGGTCCGCCCATGCACACAGAAACTGTCCGCGTTAGCTCAGAGTGGTTGTCTGTTGGTTGGTGCACCAGTATGATCGGTACACCTGAAACTCGTCCAGTGAGAAAGGTTCTTGAATGGGAAAATTTCAAATGGTAAGACGGAATTCATTTGCAAGTATGACTCGCGTAACGGCAACCACACTTGCAATTTCCCAGTAATTGCATCTTTCTAGTTTTATTGAATCCTGAAAAGTAACAGTTTTGGACATATGAGGTTTCCACCCGACAGAGACGATATATAATATTCTCCATGTAGAATACAGCAAGGAGGCCATCAATTCACACACAAAGATTCAATCCAGAATGTTACTGAATAAATGGGAAGGACATTGACAGCAACATCGCTGACTCATCCGTCAATCAATCAAATTGTAATTGGCCCCTGAAATAACTTCACACCGTCAGATAGATATGTCTTTAGCTCGACGGCGTACACTTAGCAGAAGACTGTAGACATTATGATCAATCAACCCTCAGCCTCTTCTTTTTTTCTATAATTTGAGGCCCAGAGGGTTTTTTAGCCCTTTTTCACCGTTGTTATACCAATTGATTCCTCCCCACACACGTTTCTGTGTTGTCACTGCTGTTGTATCCCACTGATCCTACAATTAAGCATTGTTTTGGTACTGAGCCCTATGTCAAATCCTTTTTAACCAGAAACCAACGGTCATTGTGTGCTCAGCTGAGAGCTGGTATCCTACCTCTAGCTATTGAGGTGGGGAGGTTCTCAGCTGTACCAGAAGAGAATAGGATATGTAATGTATGTGACCTGAAAGATGTTGAGAATGAATTTCATTTCATTTCATGAATTTCATTTCATGTACTCTATATGATGATTTGAGGGTCCCTTTGTTTGATGTAATGCAAAAACGAAAACCTGAGCTGTTCTGGGAAGATGATGGACAGAAGTTAGAATGGTTGTTTAATTATGAAGTCTTTAAGACGGCACATTTTGTTTCCCTAGCCTGGAGTAGAAGACAGTCTCAGCTCTTCAAATAGTAGCTTGAGTGTTAAAGTTGGTTATTAGTTTGATCATTGTTTGTGTGAATTGTTATGTCGGTGAATTGTTTTTGTTAAATGAAATGTAAAGTGTCCTATAAGTCCATATGGGCTGGGCTTCCTTGGAAGCATGACACTAAAATAAAGAAAAATCAATCAATCAATCAATCTACTGACTCACCTGCCAGTGAGGAGCCCCCACCAGGAGGATGTAGAGCCTTCGTCCTACTCCTCCCGCCCAACACTCCCTGCTGACAGGTGCTGCCCCAGCCCATAGGAATACATGCAATGACCAGTATCACCGTCCCCGTCCGCCTTCCCTCCCCGAACACGGACCAATTGTGTTCGCACAGGGGATTCGAACCCACAACCTTTCCGTGGTGGTGGGCAGGGACTTTACCACTGTGCCACCCAAGCGCCTTAATCAACCCTCCGTTTTTAGAGGGCTTCCAAATGCCTAAGATGAAAATATTTCAGCTCAAGCTTCAAGCAGATAAAAATGTCACTTGTGAACAAAAAAAATGCTCATAGCCTCGCCCTTCTGATGCCTCGCCGTGCAGAGCGTCGCGAAGTCTACTTCAGCTGACTCAGCGCCGTTCGAGTTATGTCCCGACAGAATTGTGACTCAAAATGAGTGGACAATAATGTTACCATGAAACACACAAAGAGATAGCCCTGAATGATCATAACAGGTCTGTAACACTGAGAATGGACAAGTAAATGTAAATTTGGACACACTCAGTGTTATGGGGGTCCTTGCAAAAACATTTGAGAACCACTAGTACTAGTGGACTCATAATGTGCCATAGTGTCGTAGTAAATAAATGGCATACGTAGCCTATTCAGAGACTTGACATTCAGTAATTGGTGTCTTGATCAAAATTGTTAAATTATAACGGTGTGTAAACAACTAAATCTAGAATTTGCCACGGACAAAACCAAGTGTTGACACATACACAACTGTATGTTGTCTATGTGTACGGACATGTTGATGACCCCTGGGTCAAATCCGTCCCAAGAAGTCATCCGTTTCAGTGAGAATGAGTTGAAAAACGTGGCACTCCCATAGTAAAAAAAAAAAGAAAACATTTTGGTGGACATGGCCCCTTGACCTCGTAATCAGGGGCGGGGGGACTGAGTTACTAGGGCCCAAGGTGGAGGGGCCTTAATTACGTTATACTTTAGCTATTGAAAAATAGCAGATATAGAAGCTCACAACGTGGCCCCGAGTGCCGCGCTGTGAGCTTGTAGATCTGCTATTTTTGAAAAGTCGTGAAAATGTGTGCAGATCTTTGAATATGTGTATTTTTAAGCAACCGATTTTTCAAAAATAGCAGATCTACAAGCTCGCAGCACGGCACTCGGTGCCGCGCTGTGAGCTTGTATATCTGCTATTTTTCAATAGTTAAAGCACAAAATAATGCGTAATAATGCGTTCCCATGGGGGGCCTGCAGTGAATCCCCTGCTCGTAATACCAGTTCAACGCAGATGAAGCCTAATAACACTCCAGGCTTTACTTACAGCTGAGTTCGATCCTGATGAAGTCTTTGATCCCCAGGTTTTCCAGGAACACGCCGGAGGAGGCGGTTGTCTTGAACAGGAAGGAGACGTCTGCACTCAGCTCTCCATGGAAGGTTGGGAAGTGGAGGTACGACGTCTCCTTGTCGAAGAACGCCGCGTTCCAGAAGTTCTCTGGCGAAGGAAATTAAAACTAATTGTCTTTTAAATCAATGGTTCTACAATCTGTGGGCCGGGGCCCACTAGTGGGCCGTGAGGATAGTGCTAATGGGCCCCAAATAATCGTCCAAACACTCATATTCTAATGATAATATAACATTAAAACATATTAAAACATAAACATCCAAAATGAAACACAATCGATTGAATGATCATTAAAATAATTATACTATGAAAATGCATGAGGCCACTTAGATGGTGGGTGGGCTGCGGACACTTTCAAACAAATAAGCAAAATGCTTGTGTTACTGCTGCAATAAGAACACATGTATTATTCCAGCATGTTAATCTCATCTTAAATTCAAGTCTCTGTAAATAATTACATTTATTTCTGTACATTATATTGGCCACCATTTTGAGAGAAAAGACGTCCCCAGACGTCTTATCTCTGGTTGGCAGTGGTTGCCTTTCTTACCAGGTAAACAGGTGCCGAATAAGGCTGTTTTGGCGCCAGGTGAGCGAAAACACTATATTTCCCATCAAGCCTAGCGGCCGATCTGCTCGCATGCATATCCTGATTCAGATCACGTGCACGGTGCTACGCACTATTCCCCCATTTCTCAGCTCCATAGACATTGAATGTAAACAGGAGCCATGTTATTGACTGCTGACAGTGCCAGATTCGCTCGCGGTTGGAATTTCACATCACCACGCTAACGATCTCATGTGCGCCCGTCACGCACGCCGATGTTCGCGAGCACAACGCACACGCACGCCCGCGTAAGTTGAATGCATTTAATAATGGCATCCAGTGTGTTAAACACAATAAAACCCTATATGAAAGTTGTGCCAATTGTGTGGCAGTTTCCAGAAGACTACATTAAACACTTCATTGGTTCATTGGCAAGGGTAATTGTTTATTCAATTGATGTTTTTACTGGCAAACAACTTCAAGTAACAGGAACATCATGCTTCAAATTATCACATCCTCACACATACTGTGATATTGGCTACTTTTCCCCCTCAGTAAACATGGCAGTGTGCTTTGTGTTTAAAACAAGATGAGGTCTAATAACTTCCATTGGTCTTGGTCCATTGGTCATTGTCATGTTGATGACACTGTGGGGTCATAATTATATTGACGTCCAAATAATGCGGCGTTTAGACCAGTGCCCCCACACTGGTCACAGTGGCAGGGTTTCTCTCTTGTATGAATTGTCTGCATGATTTTTAGATTGTAATATGACGTCACAAACAGGCGCCATACAGTAGGTGACGCCTGGGTGTGCACGCGCACACACAGGTGCACTGCACGTACGCAGGCACGTGGGCACACATGGACACAGCGACAGAGTAGCATATTAAAATGTTTGTCTCTCTACCCATACAGTATCTACTAGCTTTAGTGTCTTACTGTGTTTAACATTTAGTTAATTTAGTTGGTTTTTTTCATTTAGTCTTTAGCCTTTCTAATTAAAGACAATTCATTCCATGCAACATGTTAGGGCTTACAATAAGCCCTATTCACGGGCCCACTCAGCAAATTTCTCAGCAACTTCCTGGTGCTGACGTCAGCTTTGAAGGGTAAAATAACACAGAAATTGCTGGACTTAAAGCCAACAAATCATTATTTCGAACGGTAAAGTAAATTATAATGCTTTGTGCCTTTTACTATCTTGTGTTCTTGATCATGCTAGCCGTATTTTATACTTTACTATTCGGAAATTGCATTAAATTTGACTAACTCTATCATCTCTATGGGCTTGTAGCAGGGTTTTACCCTTCAAAACTTGACTTCAGCACCAGGAAGTTGCTGAGTGGGCGGGCCGTGAATAGGGCTAATAGACAGAATTTTAATTTAAAAGATGGCAACACAAGTGTGTGGCAAATGGCAACATACAAATGTAATATTTTGAGTGCATTCGTAAATATGTTAAGAGAATATCTGCAAATGTATTTAATAATGGTCATTTTCTATTTTAAACGTGAACTTACTGTCTCCATGGCAGCTGAGGGGCCCCACCCTGTAGGCGGCCTCTGAACCGGGTCTCTGGATGTCTCCCAGGACCACCGACCTGACCGGGAGGGCCTCCTTCTGGGTCAGCAGGCCCGAGTCATTAGCCCTGCAGGAGGAACCAGAACCAGTGGTGGCAAAAGTACTCAGAAAGGTTTTACTTAGTAAAAGTATCAATACTGCAATGTAGAAATACTGTTACAAGTAAAAGTCTGGGTTTATACATTTACTTGAGTAAAAAGTGCAAAAGTATTATCGAAATGTACTGTACCCTAAAGCCCGTATCAGAGTGTACGGTGGAGAGCTATCCACCGGTGGAAAGCTTTCCACCTCAAGTCAGAAAATAAGTGCAGGACATCATAGTACGCCACGGTGGAGTCCTATTCACCGTGACTGACTAGTCTAGATTGACCAATCAGTGAACGAGGTGTAGAGCCTGTCTGTCTGATAGTAAAAACAGAGAGATGCGTTGGAACTCGCGGTGGAAAGCTCTCCACCGCGAGGAATGATGTAACGTTGATGTAATGATGTAATGTCGGCTTAAGGCCGACATCATAGTCGCCTGGGCGGTGGAAGGCTTTACACCGCGGTGTAGTCTTTTCGAGTCTTTTTGAGTCATGAAACTACAACGTTACATCATTCCTCGCGGTGGAGAGCTTTCCACCGCGAGTTCCAACGCATCTCTCTGTTTTTACTATCAGACAGACAGGCTCTACACCTCGTTCACTGATTGGTCAATCTAGACTAGTCAGTCACGGTTAATAGGACTCCACCGTGGCGTACTATGATGTCCTGCACTTATTTTCTGACTTGAGGTGGAGAGCTTTCCACCGGTGGATAGCTCTCCACTGTACACTCTGATACGGGCTTAAGGCCCCCGACTATAGAGAGTTGGCCAGGCTGTTTTCATAAGGAGACGATATATAGGGAATATAGTAGGGTAGATCAGAGGCTCCCAGAGCACCCGAACGACGTCTAGTTATGATTTCTTCTTGTTGCCGTGGTCAACTAATGTCCCATGGGGTTAATTTGTTATGATTTTTTGCACCTACCCATTCACTTACTATACAGAAAAAAAGACCCCCCACAAAAAGTTCTGTAATTTAAAGGTCACATTTGATCGGCATATTTGTCCAGTAGAATTGTCTTTTGCCAAGACATTGAACCATGTTATCTAATTTTAAGGCATTCCAAATGAGAAAGTTAAATGAATACATATATACACATAAAATGATCCCATTCATGAAGTTCATTCTAGGGTAAGATAGGAGATTTTACCACACACCCGCTTTGTAAAAACAGAGGTGAAAGTAGGCCGCCACAGTTCGGTACCACTAAAGAATTCATGGGGGGGACAGCAGCAGCCTGCCAAAAGCCACGTATAATGGCCACATCTTGTAAATTCTTCTAAAAAATAGCATCTAAAATTGTTCCACGCTTGAGGGAGGACCCCCGCAGCAATATTGCCTTTCCAAAACTCTTTACTTTCTGGCAACTTGTATTATTCTGCAACTTCTGCTGAAGTCTGACTGTGCATTTAAATCACGTTTGAAAACTCACTTGTACTCCTTGCTGTTAAAAAATCTAGACTGAGAGTTGGTGTTTCCACTAGGCCAGGGGTATTCAACTAGATTAGGCAGGGGGCGACAGTTGTAAAATGACTTCAAGTCAGGGGCCACGAGACTGTTACAACAAAAATGAACAAATGTTCACTGTTTGTTGTGTGCTATAGGTCTGATGACACAACATGTCCATGTTGTGTCCATTATATGCATTTATGCATTTTGATGCATGCATATAGGATAATGATAGTGGCAGTCCTTTATAGTGCACAGGCTTTGATTTTGATATTAAGAAAATAGGAAGTAGATATTTCAGTATGTTCTATGCACATATCCCTGGCTTGGACGCATCTTTGTGAGAAAAATATTGGAGACAGACTTGCAAGTTGAAGTGTTTACATGTTCGTATGAATGCAGAGGCTTTTATGATGTGTTTCATGAACCATTAGTGGAGAGCCCTACCATCTTTCAGACCAGACCGGATCTGCTGAAAGGATGAAAGAAGGATGGAAGATGGACAGTGCACTGCAGGTGGAGAATTATTTCTTTGATGTAATGGACAACATCCTCTCAAAATTCAGAAATAGCTGCTATAAATGGAGATGGCATGTGATGAACGGGCTGCACTCAAAACTCATCTGCTGCTACTGTACCTACCTACATGAAGAAGAACAATTTGAAAGTATTTTGAAAGTACTGAGATGTACAGAAGTAGTAAAAGTAGACAACATATCTGTGTTTTGTTTCTTTGTACAATGAAAAAGGTCTTTATACTGTACTATTGATACTTATTGTACTTTTACTTTTGATACATACTGTAAATAGATTTTAACACCAGATACCTTATGTGAACTGCAACACTTTGACCCATGTTATTTTCTTATGGAAGATTTTGACTTTTACAATAGTGAAATATCTGTACTTTTGCTCAAGTAATGCCTTTCAAATAAGCTCCCCAGGAGCCGGATTTGGCCCACGGGCCGCCAGTTGAATATCACTGCACTAGGCAATAGTGTGACTATATGTTGTCCTGTTTGTTGTATTTTTCTCTTGGTATTTTAGTATATTTTTGTTACTGAGTGTACAGCACTTTGGTTCAATAATGTTGTTTTAAATGTGCTCTATAAATAAAGTGGATAGGATTGTGGATTTCTGTCAGTCAATAAAAAAGTAAAATGACAGACAATATGGGTCCTATTTTCGTCCGTGCCTTACCGCTTATCCCTAAACTTCTTTGTCTTTTTTACTAATTTAAAAAACAAAAACATTTTAAAATACTTCAAATAGACGATTTACAAGCTTACAACGTGTCAATGTAGATTGGCTAGTTAAACTATTTTAAAATGCTTTTTAAAATAGTTAAAAAAAAAGGCAAAGAAGTTTAGGGATAAGTAGTAAGGCAGTGGCACGGACGAATGATGTTCATTATTCCAACAATGGCTCAAACAATCTACTGTATACAACTTCCGTGGGTTCTTCTGTAACTGCGTAATAATAACTGTGTGTGCGCGTGCACATTTTCGGCCATCTCTGCTTGACAAGCTGTTCCGGCATGTAGAACGTGGAGTTCCATCGAGTTTGCTAATCTTGGTTGATCACTTTCTGTAGGCCTTGCTTTGCTTTAAGCCATGGCCATGGCACTTTTTTTTGAAAGGCCATGAAGAGCCGCCTAGCAGCTGCTACGATGCGACCCCTTTTAGATCTGCGTTAATACACAATTGCAGTGCCTGCACAACGAACCCCCAGGATGGATTGTCAGTTAAAATGCTCAAACAGAGAACCATATTGTTGCATTAACATGCGTGACAGCAACCCGCTTCTCTCCTGGAATCTCATATGTATCCATGACATCGCTAAACCTAGCGCAATGTGTTCTGCCGTGTGACTGTCGTCTCAGCCATCTCTTTCGTTTCCAAAACAAACGACTCCAGTCGCCAGTCATCAGTGATCAAATGGGCAGTCACTGTCATGTAAACTTTCATGTTCTGTGACGTCCAGATGTCCGTTGTGAAACTTGCTGCTGCAACATGATTAATTTGCTCCATAAGCACCTCTTTTGTGTTGTCATATTTTGTCAGAACTGTATGTATTACAGTCTGTATGTTGGGGACAGTGAAGCCTGCACCGTCTACAATGTTCAAACAATGTTCACGCATATCGAGTGCAACGAAGCCTGCAATGCTGTTGGTAATAGCTTGTTTCCGAGTCTCTGTGAGCGGTGATCTGAACTCCAGCTGTCTCATGTGTGCGCTTTGAGTACATTTTGATACCAAGTATTACCAACACTTTTGTACTTTTTAGTATTTCTACGTAGCAGTGTTGATACTTTTACTTAAGTGAAAATATTTGAATACTTCTTTTCCAACCACTGACAACACGTATGTACCATTGGTTGAGGTCGGCGTCACAGTTGCAGTAGTGTCCGGGGTCCAGACAGCTCCCCTGGTGGCCACAGGCACACTGACGGCTGCCTGGTGAAGCCCCGGCCCAGTAGGTCTGGAGCTTCCCCTCACCCGGGCCTCCTCGCCACCAGCTGAACGGAGAGCCCTCTGAAGCACATCACATCAAATCACATTTACCTGTATATCGTCGTTGTCGGGTGGAAACCTTGTAAGTCCAAAATCGTTTGTTTTGCATTTATCATTTTAAAAATGATTTAAACTAGTGAAAACAGCTGATCCGCAACACAACGCCTCGCACCGCGAGGCGCTGTGTGCTTGTAGATCGGCTGTTTTCACTACTTTTGTGCGACGGCCTTGTATGATGAAGCAGGGCTTTGCTTCGCGAAAAAACGTACACATTTGAAACTTGGAGATACAAGGTTTCTGCCCGACAGTGACGATATATAACGCACATTTAAAAAACAACTTTCTTTGATAGACAGCACAACAAAAACAAAAAATTGTAAAAAGAGCTAGAAAAAATCATTAACAACATATCGAATGGAAACAATGAGGTAAAAGCCAGAAGAACATTCGAATGCTTGTGAGCAGGCACGTGCACACATACTATAGACATCAAAGGGAGCTTGAGCCCATGCCCTTTTATCCGTCTGTTAAAAGTGACCTTTCCAGACCACAAATGCCGTTTTCACTATGGTGAAAGAAATGCAAATGCCCTCTTTCCATGAAGGATATAACTGAAGGCAGCATTCAAGAGAATTGCCATGTCCAAACTCTCTTGAACTTGAATGCAGCATCTTAGTTTGAAAGAATTGCCCTTTCTGTGTAGAAATCCATGCAATACGCCACTTCAGTGTGGTATCAAGCACTGAAAATAGCCGACCTCCAAACTGGATGGTAGTGTCCACACTGGACGCTACCATCCACTCCCATCCACTTCAATTGAGAACGAGATTTTGTATCTTTATCTTTGTCTTAAAACAAGGTTTTGAGCCTGAATTTAAACGATTTAATGGACTGGGGTAGATCATTATGTATCAACATTAGAGCCTGACTGATGATGCTTATCCTTACAGTATGTATCAAACAACAATTTCGAGTATCATGTGTGTTCAGGAAACCCAGAATAAATTCATCTAAAATGTTAAATTACCCGGCGTATTGAGGAGACGCGACTGCTTGCAGTGATAGGTCAGTTCCTGTTGGCAGTGCTCTGATTGGTCGATGACGGCAGCCAGCTGCTCTTCTTTTGACGAGTAGTCAAAGTGGGCGGAGTGCTGCTGACCTCCGTGAGGGGAAGGTCGTACCCTGGTCAGCTCTGTGTTGTTGTGCTGAATCACCGTCCATGTCTGGTCCTCTGGTGGGGAGGGGAGGGGGCAAAAGATGACAGCCATCAGACGAAGAGGGGAGGGTTGTGAATTAGAGGGAAACTGAATGTATTTACATTTTTGGGTGTGGATGTGGGTACATTTTGTGCGTGCGTCATCACCAGAACACTGTCACATATCTTGAATGGCTGTTATGCATAAGGGATGTACATACGCCATGATAGAATAGCGGCACTCAAAGCAAAGAGCATGCACCCTCAGTGAGAATGTACAGACATTCCTGTCCATGTTTCATCTCTGTGATAACCAAGACATCTTTAGACCATTGTCAGCTAATACACCAGCTGTTGTTGTGTCAGAGAAGTGTCTGTATTAGAGATAGCCTCCACCTCTGACCCTAGCCTAGAGGAAGCTTTCATGACCACGGTCATTAATAATAATATTTATCTTTATTGTCACATATGCTGTATGCGCGAATATTGAATACTTTATTAATCAGAAATGTAAATAGCACAAGGTACAGTCAGACATTAAGGCTAAAAGCAACCAAAAAAAAGGTCCTGGGGACTTGTTTCCACTGTGGTCCTATGAATTCAATTCATCAACATAGAATAAAAAATACTAAACACTATGCTGTTTGTACAAAGGAGAAAAAGGAAAAGGGTGGCAGAGAATGACACCTCCTTTCTGTGTGCCTGTGTGCGTGCGTGCGTGCATGCATGCGTAGTATTCTACACGTGTGCCACACAGTGTGTTACCTGTCATGTTACAGTAGACGAGCTGAGGTGTGAGGTCTCCGCTGCCGTCCACGTCGATGTAATAAAGTCCTGACGCGTTGCCTCGGTGTTTGTACGCCTCACAGGACTGCTCATATGTCGCTGAGGTCAAGAAGAAAACATCATTCTACACCGTCATGCCTTTGATGTACAGTACTGCTGCCGTCAACACTGCACACACGGTGGCTTTTGTTTATATGGTTGATGTCGGGCAGAAAACCTCTTATCTCCATATCGTCGTTGTCGGTTGGAAACCTTGTATTTCCATGACCGTTCGTTTTATATGTGTTTAAAAATGAACAAAACTAGTGAAAATAGCAGATCTACAAGCACACAACGCCTCGCACCGCGAGGCGTTGTGTGCTTGTAGATCGGCTGTTTTCACTACATTTGTGCCACAGCCTTGTATGATGAAGCAGGGCTTTACTTGGTGAAAAAAGACAGTACAAATTTGAAACTTGGAGATACGAGGTTTCGGCCCGACAGTTTAGTTTAGTTTATTTGATCAACTCATACATTTATACAAGTCGTACATCCACATAATCATTGTTACAGGTGATCAAAAGGAATAGGCTGAAGCTGAAAGCTTGTGAATGCCTATCCTACGTATTTATGAATTAAGACATTGATTAGTTATAAGAGTGTTCAGATTTTTTGCAGGCTCATCATAAAATAGAAAAAAAATGGGAAAAGAAAGGAAACAAAAATGTACGGTATATCTATACTATAATTTTGCGAATGTCTGAGTGAGTGATTGAGTGAGTGAGTGAGTGAGTGAGTGAGTGTCTGTCTGTCTGTCTGTCTGAAACGGCGTTTCTCCTCAGTGGCTGGAGCAATTGATCTGAAATCGCATCACCATTAGCATATGAACACACCTAACATAACTGTGAAGCCCGTTTGTCACTTTCACAAATCATATACTGTATATTAGCATTTTTATGGTGTATCTACTATCTATTCTGCATCTAGCATGAGGCACATCTATTCTGCATCTAGCATGAGGCAACATGTTTAACCAGCTCTCTCTCTCTGTGTGTGTGTGTGTGTGTGTGTGTGTGTGTGTGTGTGTGTGTGTGTGTGTGTGTGTGTGTGTGTGTGTGTGTGTGTGTGTGTGTGCAGGCAGGCGGGTGTGTGCGCAGGCGGGTGGGCGGGTGGGCGGGCGGGCGGGCTGGGGGGGGGGGGGGGGGGATAGCCATTAAACGAAACGGGTATTTCTTACATTGATGCTCCTACATATTATCATGCAAGCACCAGTTAAAGTTACGTTCCATCCCTCATATACTGTATGCACAGTGCACATCCCATAATTAACCCACACACTGCACATCATTTTGGAGCTCATATCTTTGAACGGGTAAGGGCTAGTGGAGTTAAAGGAAACTTGATGAAGGGAATACCCATTACATAACAATAACAATTCAATCAGAAATATGTTATAAGAGTATACAAGTTTACCTTGTAGAGAATGATAATGGAAGAAGTGACGATATTCTAACTGTTTGTGCTTTTTGTAAATTAATGCCATAATTGATCATTCTACACTAACTACAGCCTCACACGAAAGCATCAAAAGCAGAATCTCCACAAACTGAATTCTTAATCATGAAAGGTAACAGTTTTGGACATAAATATGAGGTTTCCGCCCGACAGAGACGATATTCTCAATGTATTCTTTTGATGTAACCTGAAATGGAACATTTCAGACACCAAGAATATGACAGAGGAGAACAGTGGAGACGTAAAGCGAGGTATAATCGTGGTAGAATTACGGTATATTATGTTGTTTTTATTAGAGATGTGACCGAATATTCGGCACCGAATAATTTCGGACGAATAGTGCCAAAAAACGCATTTTCGGTTTCGGTTCGGTTTGATTTTACAGCCGAATAATTATTACCGAATAGTACCGAATACCAAATACCGAATATTACCGAATACTGAATACCGAATACTACCGAATATTACCGAATAATGTATAGGATATTCAATATATACTGTATATATATATATATATATATATATATTCTTTTTTTTTTTATATAATAACCAGTAAGACTCCCTAATCGGGAGCCCATATTTGGGCATGAGCAACTTATGTCTCCATATATGGAGATATGATGACATCACACAGTCCTCAGCCGATGATGTGGCGTGATGTCATACAATACACAAACGAGCCCTACAGTATAAAGGGGCAATTCTTGCCAGGAAAGAAGCATTTCTTCGACTCAGACCTTATCGCCAGGGTTGGCTTATAGCAGCTGTCGGTAGGACCATACATGGATTCTGTTAGTGTGGATCTCCTAACAGGGCATCATCTGGGATACAATCCCTTTTATGCCCATATATGGAGATCCCTAACAGAATCCCTTTCATGCCCATATATGGAGATCCCTAACAGAATCCCTTTTATGCCCATATATGGAGATCCCTAACAGCATCCCTTTTATGCCCATATATGGAGATCACTAACAGCTAACAGAATCCCTTTTATGCCCATATATGGAGATCCCTAACAGAATCCCTTTTATGCCCATATATGGAGATCCCTAACAGAATCCCTTTTATGCCCATATATGGAGATCCCTAACAGAATCCCTTTTATGCCCATATATGGAGATCCCTAACAGAATCCCTTGTATGCCCATATATGGAGATCCCTAACAGAATCCCTTTTATGCCCATATATGGAGATCCCTAACAGAATCCCTTTTATGCCCATATATTATGGAGACATCCCTGCTCTGAGTATCTGACATCAGTGTGATGTCACCTGTTTATGCCCATATATGGAGATCCCTGCTCTGCGTATCTGGTTGCTATGGTAAACAGTTGGTTGCTAGGGTAAAAAAACATGGTTGCTATGGTAAACAGTTGGTTGCTAGGGTAAACAGTTGGTTGCTAGGGTAAAACCATGGTTGCTAAGGTGGTTGCTAACGTACACTAACAGACCAGCAACAACAGACTGTTGCCACAGCAACGTACACAAAGGTTTGTGTACACATGTGGTGTGATGTCATACTGATGCGGAGATATGAGCAGGGCAAAGGTGTGACGTGTGACGGACGGACGGTGGAGGTTTTCATAGTAAACTGCTCCCTGACGGTCGCAATAATTACATTGATATTTCTTTATGATGCAATAATTCAACTATATGGAATGTTAATATTTTGAGACATAATTTGTCTTTTATTACAAATTTACTACACAATAGTAAATAAATAATTCTACACAAAAATAAATAGGTTATATGTGCATTCAAAAGTGAGAAATAAATGTTTTATGGAACCATATGGTGATTATTATTTAAGTTAGGTTTTGCCATAATCATGTCTTTTGCCATAATCAGGTAGCTTTACAACAAAGGTACAGCAATGGTGCAAAAATTAGTAATACAAAATAAATTATATACATGTATTATTCGGCTATTCGGTATTCGGTTTTCGGACAAATGTTTCCAATATTCGGTATTCGGTTTCGGCCAAGAATTTTGCTTTCGGCACATCCCTAGTTTTTATGGTTATATCTTGTAGATCAGGGGTCTTCAACGTTTTCAGGCCGGGGACCCCCAAACTGATGGGGAGATGGAGCAGGGACCCCTTACCACCTCGTAGGGTGGGCCGTACCACTACCATTTCTAAACATACTACTTATTAACTGAGAACCAATGTCAATAATATCAGCAATCTGTCAATTGCATAGTAATCATGTATTAAAGCTATTCAAAATGGATAGAATCATGATTTATTTTATAACATTATGTAAAAAAAAATGAATGAAATCTTTTTTTTTTTTTTTTTTTTTAAAGCAATAATTTCACGGACCCCCTGCAGTACCTCCGCGGACCCCCTAGGGGTCGCGGACCCCCTGTTGAAGACCCCTGTTGTAGATTGTTGGAGCCAAAATGTCTCCGATAGGCATGCTACAGTATAGCTTCTGTTTTGGTACAGCCTATCTTGTTATAGCCTATAGTACGCTACAGCTTGTCCTTGTATAGCAGCTAGAGTATAACAATGGTCTGATCCCTGCGCTCGTTGGCAGAACTTTATACTGTATGCCATCGAGCTGAGTGATAAGTGGCATGCATATTCCTCTTGCCTCATCAATTACTGATTCATCAAGAATTCCACGACAGAAGCACCATTGTTTTTGTTTTTGTTTTTCCCATTCCCTGACTGACTGACTGACTGACTGACTGACTGACTGACGGACTGATTGACTCAATCACTCCCTCAGTGTGGCACAAAGAGTCAGTGATGTGCTGGAATCACACATTGCCTTTTTTATGCTTGCCATTAAAATGTACTTAAAGTACCAAAAGTAAAAGTAGTCATAATGCAGAATGTCCCATTTCACAAGTGTTCAAAATGTATGAAAAACCTTTTGAAAATAGTAGATCTACAAGCTCACAATGTGTCGCATCGCAACGCATTGTGAGCTTGTAGAATGGCTATTTTCAAATGGCCGAAATCCTGAAGTACGTGATTAGTGTGTTTTGTAATAATAATCAAAATCGACAAAGTAACTAGTAACTAAAGTTTTCAAATAATGGTGTAAAGCGGAGTAAAAGTACAATATTTGCCTCTGATGTCGTGGAGTAGAAGTGAAAGTTCTGAAAATTGGAAGTACTCAAGTAAAGTACAAGTACCTCAAAATTGTATTTAAGTATAGTACTTTAGTAAATGTAGGCCTACTTCACATTTACACCACTGGTTCAGAGATGCGTTGTAGCCATTCTGGGCGCTGGGGGAACTTACAGCGGTGGCAGGTGGCTCCGGTGTAGCCACTATCGGAACAGTTACAGTGAAAAGTTCTCCATGACTGAGTACACCGGCCTCCATGTTCACACCGACTCGGAGAGCACCTGGGGAGTGGGGGGTAGGGGGTGGGGGGTACAGCGCAGAAACAAACAGAAGGATCTTCATCTTTCAAAAGGTTTCATCAGATTGCAGTATTATTCACTAGCATTAACTAACATTAACCAGCTTGCCTGGCTGGCGCCCCCAGGATAACGGTGGCTTATGAGGGTGTGATTACTTTTAAACTGCAGTTTTCTTTCAGAGGTCAAGTTGCTCAGCTGAGAGGAAGTAATTCTAAACGGCGGACACAGTGCCAAATAAACAGGATGGACTCTACATCTTCTGTAAGTGAAAGTGAAACACCAAGCAGACAAGGCTCCTTCCAACACAAGAGTATTAATGACACTATATGGTGCTGACTATTATATATTATTATGACATTACTACCTGTCGTTACTTTTCCACCATTTGAGAACACTGAAGGGGAGAATGGGGATGAAGAGGGCTGCAGAGTTGGGTTGTTGGGCTTTTATTTTGAATAGTAGGCCTATGTACAAGCAAAGCGACACAAGCTACAAATTCAAGTATAAATTTGAAAATATACATTCAATTGTTAGTGAAGAACCTAGAAGACCATTTCTGTTCGTAGGTTTTAGATGAAAAGTTGAATACTGTAAGAAAAAAGAAAAAAAAATATACAGTATATATCCTATATATATGTGTGTGTGTGTGTGTGTGTGTGTGTGTGTGTGTGTGTGTGTGTGCGTGCGTGCGTGCGTGCGTGCGTGCGTGCGTGCGTGCGTGCGTGCGTGCGTGGGTGCGTGCGTGCGTGCGTGCGTGCGTGCGTGCGTGCGTGCGTGCGTGCGTGAGAGAGTCGAAACGATAATCAAAAAAGGATTTACTCTGTGGACTTCTTTGTTTTTATCCTTTTACATGCATCTTGAAGTTGAACGTGTTGCTATGAGGTCTCCAGTGACTTGTACGGAGGTGTTTTCTACGGTTTCCGCGGTAATAACATATTTGGTGGATTATTTGACAGCAACACAACAGCTGCGCTGTTTTTTTCTGTCAAGGAGGACGTGTCACAAGGTCTCTCTGAGCATCCCTTGATTGTTTTCTTGTCCAGGTTTTATATGAGGTCTGACTTTTTTTCAGGAGGCGGGGAGAAATTGGATTCTTGACAACATAATATATTTTTTGAGGAGTAGCTACTGTAGCTGAAGTGTTGGAGATTATATTACCTGACAGGTTGTGCGTGCAGAATGCACACACGTACACACACACAAACACATCCACGTATGGTATTTACCATATACATTTCACAGTTATTGCTCATTTGAGCCCGGAGCTGTGAAATAAATAACTGCCGTGAGAAATGCTGTTATGTCCTCGGCTACGTTCTTGCTGACTGCTGTCCAGTCAACCCTCCTCTCAGATTCCTCTGTTGGTTCAATTGTTCTGGCCTTTCCTGGAACAGCTTTCAGATCCTCTCGCCTCGTTGCTGGCGGCCAGAAACCTTGTATCTCCATATTTCAACTTGTTGTGTTTTGATGTAAACGAATGCCCCATACATCATGCAAGCGTGTTGCACAAAAGTAGAGAAAATAGACGATCTACAAGATGTGAGCTTGTAGGCAATTTTAAACATGTTTTAAACATATTTTTAAAAAGCAATGGTTTTGGACTTACAAGGTTTCCGCCCGACAGTGACAAATCAGTTTTTTTCCCCACCACTTCTGTTACATCCCTGCTTTGTTCCCAGCTTCTTTAATCAGCACTTGCAGGAAGACATTACTGTTAATGACACGATGCCCTTAAAGGGGAATTTCATCCATTTTCATCCTCACTAACGCTCATCATAATATGATTCTGTCTACTTGCTCCGTTGTCTCAGAGGTGGGCTGCTGTGTGGACAACTCAGAAACAGGGGCGTGACAAGGGGGGGGGGGGGGGAGTGGGACTGAGTTTCTAGGGCCCAAGGTGGAGGGGCCTTAATTATTCTATGCTTAAACTATTGAAAAATAGCAGATCTACCGGTTCACAGCGCGGCACAGAGTGCCTTGTAGATCTTCTATTTTTGAAATAGTCGTGAAAATGTCTGAACATTTTTAAGCGAACATTTGTAACTCAAATTTTGCTACTCGGGGGTTCCTGGAACTAAAAGTTTTGAGATGGGGGTCCGTGGCCAAATACATATCATTTTGGGGGTCCTTCATGTGAAAAAGTTTGTGCACCACTGACATAGAAACATCAAATCCTTAGAAGGATTTGAAATATTCAAAGACCTGCACAAGACTTCCCGATTTTTCAAAAATAGCAGATCTACAAAGAGTGCCGCGCTGTGAGCTTGTAGATCTGCTATTTTTCAATAGTCTAAATGGGTTCAACCCCCTCCCCCTATGAAGAACATTCATGGGGGGCCCGCAGTGAATCCTTGTACCCAGGGCCCAGAATGTGGTGCGACACCCCTGCTCAGAAACCTGAGTGACATCATTAGTGAGGTCCAACTATACGTAGATAAGCTTTACAGTAAAACAGGGTGAAGTGCTCCTTCAATTGTGATGACAATTATCAACATTATCAGGGATATGGGCCTGCAAAGGAAATGTAAAGAAGCCATCTCCAGGGCCACACGCCTTGTAATGATTCTAATTCAATTCCTTAACAGTTCCCTTTAACAATTCCAATATTCTGTTCCAATAGTTTAATAAAAACACAATTTCAATCATACATGCAATATTGCATTTAATATTATTGTAGTGGTTCTCAGTGTGATGTCCAGGGGCACTTTGGGGTATACTCGAGGGGGTTCGAAATGGACCCTTACGGGTATGTAACTCTGCGAGTGTACACTCTCAGAGATACTTGAAATTAAAATGTTTGAGAACCAGCTGGTATTGTAAATGTAAAGCATTATGTAACATTACATACCAGCTCTGACAGTGTGATAAACCGGTTCCGGAAAGGGTATGTGGGGCAGAGCAAATGGATTACTGTGTCACATAGGAAGACAATTAATGGGATAGTATAAGCTCTCCCATGGACCACACACAACATAACAACACATGTGGTTTGCACGCCATGCAAACACACACACACGCACGCGTGCATGCACGCGCACGCACGCACACACACACACACACACACACACACACACACACACACACACACACACACACACACACACACACACACACACACACACACACACACACACACACACACACACACACACACACACACACACACACGCGTGCAATCATCACAAACTCCATATTGTACCGGAGAGAGAGAGAGATACAGTGTATTATTTGCTCCAGTGGTTTCAATAATTTGTCTCACGCTTGTGTGCGTTGATCAAATGACACACATCTGATCACTATCTGGGACGACAACGCACCACAACTCAGAATCCTGTCCTCCACAAAAGAGAGTAGTCAGTCCAGAACCCCCCCTCCCCCCACCACCCTGTGCTTCTGTGTTGTCATACTATCTGTCTATGTGATATGGAGTCAGTAGAGTTGAAGACATCTCACTTACAGAGAAATACATTGAAGACACAGCTAGACAGACAGGCAGAGCAACAAAACTGCAAACAGAAAGACAGACCATTTACTCACTATCAACCCCGTTAGCCCCATATGTGAAGAATTCTGCTTGCAAAACCGTGCTGTCAGCAAACACTACACTACACAACACTACACGTTGTCACATGCGCATGCACGCGCACACACACACACACACACACACACACACGCATACACACACACACACACACACACACACACACACACACGCACGCACACATGCACGCACACATGCACGCACACACACGCACGGTCAAGCACATGCACACACACCTAATATTGTAGGAATACTGCTAGTGAGGTGACTTTGAAGTGAATGGTAAGTCAAAGGAATGGAGAGGAAGAAGATGCTGAGTAATATCTTTTGGGAGGTTGGGTTTTACGATGTTTGGTTTAGTCATCTATCACTGTATCCCCCATCCTACAAACACGCGTCTGTGCTGTACTGTGTGTGTGTGTGTGTGTGTGTGTGTGTGTGTGTGTGTGTGTGTGTGTGTGTGTGTGTGTGTGTGTGTGTGTGTGTGTGTGTGTGTGTGTGTGTGTGTGTTATGTCAACCTCCTAGCGATGCCAACCTGTCCTAGAACAGGTGTACAGCAGACTGCAGATAAAAATATATACCATCACCATCTGTCTGTCTGTCTGTCTGTCTGTCTGTCTGTCCCTTCCCTCTGCTTCTCTTCTCTCTCTCTCTCTCTCTCTCTCTCTCTCTCTCTCTCTCTCTCTCTCTCTCTCTCTCTCTCTCTCTCTCTCTCTCTCTCTCTCTCTCTCTCTCTCTCTCTCTCTCTCTCTCTCTCTCTCTCTCTCTCTCTCTCTCATGCTGTTCAGTGGAATGAGGTTAGGTGAGTGTCTGCAGGACATGAGCACAGGGAAAGATTAAACAGGCTTCTGCTTCCATTACAGCAAACATCTTTGGAGATTATAGATGCTCTCCTACAGCAGTCAGCACAGCCCGTAACGCAGAACAGGAGATGTGTAGTCAGTAGTCACCTATACTTCAAATATAACCTGTTCACCAGTAAGTTCACTCAGTTCTCTGAGTTTAACCCATTAATAGAGGTATGGTCATCTCTTAAAACGCACATGAACAAACACTGTAGTGAATCCTTTGTCGAATCATACCTACTGGATATTCTTCCTAAAATCAACCATAAGTTGAAATTTTTATTTCCAAAGAGCACTGAGCCAGCTTTTGCCATTTTACATTTGCAGAATCCATTTATTTACATTCCTTTGCATGCCAGCACGGGTCATCGTCATGCTTGCTAGTGCTAGGAAGTTTTTGCCAAAATTCAAGTTTTGCCACGGACATAAGGACATGAGGCCCCTACCTTCAATTAATGCGGCCCACAGGTTAATAACGGAATACTGTACAAATGGAACCAAATGGATCTGTTCCATTTGTACACTCTCAGAGTTAAGGGGGTCCTTAATAAAACATTTGAGAACCACTAGTACTTGTGAACTCCTAATATGCCATAGTGTCATGGTAAATCAGTGCCATACATATTTTGAATAAAACCTGGATACATGACATTCAGTAATTGGGTCTTGTGATCAAAATAAGAACATTATAATGGTGTGCACACAAGAAAAGCTAAAACTTTCCACGGACAAGACCACAGACACATTTGTCTGTGTACGGACATGTTGATGACCCTAGTGTGCTAAACATGTTTCACTGTGCAATATGACTCAATTAGGATGATCCATTCTGATCTTAACTATTGCAGATACAGTATTCGGATTTCAGAGTAACGTCACTGCAAGAAGGTAACTGTAAACGCAAAAGTTTGTGCAGAGTGGTGACCACAACTTGGAAATCCGACATCATCCGACCCGACTGCCAGTCTGTAGTAGGGCATTAAGATTACACAAGTCGACTCCCACCAGAGAAAGTCGAAGTCTGAAAAAAAAAAAAAAAAAAACATTTTTTCTATCATTATCTTTGACAACATTGCAGGGGGGCGACGGTGGCATTCCCACTACTCCAGTGACAGTTTTCGTCGTTGTCGGGTGAAAATCTTGTATGTCCAAAAACGTTCGTTTTGAATTCATCATTTTAAAAACGATTAGCCAATCTACAAGCACACAACGCGCCTCGCGGTGCGAGGCGTTGTGTGCTTGTAGATCTGCTGTTTTCACTACTTTTGTGCGACGGCCTTGTATGATTTGCGAAAGAACGTACAAATTTGGAGATACGAGATTTCCACCCGACAACGACAATATACTAGTGTTGTTGCTGCTCTTATACCAACCACCATCATTACTGGGGTTGGTGTGGGCCAGACAGTAGCCCCCCGTGGGCCGCAAATGGCCCGCGGGCCGCCTATTGGGGAACCCTGCCCTATAGTAGTCTGTTTGGCAAAGAGTCACATTAGACAGTCCTATTTTGTACAGAAGCCTGGGAACAACTGTTTCTGTCACCAGGATGGCTGAGTGGTTAAGGCTCAGCGTTTAAGCTGCAATGGATGTAAGTCCTCGCAGATTCAAACCCCACTCCTGGTAAACAAAATGACTTTCCAGTAGAGTATATCATCATCATCATCATCATCATCATCAGTAAAATGTCTACTTCCCGATTTCTGAAATTAAGAAGCAATAGACCATGTAGTTTCAAGCTGTAATACTAGGTAAACTGATAATTGAGAGCACTATGGAAGCAGAAAGGAGAGCATCATTTTAAAGTTTGGTGGTTATGCACTGGTATGCCCTTTAATTATGTCATTATGATCTATCATCAGTGTTTAGAAGATAGCACCAGGATGGCTGAGAGTTTAAGGTGTTGCACTCAAGGTGCAATGGACAGATCTCCTTGTGGGTTCAAATCAGACTCCTAGTATCAACATCTTACAATAGATGCAAGGACTGTCAGCAGACAGTCTGAAAAAGAGACAAATGTATACAGTATGTTCTAACTGTCAGGTCTATAATAGACAGAACAGTATGGATGCATGATGATGACACAACTACCAATACTTAGTGTGTGCCATGCTGTAGTAAACAGAAATACAGAAAGAAGATGGCTTGCACGCCTATGTGCCATGGTGTAAAAAACTATCAAGTACATATTTGTTTTGCATTGGTATGCCGTTATTGATTATGGTCCATTCTATTATCAGTTTTCTGCTCTAGCTTACACAAGGATGCAAAGGACAGGTAACACGTCCTTGGTTCGAACTCCCTTTGGTCCGAGTCCGACCACCTAAACCTAACCCTAAACCTAACCTCAGTAAAACTATGCCTAAACCCAGTGGTGTAAAGTAACTAAGTACATTTACTTAAGTACTGTACTTAAGTACAACTTTGAGGCGTTTGTACTTTACTTAAGTATTTCCAATTTCCAATACTTTTTAGTTCTACTCCACTACATCTCTGATGCAAATATTGTACTTTTACTCCACTACATTTATTTGAAAACTTTAGTTACTAGTAGTTACTTTGCAGGTATAAATTATAATATTATAAAACACACATAAACCACTTTAGCCCTATTGTATACCGTGGCTGTTTGAAAATAGCCAATCTACAAGCTCGCAACGCGTTGCATCGCGTTGTGAGCTTGAAGATCTGCTATTTTCAAACATTTTGTACTTTTACTTCTGGTACTTTCAGTACATTTTGATGCCAACACTTTCAGACTCTTACTCAAGTACATTTTGAATTCCGGACTTTTACTTGTAGCAGAGTATTTCGATAATGCAGTATTGATACTTTTACTTAAAGGGGTACTGTCACCTAAAGGGGTATTTTAAAATATGAGTTAATATTTTTAGACAGATTTTTTTATGATGTCATTGTGGGAATGCAATTGACTGTACTTAGACTACTTATTGTACTGGTCAGCTTCTGTTGGGGGGCGAGGGGCAGATTACACTGTGACATGAGTTTCAGACTATTTCAGACCATTTTCAGAGAGACCACGTGACCTACTGTATCATACTATTATAATCTTGGGGCGTGTCAGCGGGCCTTTAAGTAAAATATGTGAGTACTTTTTCCACCACTGCCGATGCTGGTGAGTAGCTAACCTGCCGACGCTGGTGAGTAGCTAACCTGCCGACGCTGGTGATTAGCTAACCTGCCGACGCTGTGAGTAGCTAACCTGCCGACGCTAGTGAGTAGCTAACCTGCCGTTGCTGGTGAGTAGCTGACCTGCCGATGCTGGTGAGTAGCTGACCTGCCGATGCTGGTGAGTAGCTAACCTGCCGATGCTGGTGAGTAGCTGACCGGCCGATGCTGGTGAGTAGCTGACCTGCCGATGCTGGTGAGTAGCTGACCTGCCGATGCTGGTGAGTAGCTAACCTGCCGATGCTGGTGAGTAGCTAACCTGCCGACACTGGTAAGTAGCTAACCTGCCGACACTGGTGAGTAGCTGACCTGACGAATGTGTTCAGACCAAAGGGAGTTCGAACCATGGGGCAGTCCCCCAATGGACATGCACATACAGATTTGCCATTTCAAGTCTTCAGACTTTACAGCTCTTTTCCTGAAAGAGTCCTGCAAATGCATTTTTTTCCTGTTTTGCCTTTCTAATTGTTACGGAGAATGGAGCGTATTTTTGTAGAAATCTGCAAATGGCAAGAAACCACTCCATTCCCATTGACAAGCAGAATCCACCTTCATGGGTAGATTTAAACTTTGAAGTCAGATAAGGTAAAAAAAAAAAAAACAGCAGATCTACAAGCTCAATGTTCTGCCAAAACACTGGAAATCTACTGTCTTGACAATGGCAGGATGTGTGAAGTTTTGAAAGGGCACACCTGTAGGTCCTTATGGGTTCAAATCCCACATGAACTACAAGTATAGGATACTAACACAAATGAAGAATTACTGGAAGCATTGCTGGACAGACATAATACACAGTCTATATATCAATCCTAACTGCAACAGCTCATTGTCGACAATATAAGCTTCTCTCTCCTCCTCTTCCCTCTCTATCTGTACGCATTAATAGCCATCAATGTTCCTCCCTGTCCTTTCTTGGTTTCCACAGGCTCGCATGGATCGTGATTACAGACCCTCCAGCTGCAGACGTAGACCCAGGGGTTCCATGGACCAGACCATTATTAGAGTTGTTATTCCATTATTGGAGTTGTTATTTGTTGCTGTGCCCTCCATCTCCCTCTCCCTCTCCCTCTCCCTCTCCCTCTCTCTCTCTCTCTCTCTCTCTCTCTCTCTCTGCAGTTTTTTCCCTTGTGGTTGTCAACAAATTAAAGAGCATGGTCTTGACAGATACTACGGAGCAATATCAACCGAGCCACCAGGGCATATTTTGTGTTATCTGGCTTCACAAACAACTCTGTATAAGTCAGCACAGGTTATTCCTGATGATGAGTGCATTGTGTATTCACACACAGACAGAAAAAGAGACAGAGAGAGGGAGAGGGGTGGTATCACAGTAGGCATGAAAGACAGATGTACAGAAGGTAAGGAGTAGAATGATAAAATAAGATCTTCTGGCACATGAGTAAAGTTTCTGCCCGCCACCATTGGATTCTCAGGCTTGGCTTTGTCGAGCGTGAATACAAATACAATTGGGGGGAGTAGTGGTGTTCAAATGAACCAGTTCTTTTTGGTGAACGAAATGAACTATGGCACTTCCCGAAGAGACCCGTTCAATCCGTTCACGGCGTTCAGCAGTTGCAAATGCGTGTTTTTTTTGTTGTTTTTTTTTTTTTTTTTTTTTGATTGGCTATCGAGATACCGTTCACCGTTCCTCTTTCCTCATTGGACTGTATTGCGTGAGCTGGAGGGCGGGCTCTCCCTCAGAGACAGGCAGCTTTCTTGATTGGACTGAAGACTGTGGGGGTCTGGAGTGGGTGGGGAGCTTTCAACTCTTTGGTGCAGAGCGAGAGTAGTGACTGTTGACTGACTGACCGACTGACTGACTGGCTGCGGACGAAAAGGGGAAAAGTAGCCTATAGTCTACCGTTAATTTTCTTTCTCGCTCCTTGACTGTGACACTCTATTCAGAAATTATCGTTCACTCGATAGGCAGAGTCTGTTTTCTGATAGAAACAGACAGAGGAGATCAGGGGGTGTCTGCTTGACTGACTGAGAACTAAAGGGGAAGGGATTATCGTTGATGCTCTGAACGAGAACAAAGTGCTCTGATGTGACGACCGGCTCAACGCTTCAACACTCCCCCCCCCCCCCCCCACACACACTCAAAAGTGGTGAACGACATGAACAAATCGAACAAACGAACGATGCTCCGGGTCACTGAAATGAACGATAGTTCCCACCACAAGGGGGAGGGTGATATTTGTAACCGCACATACTCCTGTTAGCAGGGACTGTTGGGCGGCAGGAGTAAAGCCTCTATCAGAGTCTGAGGTGAAGAGCTATCACCTCAACTTTTAGGTGATAAGCTATCACCTAAAAATGTGATGGCCATCATAGTCACGGACTCACGGTGAAGTCCTACAACCGCGCCTCTGTGCCTCTAAAACCAGGGGGCACACACTGATTGGTCTAGATCGACCAATCAGTGAACGGGGTGATGGGGAAATGCCTGAAAGTAAAAACAGAGGAGAGATGTCTATGTCCACGGTGATGGCTCTTCACCGCGGCTAATGACGCAATGGTGTAGTTTTCTGACTTTAAAAGACTACACCGCGGTGATACTACACTATGATAGGGCCATATGACAGACACGTCCTCCTGGTGGGGGCTCCTCACTGGCAGGTGAACCAGTAGGGTACAACACACAGTAGTGTGTGGGGAGGGGAGGAATTACCCGTAATTGCCGGACTATAAGCCGCGGCTTTTTTCCCATGTTTTGAACCCTGCGGCTTATACAACGGTGCGGCTTATATAAAGATTTTTACAGCTAACGGCCAGTTAGTTAGTTTTACTATGGTCTTTGACAAGGATTTATATATAGATTTGTACAGCTAACGGCCACCAGGGGCGCTCTAGCGGGAAGCAGGAAGGACACCTGCGGCTTATAGTCCAGTGCGGCTTATAAATGTAAACATTTGTTTTTTGTTCTACGGTAAATGTTTTGTAACGGCAATAGGTTTAACAGCTATAAATGCAGCTTAATAAGCGATGTTGTGATGTGATCATCTTATTCAAAGTCAAAATATACAGAGCAAACCAAAGTGTGACCTCAAATAAATCTTTCTAAGAGAGAGAATAGCTGTTCTAAGCATGTAAACACTGGACTGACCTGTCGATGATGCATTTTTTAAGAGAGAGAATAGCTGTTCTAAGCATGTAAACACTGGACGGACCTGTCGATGATGCCACACATGTCGACCTGCAGGTGGCTGTAGTTACCCAGCAGCCTCTGCTGCACCAGGGTCAGGTCCACGGAGCGGCTGTCCACAGTCAGGAGACGCATGCAGCCCTGGAACACGTTGAAGGGGTTCCTGCACTCCTGACCGCTCTCCTCCTCCTCACCAGCAGGACAGCCTGAACGGGATGGACAGCAGCACACCATGCAACACAGTGTGATACATATTGTGAAAATAGCCGCTCTGCAAGCTCACAACGCCTCGCAACGCATTGTCAATTGTTGAACTGGTCAATTGTGACCAGTTCTTATAGCCTAGTATAATTTGTTGACTACTTTTGATGCAGTAATGGTCTTTTTTATATATTTAATTTCATGTTATTTCATTTCATTTATTTTATTCTATTTAGGTACTGTATTAAAAAGGTCTTAACAGTCCTGTTTACCTTGTCACTTTACTGTCATCTGGGGACCCTTCAAAATCATGTGGGGACCCGAAACAGGTTGAGAACCACTGCACTATAGCGCTGTTGTTTTATAAACACTTAGCACAACAATTATCTGATAGCAAGTCAATTTACAATATAAGCATTTAGCAGACGCTCTTCATCCAGAGCGACGTACAGCAAGGTGACAAACACAGAGAGACGGTATAGTGCCTCAGTAATCTAGGGTCACAGCCATAAACCAAGAACCTACAGCATCAGATGTCAGATTAGCCAACCAGTTGAATAAATTGCTGATGGATGCTTTAACCTTTGTACTTGTGAAAAATCTGTGATCAATTAGGGTTTCCTGGAAGATTTAACATGCTAGTTTGATCACTTCAAATAGCCTAATCTTTAATTATTTAAATATCAAATAACCGAAAATAGGCTATCTATGACAACGCGTCGCAGCGCGACCAGATACAGCCCTGTGGACCTGCACCGCAACGGCTGCCAGAGAAGTTGTTTGATTATAACTCTCACTTACCGCCAAAGAAGAGGTTACTTCCTGTGGTGACAGGAAATGAAGGGCTGGCATGAGCGGTGGCTCCTTCCTCTCTGTCCACAGTGATGGTCACATGACCTCGCTTGGACGTCAGCTCCACAGAATGCCACTGGCCGTCGTTCAGATCCGACCCTGGGACGCACGCACACACACGCACACGCACGCGCACGCACGCACACACACACACACACACACACACACACACACACACACACACACACACACACACACACACACACACACACACACACACACACACACACACACACACACACACACACACACACACACACACAAAGCTTAAAATGGTGGTTTACGGTTGGATAGGGCCGCTGAAACTCCAGGGAGAGCTGAGAGATATAGACCAACCCCTAACCCTAACCTTCAACGTTATCAGGCCAAGGACCACTTAGTTGAGAGAGAGATGAAGCAGGGACCCCCAAAACCCATAGATACCATATCGTTTAGTTTCGTTTGACAGCACAATCATCAATGTATTTTGGGTACATCTAAATTTGTGTTTCCAGATATTTAACCACTTGAACCGTCAATACTTAATATACCGGTACATGACCTATCATTCTGTACTACTACTTAATAGTCTGCTCTTTTTCCCCTCTAAACCTCTTTGCCAAAAATAGCCGATCTACAAGCTCACAACGCCTCGCAACGCTCTCAGAATATGGACGCTAGGGTTCAAGTGGTTAATATGGAAAAGGAGAAAAAAAGCTTCTATCACACACAAATTTGGAGGACCCCCTGTGGTAACTCTGAGGACCCCCTAGGGGCCCCGGAACCCCTGTTGAAGACCCCTGATATAGACTGAGAAAGAATGGCTAAAGGAGCCAATTCTGCCTAACGTGTCTTTGGCCAGTTGTGGGCGGGTTCACCGTGGGTGGTGGTGTGCCGCAGTGACTGACAGGCAATGAAATTGAGGGACGCAGGTGCAACAGGCCAGATGATGAATGGCATGGTATGGTATGGGCACGCTGGGGAGCTTTGACGGTTTTTACCGTCGCATTTGATATGCATCAACAAACTATGCTGTGATTAATTGTAATCGTAATGAATGGTAACATCACCGACAGCATGTTGGAAGTTTGGACATTTGACTATTGAACGAGTCAAAAGCGATTTCGCTGTGCCCAGCCGAGTGGCTAATGTTTTTTCAAGATGGTTACTCACTACATGGCTTTGCAGGATGCTGATCTGGTGAACGATATAATTGTAGTAATCCTTATAATAATAATGATAATAATAATAACTGGAAAAGAACATTTCTGAGAAATTTTAAGTGTGCCTGCAGCTCACTAAGTGTGTGCAACCTTGTATAGCAGTTGATGTTATCATTAGCATTTTTGCATTAACATTAACATCATTATTAGAATTTTTAACATTAGCATTTTTATCATTGGCCTTAACATTAGCATTTTTATTAGCATTAGCTTTAGCAAACTGGAGATATAGCTGTTTAAAGCTCAGCCAATAGGAAGATAGGGGCGGAGCTTAAGAGGGGGCGGGGCTCAAGTAATAAGTCCCTATTGGCCGTTTAAGTCCAGACACCAAGTTTCAAGACCGTACCATGCTGTGAACTGGAGTAATGGCTGTTTAAAGCCCAGCCAATAGGACTACAGAGGGGGCGGGGCTTAATCAATTACAGCTCATCCCTATTGGCCGGAAAAAGACCAAAATTGTGTGTGCATTTTAAAGTTTAAATGACGTTGCTAGGCAAAAGTATGGCAGAGTTATGTGGCGCCAAAGTTTCTGTTTAATAACTTTAATTTATAAATCGCCTTTCAAAAACCCAAGGATAAAAATAAACACACTATTTTCCAAAAGCCTGAGTAAACAAGTGTCTCTTCGGTGACACTTACAGTATAGTTGCCATGGAGCGCATTCAGGCGAGAGGACGCCACCCAGGGCTGGTGAAGGTGGAACTGCGGTCCACACAGGAGAAGGTGGCTGTGCTACGCAGAAAATCCAAGCTCAAGAGCAGTGACAACTTCAAAAACGTGTACGTGTCATCTGCAAAATCGCATACGGAACGGCTGGTGGACCTAAACTTCAAGGCTCTACTGCGTGAAATACCGGCTGGGAAGGACTTCTATGTGGACGCAAATGGGCGGCTGGTGAAACGTACTCCCACGGGAGTGGGACCCAGTGAGAGGCGAGAGAGCGCAAGCAGGCCCGGTAGGAGCGGGTCACCGGAGTGAGGAGACCATGCCCGGCTCGTGAGTACAGGACCGTTTCTGTTGGTCAATTGGAGCGTTAACGGCTGGACCGCAACAAACTGTGAGCTCAGAACAGTTTTGCTTAAGTCATTAAATCCTGATTTCATTTCTTATTTATCCGAGGACTCTCTTGTCATAGAGGGATTTACTTGGTTCGGACATATTTGTGTTGCGCACAGGAGAGCTGTCAAGGCCTCGGGTGGTGTGGGACTGTGTGTGAAGAATACTGTCTGTGAGAAATGTTCTGTTAACATTGTGGATAAAGTGCATGATGGAATTCTCTGTCTACGTTTTGAACACAGACACACACACAAACACACACACAGAGCCGGTTCTGGCCCCACGGGGGCCCTAAGCATGATTCTGCTATGGGGCCTTCCTGCGGGCGCGAGCTTAGTGAGCGCCCACGAAAAAATAATAATATTTTTTATCGTTTTTTAATCCATTTTATAATGGGTTTAATTCAGTTTTTAAAAAATATAAATAGGCCAAATTGCAGAATCGTCATGCAATGTAGCATCAAATAGCCTAACATAACTAAGGACTGGACAAATACCCCCAAATAAGCATAGATGTAGGCTATGCCAAGGCGATGATCTGAAATATATTATAGTAGGCTATATAATTTGTAAATATACATATAGCACTAAATCCTCCGCCTCCCCCCCAAAAAATATATATAAATGAATAAATAAAAAACGACAACAACAGGCAATGTATTTTTGCTATGTTTGATTTGTTCAATTGCAAAATGGTAGCAGAACTCAGGACAATATAGTAATAAATTGATTGGGTCCTCAAAAGAGCAAGCTGATACCAATGAAGATCCTAATGGAAAATGGTGAATCTTCCTTTGAAACAAATAGGATACTTAAACTGTGGGAGGATGATTATAGTGGTCTGTATGCATGTTGTGACCTTCCTCTCTTCAATGAGCAATTTTTAAAAGAAACGTGTAAATTAAAATGTGAGCTTGAGGAGTGGTTGTGCTATGAGCATGCAGCATGCCATCAACACCATACACTGAATAATGAAATAACAATACAGGAAGTTCAGGAGGCTCTAGACAGAGCCAAATTAAAAAAGGCAGTAGGTGTGGAGGAACTCCCCAATGAGATGCTTAAATCCCCTTTTATGTTGACTGTATTACACTCTCTTTGTCAAACTTGTTTTAATTCTGGCATCACACCCTCTGTTTGGGATAAATCAATAATTATATCAAAAGCTGACCCTAGAGTTCCTCTAAATTATAGAGGCATCAGTTTGCTCAGTACAGTTTATAAGTTGTATTCTAGTGTTTGGAGTTCAATAATGTGTTGGTGGATGAACAGAATGGGTTTAGAAAGAACAGGGCTTGTATTGATCATATTTTTGTTATTTCATCTGTAGTATAAGAGCTAGACTGGAGGAGGGTAAAAGCACATTTGTTTGTTTTATTGATTAAAAGATCAATCGAGACCTGTTGGAATATAAATTATTTTGCTCCGGTATTAATGGCACATTTTTATAAAGCCATTAAAGCTTTATATAAAGCCCCAGTCGCTTGCTTGCAGTTAAATGACCTCAGAACCGTCTGGTTTCCCACAACATTTGGTGTGAAGCAAGGCGATGTGCTTAGCCCTACTCTGTTTGCTTTATATGTAAATGATTTAGCTCAGGAAATCAAGCAGGCCAATTTGGGTTTATCAATTGAAAATATTAATTTGAGTATTCTTTTATATGCTGATGATATTGCTCTGATGGCTGAAAATGAGTCAAATCTTAAGATGTTGAATATTGTGTGTTTGTGGTGCAGTAAATGGAGACTTGCCATTATAACAGAGAGAAAACACAGATTATACACTTCAGAAGAAAAGCTGAACAGCAGAGTAACCGCAATTTTGTGTTTGGGTCAATGTCTCTGAGTTATGTCCCCTCGTATAGATATTTCAGTGCCCATACCCTACCAGCTACGTGGGGTTGGTAAACGGGCCTTTCTGTGTGGAGTCTGCATGTTCTCCCTGTGTCTCATAGGGTAGGTACCCTAAGAAAAAACATGCAGTAATCCTGGTCTCTATGCTGCCTTCCCCTGGCAAGCCGGGGTGCCTGATGGAGGGGAAAAGAATTGGTTGGAATAACGTGTTCCTTCCACACGCTACTTCCAACCGAGGAAACTCCCCTCTGTCAGGTGAAAAGAAGCAACTTGGACTCCTCATGCATAGAAGGAAGCATGAGGTCAGTCAGTCTGTCGTCTTCCCTCTTCGTAGAGGGAGTGTAGTGCCCATAGATAATTGACACTGGGTGAGAAACGGGTTACAAAATCGTGGGATTAAAAAAAAAGGAGTGATAGACAGAGGTTAGAGGTCACAAGTTAAACCAGTGGTGCTCAACATGTGGGCTGGGGCCCAGTGGTGGGCCATGAGGATATTGCAAGTGGGCCACCAACTTATTGGCAAACCACTACGATTTGAATGATGAAATAGCATTAATAGTTTGTACAAAAATAATGTAAAAAAACTATGGTATGGTAACAATGGTATGGCCATGGTATTTTTTTTCTTAAAAAAAAACATGCTTAACAATATTGTTAAGTGGTCAGGTGGGTGGGCCTCACCTGCACTGAGCTCCAGCAGAGCCCTGCCAGCCTTGTGGATCTGTAGGCGGAGCTTGGCCTCGCTCAGGTACAGCCAGGCCATGCCCCCTTGCTGGGGGGGCAGGTCAAAGGTGAGCAGCAGCCCCGCCTTGTTCCACGTGCGGAACTGCAGTCCCACGGACAGCGCTCCCCCTGTCGCCCCCGGCAACCGCAGGAAGCTCTGGGAGCCGCTGAACGTCACGGCAACGGAAACGGGCTCAGTGCACGAAAAGGTCACGTTACCCTGAGAGAGAGACATAGGGACATAGAGATACAGAGAGAGAGAGCGAGAGAGAGAGAGAGAGAGAGAGAGAGAGAGAGAGAGAGAGAGAGAGAGAGAGAGAGAGAGACAGACAGAGACAGAGACAGAGACAGAGAGAGAGAGAGAGACACACACACACACACACACACACACACACACACACACACACACACACACACACACACACACACACACACACACAGAAAGAGTGACAGAAAGAGACCGAGACAGTCAGAGAGCGTAGAGAGACGGACAGAGAGAGAGACAGAGAGAGAGAGAGCGATAGAGAGATGGTCGGACAGAGAGAGAGACAGAGAGAGATAGTTGGAAGACGGGCGGTAAAGGGACAGAGAGGGAGCAAGAGAGGAAGTGAAGAGGTGAGAAGAAGGGTGCGATGGACAAAGGTGTAGATAAAGAGTGAAAAAAGAAGGAGTTGGGGGCATAGACACGCACGCGTGCACGCGTGCACACACACACACACACACACACACACACACACACACACACACACACACACACACACACACACACACATGAATATGGATATGTCTGCAAGGGTGCGTTGGTTTTGTCCCGATGTCACACAGATCTCATCAGCAAGTCTCCTTAAAGAGGACACTGTACATTACCATAATGATAGCACAGCCAGGCTTACAGGCATGAGCAGAACAAGTAGCAATGTCACCCACACCAGCTTTATACTTAGAGAGGAGATACTGGAGATGTGCAGATGAGGGGGAGAGAGGCGAGAGATAAAGGAAGGGACAGATGTAGAGAGATCAAAAAGATAAAGAGAGATAGAAAAAAGTGCATTTCTGATGTGGAGATGAATCCAAAGGGAGAGATACACTAGAAAGAGAAGTGATAGAGATAAAGTGAGAAGGCGTCTAACTGCATGTTCGAGCAGAAACCTCATATCTCCAAATTGCAACTATACAAGTTTCCTTTCTTTCTTTCTTTTTCGTTGCCATAATTAATGACATCTGTTCTTATACAATATTAGTGTCACACAAGAGAGAAAAGAAAACATCCGATTTACAGTACAAACAACAGAGCTTGAAGTGCAGCTATTTTCACTGTTTCCACAAAATATTTAACATTATTCAAGATTCTTTTTTTTTATATGAAAATACTATTTTCAAAATAGCAGATCATACGTTTAAAGTACTCATCGTGTGTTTATGTAGTCGCTTCTTTTGGGCTTGTTTTCATAGACGTACAGTAGTTGCTCATTTGTCTTGCGAAATGGTGCGTTTCGTGCAACACTGGTAATGACCCCAGGTCTGTTGCTGAGGCTGCAGTTGTGACAGATTGCAGCGCAGGTTCCTTATACAGAGGACATCAGTGTTGCTATCTTTCTTTATACAGAATGGTCAGGAACACACATCTAAAAGCTCCTTGTAGAGCCCTCCTCCCTCTAAAGCACACATGTATAGTATGGATGACAGAGCTCCTGTGAAACTCAGCACTATTTTATGATAGCAGCAGCCTCAAGCGACACTCACAAACGCGTGCGCACGCACGCACACACTCATTTGTATATGTAAGGTCAACTATATATAGGCCTACAGTACATGTCAACACCCACATTTTCATTCTTAATTGGCTGATGTCCCCAAGGGGTATATATGTTCTTTGTTCTTGGCCCCCAAATATTTGCCAGACCTTATTTTAACTACTAGAAGAGGAAAGTTACACAGTGCAGCTTTAACATAAAACAGTGATACCAATAAATACAAACTTTAAGTAGACAGCGTAAATTCCTGTGGGCCCTGGTCCAGATAAGGTTGAGAAGAACCACTGTAAACTAACTGACCATCACAGTGACCTGGTGGCTGTTCTGTCTGGCCATGTCTATCAGGTTGAGGCCGTTGTAGAGCACGTTCTCCAGGCAGCCATGGAAGGAGCTCCTCTTCTTGGAGACGACAGCTCTCTGGGAGACGGGGCTCTGGACAGCTCCCACACTCAGCTGTGGGCACAAAACAATATACCCGTAATTGCCGGACTATAAGCCGCAGCTTTTTTCCCATGTTTTGAACCCTGCGGCTTATACAACGGTGCGGCTTATATAAAGATTTTTACAGCTAACGGCCAGTTAGTTAGTTTTACAATGGTCTTTAACAAGGATTTATATATAGACTTATACAGCTAACGGCCACCAGGGGCGCTCTAGCAGGAAGCAGGAAGGACACCTGCGGCTTATAGTCAGGTGCGGCTTATATATGTAAACATTCGTTTTTTTTTTTTTGTCTAAATTTAGCTGGTGCGGCTTTTATTCAGGTGAGGCTTATAGTCCAGCAATTACGGTACAGTATGCCGTATATAATGGTAGGATGAAACTAAAATAGATAAACTATGTCTGGGGAGGGTGACCTTACTGCGATGTTCTTTATACATTTGATGTCGACGTACCCACAGATGGTTGAAACCCAGGGATTCTGGGACTGTTCCAGAGGGGAGGGGCTACCACTCATCCTGTGTCTTGGGGAAGGTCATGTACGGTAGAGGATGTACCCAGACTTGACCCACTAGTGACATGTACAAGTTGGACACCACCTCAATGGTCTGGTCTGTAATTAACACCAGAGGCACTTCACCACCTGCTTCATTAGGTCACTCCATCCATGCCACGTACCATCATTGGGACAAAGATGTTTGTATTTGGGGGTTGGGGGCGTCACTGCCAAAACCCTGTCAGTTTGTTTAATGATTTAATGATGAAGTTGCCAGAAATGCTGGTCCCTGATTGGGCTACGAGCTTAAACACACACAGATACCGACATACCTACATACGCAGCCGAATGCAGTACTTATGTGCTCTAAAGTAAATACAATTATTTAAATGGCGCCCTATAGGGACTTGGGCAATTACCCTGTCTGTTCTGTATGGACAATCCCTCTTATCCCTACACCACATTGTGACAGGGCAGACAATCTCCTTTAGCAACAGAATGTTAAACCCAAGTTGCAAGAAGGAGTGCTATATGGGGATATTTTCTGACAGCTCCTCATCTGGTTGGCTTGATCAGGCTGATTATGATGGGGATGTGGGATGCAAGCCATGTGTAGTGTTTGGTCTGTATATATTTTTTAATATTCTATGTTGACTATGCTTAGATGCCTACTTTAGATATGTGTTTGTCTCTATGAGAGCTGGTGTAACACCTTAATTTACCCTCGGGATGAATAAAGTACCTACCTACCTAGAGAATCTACCTACCTACCTACCTACCTACCTACCTACCTACCTACCTACCTACCTACCTACCTACCTACCTATCTACTGTACCTACCTACCTACCTACCTACCTACCTACCTACCTACCTACCTACCTACCTACCTACCTACCTACCTATCTACTGTACCTACCTACCTACCTACCTACCTACCTACCTACCTACCTACCTACCTACCTACCTACCTACCTACCTACCCACCTAGCTACCGACCTACCTACCTACCTACTGTACCTACCTACCTACCTACCTACCTACTACCTACCTACCTACCTACCTACCTACCTACCTACCTACCTACCTACCTACCTACCCACCTACCTACCCACCTACCTACCTACCTACCAACCAACCTACCTACCTACTGTACCTACTTACTACCTACTACCTACCTACAGTACATACCTAGAGTACATGCAGCTGTATGTGTTTCTATGTATCTATGTATCTATCTATCTATCTATCTATCTATCTATCTATCTATCTATCTATGTACAGCATGTGGCTCCCTCCCAGCCTACCTGTGTAGCGTCCCAGTGGGTGAAGTGTGCAGGGAGGAGGGTCTGCACGGTGCTCTTGTCCACGGTGAGGTTGAGGTGAGCGGCGAGCCTCTCCACCTCCACATGGTGCCACTGCTGGTCGTCCAGCAGGCTGCCCAGCGAGAGCAGGCGATGGCCGTCAGAGGGGGACGTCCTACCTGGAACATACAGATGTTCAGTTAACCCATTTAGACACACACAACAACAAAAAAACAGAGGGGATTTTAGATATCTCTTTTTATCACTCCATACACCAGAAAATACTGTCAACAGGCATAAAAAAAGGAAAGAAATGTGATGTAAATCAGGCTATGAATGATACAACAACAAACTCTTCTGTAGGATATACAATAAAACTGGAGTGTTTGGTGACTGAAGTGGAGATTTTTGTACCTGGGTATGAGGACAAACTCATTTTGAGAAAACCACCTGAATCAGCTATAGGCCTACGAACCCGTTGTAACTTCGAACTCCATTTTAACCATGCTAGATTTAGCAAAAACACCCGTCCTTGGTTCTGGTTAAGCCATTAAAACTTGGAAAGCATCTGTGCCCAAATTGAACCACTTTAACCATCATTTTATACTTTAGCTTTTCACAGAGTGCCGCACTATTTATCTAGTGTTTCTGAAACATCACTGATGTAAATGTCTCAATGGCTCTCAGCTGCTTGACTCGTCACATACAGGACTGTACATCTCCTAAACCTCTCATGCTATGCTCTACTCGCTGATCATCCTGGACTGTCTGTTGTCTGTCTCTCCAAGTTGTCTGATCCAGCTGGTTTATAACCAGGCTAGCCATGTTTACCCCAGTTAACTGACCTACTCATAATTTCCTCCAAGACGTGTGTCCTTTCATGTTTTTCCCCACTTATTTATCCATACCCCATGGTGCCTAGAGAGTAGAGGCCAGATGAAGGAGGGCAGCAACAGCCCAGACTCCCTCACTGCAGTGGAATATTTACATTTCCCCTCCGTCTCGCACAGAGAGCAGCACACAGAGGTCATCCCCTCCTCAACCCCTCGCCCCCAAACTCCACCATCCCCCCACCCACCTCATTAAGGCACGGGTGGGTATCTGCATACTGCCATGGAGGACCGGCCAACATCAATAAGATATTGAAAATGCATGCTTCTGCAAATCCACTGCGGTGAAAAAGACAACAGGACATTATTAATGATAAATGGATGGACAAACAACGGATCCGAATGAGTGAATCTATATCTCTTTATAAGTATGGAGAGAGAGAGAGAGAGAGAGAGAGAGAGAGAGAGAGAGAGAGAGAGAGAGAGAGAGAGAGAGAGAGAGAGAGAGGGGAGATTCTGCCAAAGGAAGGGAAATGTCTTCAGTGTTAATTGAACTCTGAGAGCATGGAAATAGGGCTGTCACGATCATGAAGTTTTACTTGACGATTAATTGTGATACCAATAATTGCGATTAATGATTTCATTGGGCCCGATTCAAGCTGGTCGTAAATAATGTGTAAATTAAGTGACTAAAGGAGGGTGTATTTCCCCTAAGCAAAAACAGACGTGCAATTCCGAAAGGGTTGTGACCTGTATACATTTTACAGCATTTTAGAACATTTATTTTTAAATTTGTATTTGACGAATAAAGGTTCATTGATAAAAGGTTGATTGAAAACCCTCAAATGTGATTATCACAGATGTACAGTATGTCATGAGCCGCTGGGCGGCAGTGGCTCAGGGGTAGAGTCGCCTTCTTAGAACATGGAGGGTTCCTGAAAGGGCTCCCAGTTCGATCCCGGGCTCCCCCAGAGTTAGTGTCGAAAAGTCCTTGAGCAAGACTCTGAACCCCTAGTTGCTCCCGGTGAGCAGGTTGGTGCCTTGCACGGTTTCCTCTGCTATCGAGTATGTGCATTCCAAGGTCTAGAAGGGAGGGGATACAACGGAAGATTCAAACGGCAGCTCCCTACTTGATCTTTGATCTGTCTGTCTTTGTATGCCCGCTTCCCCTCTGTTTAATTGTTGTTGAACAGATCAACGTGTAGGAGTTGCATTGGAGCAGCTGTTTTCATAAAAACTGACCTTTCATGAACTGGCAATGTGGACTTTACTGACAATTTCGGAAGGGTTAACTGCAGCAGGGACGTGCTGGCCATTGGGAAAAGCGGGACAACTCCCGAACAGCCGGTTCATTCCCGGCCGGTCCAGGCCGGCCATTAGGAAAAAAAATAAACTGTTTGCACTAAAGTAGTGAAAACAGCCGATCTACAAGCACACAACGCCTCGTAGTTTAAATCATTTTTAAATGATAAATACAAAACAAACGGTTTTGGACATACAAGGTTTCCACCCGACAACGACGAAATATAACTAATGTAATTGGCCCACTGGCTTGTCACTTGTCATGATCTGAAATGGCAAATCTTTGAGTAGCAGCAGCTACTATATCTCTCTCTATAGCGCACAATGAGGGCCTCTCCAATTCTTTTTCCCGGGCTGAATCAGGGGCCCAGCACGTCCCTGAACTGCAGTACTGTTGCTTAGTAACAGCAAAACAAACAAAACAGAAGTTTATACAAAATATTTGTGACACATTTTAGAGAGCAGGAAACCAATCCTGTGCATTTCACACATTTCCAAACTTTTGAAAATGTAAATGATCCAAATATGGTGCAGTTTCTTTATTTGTATTATTATTTTCACTACAGCATTATAGTGACTATCCTATGCATGCCATACTTAATGGCAAAACACAGTACAGCTCGCTTGTCATGTGCAAACTTCTGCCCTTGCTTCCCTGTCTCTGCACACCTTCCAATCTGAATAAATCCATAAAAAGCTGTGACAATCCTAAAAACAAAGTGTGATGAACTGCCAGCAACTCTTGCATTTATCCGCTTGCCTCAACAACCCAATTTCAGTCTCCCACCAATGTGACAGCTCCCCAGCACAGCATCTCCTAATCGTATTCTGTCTACTGTTCCATTATGTACTCTTTAACTGGGAGGCAAAATCTAATTATGAAGAAAAGACAATGACAATGACTTTATCGGAAGACAGACTGGGGCAATTGCCTCAGCATTTCACTCTCAGGTGGCACTCAACCCCAAGAAGAATGAATGCTCAATCCCTGACTGACTCACAAAATGGTGTCATTGGAGGGTGGAATAAAAGTCTGGCTTTGTGAAGAAAAAGTGAAAAGACATTCTTCCATTGTTCAAATGTGTTTCTTACACTTTGAGCTGTGGGACCAACCGAAGTGAAAGGACATACTGGACTACTTGTACGCCCATGCTATTCAGAAGTGTTTCAAGTCTTGTTGAAGTTGTGAATAAGCTATTATAACCTTTTTGTCACAATCTGGTGGTGTGATCAGGACACAAATACAGGACAGCAAGGCAGGCAAGCAGGCACGATTGGGTGATTTAACACATCAACTTCCAGGTTTGAATTAATTAATTAATTAATCTGCATCTGCCAAGGTTTTTCAGTGTTATTTTCGCCAGCAATCACAGAGTCTCACCAGAGCATAGTGGCTATATAGGCTTAACAGTTTGCATGGGAAGTTTGAAGACATACAGTAGTAGCTAACATCTGGCATAGTAGCTAAATCTGACATTAAAAAAGTTTTGTTTCTCTATGTGTTCAGTTTGGGAAAAGAAGTCTCCTCATGAGTAAACAGGGACACTTGCAGAAAGGTTGATATTTTGAGAAAAAAAATGCCCAGCAATGCAAATTATTATTATTATTTTTTTTAATAATTTTTATCCCACAATTTTGTAACCCATTTTTTCACCCAGTGCCAATTGCCTATGTAATCCTGGGCTCTGCTCTCCCTCTGCCAACCTGGGGAGGCAACGGACTGACCTCATGCTTCCTTCTATGCATGAGGAGTCCAAGTTGCTTCTTTTCACCTGACAGTGGAGATTTCCCTGGTTTGGACGCAAATTATTTTTTACGTAAAACTTTGATGGCAACTGTTGTATAATCGCAATATCACACTCAAGGGTGGCTTTGCCGTGATTATTAGAACTCCAATGATGCTTGCTGCTCTCGGCTCCGCCTCGTTCCTGAACCTCATCACTGTCGTGCCATTAATCACGGTAAAGCACACTCTCTCGTGTAATATTGCTTAATTATGACGTGCCCAGAATAGGGATACACTAGGGTTCATGAGGTTAATTCCATGCCATTCCTATGACACAACTGACACAGTCACACGTGCAGGTGTCTACCAAAAGGCTATAATTAATACAACACACAGGGGATGCATGCATCACATATCCCTTCACATAATATGTTATGAAATATACTGTATGCCCCCTGCCCTACTTTAATAAGCATGCTCTCTCTGGCACTTTCTTAATTATGCCAGCTACACCCGGTACTACCCCTTAAGCCTGCTATATACAGTACATATACTTTGCTGCATGAACAGCGGATCTACAAGCTCACAGTGCACCATACCCCACGTCCACGTTGTGAGCTCATATAGAACAGCTACAGTATTTTAGGTACGACAAAGCATAAATTAGAGCATTTACCCAGAATGCACTGGAGGGCGAGGACACGTTGACCCCTGGTACAGTATATTTACTTCTTATACGTACCGGTAAGTCTCCTCTGTGACAGCAGAGAGTCAGGGGCTGAATTATGAGGCGGTCGGCGCTACGAGGGAGTAAAGCGCCGTTCTGATGAATGTAAAGCAGAGAGGATACGGCGTGGCTGTGGATGGCACTCATAAATCTTAATAAGGCAGTCTGTTTATTCCAGCTGTTAGGGAGAAGCCTCCAAGGCAGCGGACTGTACGAAGCAGGGATTATGTGACTGGCATGTGTAAAATCTACTGTAATTACATGAATAAAGATCAGCTACTGTAACTAGGGATGGTAGTGTTACGATATGAAAATTTCATATCACGATTATCGTGATTTACGATGTTATCGTGATAATCAAAATATCCCCAACATCCATTAACCCAGGCCAGAACATTTGCCAAAAATAGACAATCTACAAGCTTGTAGATCGACAATCTTTTGGCAAAGAGATTTGGTAGAGAGTGAAAAAAAAGACTGTATCAAGTACGTACAGTATATTATAAGTGGGTTTTACCAATAGAGGGTTTAAATGGTACGGGATAATTATGCAGCTCGGCAAATAAAAGTTGAATTGATCCCAGTGCATGACGGAGGACGATTTCACGATAAATTACATTTCCATAATACGATTATCGTGAGTGTTTTTTATCACGATAAACGATAATATCTCTTATCGTCCCATCCCTAACTGTAAATAAGATCTCCCTGTCTATATTCACTGACCAGGCTTGGGATTCCTAAAACCTATCATTGAGATTATTTACCTAAGATTGTCGTAAAGCTGTCTTAAATCTAAGGTGATCAAACATCATCAATTGTACCATACACAATCTATGTTCCTCTAACAATGTAGCAAAGTTAAGTTTGTAGCAATCCTATACTTCAGATAATGATGCACTGAGAATATTGAATAATATACATCAAAAAAGGCCTTAGTGATTGGTGAACTAGATCGATTACTGTAGCACAGTATACATACAGTATGGTCAGATTGAGCTTTTGAGCCAGGGACACGTACACGGTTGGCAAGTGGCATTCCGAGCTTGTTGTCTATTTTCAAATGGCTGAAATGTATATAGGGCTGAAGTGGTTAATTATTACACGAGAGGGTGTGATTTATCGTCAATATCCTCACGCCTGCCTTGCCTCAGGCACGAGCCCGAAGGGCGAGTGCCGTTGGCAGCGCAGTGATGATATTGACGATAAGGCACACTCTCGAGTGTAATATTGTGATTATACAACCGTTGCCCTTGTCAATATGTCAACTTCATTTCGTTGTAATTAAGATATTCGATAGAAATTTGTAAGTGTTTGTCCCTGAACTTCACATGAAAATGCCGCTTGGCATAGTGTGGAGAGAGAGAGCGCTTCAGCTCTTTCGCAACCATCACAGCTGATATCTTTGTTTGATGAGACTGTGCAGAGAGCTACTGTAGTTCAACCTATCAGATTGCTTCATATGAACTACCTGTTGTATAATGTACATGTTGTAATAATAATCAAAATCTACAAACTAGTAACTAAACTAAACTAAAGTTAAAAGTCCTATATTTGCCTCTGAAATGTAGTGGAGTAGAAGTAAAAGTACTGAAAATTGGACATAAAAATACCTAAAAATTGTACTTAAGTACAGTACTTGAGTAAGTTACCCCACTGCCCTTCACCACACACCATCTACCCCTTGACTTCATCACTGGTACCGACACACTCTCACTCCCCAAACTGCGTATGCGTGACTTCTTGGTACAAATGTGACCAAACGTCAAACGTTTGACTGGAAGTGGGTTCCCTGGGGGTCATTTGGTGCCGTCCCTGGCATTTCTGCACCCCAGGGATGCGGAAGTGCCGTTCCCAAACCCAAGACGTAAAAGGGTGACGGCTCCGCTAGAAAACGTCAGAAGCGCCCCGTCCAATGGCAACGGTGAACGAGTCGAGCGTGCCAAGCGCTGCAAAGTCCGCTTCAGCCAACCCAGCGCCGTTCGAGGGACAGGATCGTAAATTAGTCAACTGTTTGACCCCGTGGTCAAATCGGTCCCAGGCCACCACCCGTTTGCCGTCTTGGGAGTGAGAACGCGTTATGAGTAACCCCAACCTTCAACACACCCCGTCCACCACGCCGTTGACTGCACTTCCCCAAAACAGTGCCCAGCGTGTGTCAGTTTCAGCATGCAGGTTGCAACATGATTGATGGCTGGTTTTGGGCTGGCAGCTGTGCTCGGTGTTCACATTCCAACTTCCTGCAGCGCTCTTCTCCTCACCTGCTGCTTTACTTGATACCAAGCAGTGGTTCTCAACCTGTGGGCCCGGGCCCGGCCGGTGGGCCACGAGGGTATTGCAAAATAATAAATAGCTCCATTGTTTGGACTTGTTTGAGATTGTGAGACCGTGGCTCCAAATTGTTGTGTTTGTGTACTTGCACTGTTGTACACAGATATTCTTTGTCTAGATATTTGGAAAATAAACTGAACTGAACTGTTTCATTGATCCAAGCCTGGAACACAATAATTCATCATTAAAATGCTCTGCATCTGACTACTTAACTTACTTGTTAAGTGGTCAGATGGGCGTGCCGGAGAACGCTGTGGAGATTTTCAAGTTGATCCAGAAAAATGTGTTGAGAATCACTGAGTCTCACATACTGTAGTAGTGAATGAGGAAGTGCTTCTTTTGTTACAGAGGGTTGGCTCATAATGATAAATCAATCTTCTCAGCCTGGCAAGGATGTGTTATCTGTGCGGCTGACTGGACCATGGTGTAGCACAGGGTTGGAGCATAAATGCACAACGCTATTGACCTATATTACACAGTCTGTGGACTGCAAAACCCCTATGAGACACACACACACACACACACACACACACACACACAGAGAGGGGGAGAGAGGGAGAGGGAGAGAGAGAGACAGAGACAGAGAGTGAGAGAGTGATGTATTGATTGAGACATACCGGTACAGAGCAGCAAGGTCTGTCTGTAAAAAAACCCAGAAACAAAGTTAGCAGGTAGAAGAGATGGGATGATATACTGTAGCCATAAAGATTTAAGAAGTAATGAAAAAGTTCAAAAAGGTCGAAAGACTGCAATGTGGAGATAAAGCAAGAGGAGATAAAAAACAAAAATCCAACAAAAAGAGACA
>NC_137814.1:13980093-14267593 GCF_963921795.1 Nannobrachium achirus
TGTTGGGGTTAGGATTGTGATTCAGGGGTTATGGTTGAGGGGTTGGGGTTCGAATTTTACCCACTTTATGCTTTCTTGTGTGCCGATCGACAAGCTCACAGCGTGTAGAAGCATGATACGTTGTGAGCTGGTACTGTAGATCTACTATTGTCGTCATTTTTTCTGCGACTTTCAGTTGTTTTCTTTTTTCTTTTCTTTTTGACGTCTTAAATTGTTGATGTCCTTCCTCACAAGTACAGTAATGCATGTGTGCGTGCGTGCCCGTGTGTGTGCAACTCTTGCAAAACTTAGTTTTACCTCGCTGCACAACTTGCCTTTGACAAGGTCATATTGAGCAGTGAGAAAGGAACCACAAGCTGTTGGTACATTGCTAATTAACAACATCAATCCTTTCAAGTCCTTTAAAAGACATGCAGAATATCTGCATTCTTACACGTTGGTACAAGTTGCACGTACAGTACCAAAAGAAAAGGTCAGCATACTGTAACTTTAGATGACTCAAACCCAAACTGCTGTTGCTTTTGAATTCGAGCACAAGAGTAGCCTACATAACAACGCGTATTGGGAAATAGAAGCAGTACTGTGTATGTAAACACATACGCAGCACATATTTATATTGGTGGAAAACAACACTTAAAATGAACAAATAGAATCAGCACAACAGCAAAACCGTTCACTTCACTGGCTGCCCATCAGCTTCAGGACTGAATACAAGATCCCCTTCTGACTCATCAGTGCATCCACAGCAATGCTCAACCCCTACCCCAAAGAACTTCTCAAAGAACAACCCTCCACTCGAAACCTTCACTCGTCCAACACCAAGCTTTTCCTTGCCATGGGCGACCGACCATGGGCAACCGACTGGGCATCTCATCCACCGCCCCACACCTGTGAAATGCCCTCCCAGATTATTTTCTTTTTTAATCAATATATAAACACGGATATAACAGTGTTCTACCGAACATAGGTGTCTCAGAAGAATTCGGGATATACACTGGCCAGACAAGATCAACAATAACGATGATGACCAAACAACTCCCAGCTGGACCCAGCAGCAGCAGACGAAATTGGACGAAGACGATGGAGACGGATCGGGCACACACTACACAAACCAGTGTCAAATATACCACCAGACAGGCTCAGACTTGGAAAAGAAACAGAGGCCGGGCCCAAGGCGGGATCTCCAGGCAGACACCAAGAGACTGCGATACACCTGGTCCTAGACAGAAAAGAACTCCGGTGAGCGATAACTCTGGGGTCCCTTGTCGACAGCCTATACCCTGGTAAGGGTGTCAAGTAAGTAAGTACAGTACCTAACATAGGGAGAAGCACCAGTATCTTAACCACTATAAACGCCATCATTCCTCCATATTGTGGGGAAAACTTTGACAGAAAATAGCAGATCAACACAGTCAGTAGTACTGATGTATGTATCTGGTTACTACCTCTGAGTTAGCAGGGTTTTCACCCCCTTCTATATGTCTGTCTGTCTGTCTGTCTGTCTGTCTGTCTGTCTGTCTGTCTGTCTGTCTGTCTGTCTGTCTGTCTGTCTGTCTGTCTGTCTGTCTGTCTGTCTGTCTGTCTGTCTGTCTGTCTGTCTGTCTGCCTGCCTGCCTGCAAAATAACTCGAGAAACTTTGTGGGAATGCTCAGTAGCTCTGCTCCCCTGAAGAGATGACAACACTTTTGGTTTGAAAAGGTCCAAAGCTATAAGGGCACAGCAGTGGTGGAGGTACAGTATGCACTCTACTGAGACTAATTCCACTGCACTGCAGAGTCCAGTGTCACCAGTGGTGGAAAAAGTACTCACATATTTTACTCAAGTAAAAGTATGAATACTGTATTATAGAAATACTCTGTTAGGGTGCCCTCACACCAAAATACCTATGAGAGTGGAATCTGTGTTCCGCCAATGCATTTCAATGAGAGTGAAGCGGTTTCATGCCAGCAGAGGATTTCTGCAAAAAATGCTCCCTTCTCATTGAAATGCATTGGCGGAACGCGGATTCCACTCTCATAGGTATTTTGGTGTGAGGGCACCCTTACAAGTAAAAGTCCGGAATTCAAAATGTACTTGAGTAAAAGTACGAAGGTTTTGGAATCAAAATGTATTTTAAGTACCAAAAGTAAAAGTACAAAATGTTTGAAAATAGCAGATCTGTGAGCTTGTAGATCGGCTATTTTCAAATAGCCACGGTATAAAATAAGGCTAAAGTGGTTTATGTATGTTTTATAATATTAGAATATATATCTGCAAAGTAACTATAGTACCTACAGTTTTATAAATGTAGTGGAGTAAAAGTACAATATTTGGATCAGAGATGTAGTGGAGTAGAAGTAAAAGTATTAGAAATTGGAAATACTCAAGTAAAGTACAGATACCTCAAAATTGTACTTAAAGGGGAAGACCACCCATTTTCAATATTGAACTATGTCATTAATATACCTTGTGTGTGGAAATTAAAAAAAAAAAAAGTTCCCCCCCTTCTGTGTTGCTAAGAACTAGAGGATTGATTTTGGGGTTTGTATTGTAAAGTACAACGGTGTGATGTCATCAAGTTGTACTTTACAATACAAAACCCAAAATCAACCCTCCAGTTCTAGGCAACACAGAAGAGGGGGAACTTTTTTTTGTATTTCCACACTCCTTCCAACTCCTCTAAGGTATATTAATGACATAGTTCAATATCGAAAATGGGTGGTCTTCCCCTTTAAGTAAATGTACTTAGTTACTTTCCACCACTGAGTGTCACATATTTCACCGTACCTTGCCTGGCGAGCAGCAGCAGCTTTCCGTTCTCCAGCTCCAGAGTGAGGCTGCTTCCCCTCGGTCCCTCGGCGTGGAGCAGCGTCCCAGAGTTCCTGAGGGTTTTGAACTTCAGAGAGATGTTGTCCCTGGACGTCTGCGGGGTCCCGGAGCCCCCTGGGGTCCAACTGTAAAGGAGACTGCTGCTGCTGCTGCTGCTGCTGTCGCCACCGAAGCTCACCACATCAGAGGCTGAGGAACAGCACAAGGACAACATAGGGACGTAGGACGACAGTGCTGTGCTATATTATATCGTCTCTGTCGGGTGGAAACCTCATACATGTTCAGGATTCAAAAATTCCAAGATAGCAGAAGTAGCAGATATTCGAATCCGATATTTCCGTGACCGTGGAGAGCGAAGGTCCGTTTCTCAGTGGTTTTGTCAACTATGAAGGTTAAATAACAAATTGAGCTCCCATGTCCCTCGCAAAAATGTGAGCAAAATGTTTGACAGCCGCTGAAAGTTTGTATCTCATTCACTTACTATATACACTATACAATAAAGGGAAAAAAATATCCCCCAAAAATCTGCTTTAAGTAGCATGTGAGGGGTCAAACTAGGGGTTTTTAATTATTCTGAATCCATTGCAAGCATTTGTTTTGCATGAAAAACATTCCTTGGGCTGAAAATGGACCCCAAAAGACTGTGAAAAGTCTCATCACTAAACCATAGTGTGGTTGGGACGTTTTTAGCCCAAGGAATATTTTTCGTGCAAAACAAATGCTTGCAATGGATTCAGAATAATTAAAAACCCCTAGTTTGACCCCTCACATGCTACTTAAAGCAGATTGTTTTCCTTTATTGTATAGTGTATAGTAAGTGAATGAGACACAAACTTTCCACGCTGTCAAACATTTTGCTCACATTTTTGCGAGGGACATGGGAGCTCAATTTGTTATTTAACCTTCATAGTTGACAAAACCACTGAGAAACGGACCTTCGCTCTCCACGGTCACGGAAATATCGGATTCGCCCCAACTAAAGCTCAAAATGTGTCGCTTCGTGTGGTGCTTCGAGCTTGTAGGTCTGATTCTTTTGATGCTTTTGTTTGACGATCTGTCTGTCTGTCTGTCTGTCTGTCTGTCTGTCTGTCTGTTTGTCTGTCTGTGTACACAGATATAGATATAAATACACAAACAATATACTGTCAACAATATACGTAAAGGATAATCAATGTCATCCATGCAATTATTGAAAGATATTGTGGAGACTAATTACCCACAATGAAAAGCAGAGCTTCACTGCCTCCTGAGAGTGCATTTACATGTATTTGTAATCATCCTATGTATACCATATGGCCTGACTTTCCAACAATCAAAATATAATAATTAGTGCTTTTTACTTATGTATATTTATGTATTTAGTTTAATTCATATTATGGGCAGCAAACTCTTTAAATAGGAACATTGTATTGTCAGACTTCGGTGCTCTATTATCATCCATGGTGCACGCACGCACGCACGCACGCACGCATGCACCCACGCACCCACACACGCACGCACCCACGAACGCATGGACACACACACACACACACACACACACACACACACACACACACACACACACACACACACACACACACACACACACACACACACACACACACACACACGAAAACACTTCATACACAGTAAGAAGAAGCTGTTTATAGAGAGAGGGTTCAGTATAGGGTGTTTTGACGCAGCGGACAGGACTTACTGTAAGGGCAGCCGTACGTCTCCAGCCTGAGTCCGATCCGTCCGTTGGGGTTCCAGTCCAGAGGGACCAGGCGGAGGTAGCGCGCCAGCACTGCTCGCTGGAACTTGTGTTGAACCACACTGTCAGCATTACCGTTACCTGGAAAAGACTGAACGTAGAGGCACTGTCAACATTACTGTTACCTGGAAAAGACTGAACTTAATATAGACACTGTCACCATTAGCATTACTTTCATCAAGGGACCCACCGTGGTCCCTTGATGAACCCCCACCCCCAACCTGTCCCCAGTTTGACCCATTCTCATCTGGTTACCCATGTAACATCAGACATGGCTATGAAGGCAGGGTTACCATGTCTGCTTATTCTAAGCACCCTCAGACTTAAATTATTGGTACAGTAGTTGCAGGTTTGCCTTTTTGTGTGTGTGTGTGTGTGGGGGGGGGGTTGTTTGTAAAATGCAGTTGCTTATTGTGTTTCCTAATGCAGACCTGGCTGCTTATTTCTCACGCAAAATCTGGCAACGCTGCTATGAATGCACTTACACGCAATTGTAACCGGACGCTGCGAGCAAGACTACAGAGCCAACATATTCACTTTCCATATGCATGTTGATGTTACACTGCCGTGTCTTCCCTGGAGGCTATAACAGCTTTGAATTCCCTGTCTTCATGAATAGCCCCGCTGTGTAGATAGAAGCGCGATCCTGATGAATGCCTCCTCAGTGAGTTGTGAAATGAGAGAGAGGCAAGAGCACCGGCTCTAGCTGTAGTTTGGCGCGCTTGCAGCTCTGGTAAGCAAATGGCCTGTGGAGAATAACATTCATTAACCCACGCTCGTTCCTAAGGCCTTCCTAAACGTGAGGCAACGAGAGAGGATTGATCTAACCACTGTAAATATCTTCCTCTTCTTGTCTCTCTCTCTCCTTCTAATCTAATCATCTCTCTTCTGTCGACTCTCGGTTTCCTCATCTCTCCCAGCGATCTCTTCATCTCGCTCATCACCGCCGTCCTAATTGCGTCGTCCCTTTTGAAGCTGACATGAAGGTTAACCGCTGCTCTCGCACGGAGTAAAGCTTAAACAGCTAATTAACTTGTTAATTCCACGGGAGAATGGAGTCAGACTGTTTCAAGTGGAAGAGAGAAAGAGAGAGATTCCCATATGGCCCGAGAGAGATGTGGTTATGAAGAAATAATGGGGGGGATAGAAATACACACCTGTGTTGGGGAAGTAAAACAGAATAAAAAAGAATACTTAAATAGAAGAAGGTCAGTGACACAGAGATTTATTAGTAGCCTACAATTTCAAAGCAACGTTTCAGACACGGGGCTCACAGGGCAGGAAGGCAGACTCAAGGGAAACACACACCGGACGCGGAGGCGGCGCGTACAACACGGTGCGTCAAAACATGCGCCCCCATTATTTTCAATGAACTAACCCACACCGGCGGCTTCAGACGCGCGCGGGTGTGGGTCTGCCGCCTCGCCCGCTCCGGCGATACGTCGCTGTTCTATTTCTAGGCGCTGCCGTGCGGTGAAAATGTATTTCCCATCTAGGGGAAATGGCTGCACTGCGCGGCAGCGTGCCGCTTTTACCGTGCGGCACTTCGCGCACGTCAATAATGCGACCCGACGCTGTGCAGCCGTCTGCATCCGGTGTGTGTTCCCCTTCAGAGAGCTGGAAGTGTTGGTTTGGGGTGTCTGCGGCGCACGAGCAGTACACACAAGTGTGTGCCTGTTGGTGTGTGCGGGTGCGCACGCTCACGTGACTGTACATGTGAATGAATGTGTGTGAATGAATATGTGTGTGTGTGTGTGTGTGTGTGTGTGTGTGTGTGTGTGTGTGTGTGTGTGTGTGTGTGTGTGTGTGTGTGTGTGTTTTTGGAAACGGTTTCGTTTTAGTTTTGTTCATACTTCATTTGTCAAGTGCAGGTTTCAAAAGGGTCAGAACAATTATTGTGTAATAAAAAATAAATATATTAAAATCAGTTACAGAAATGTACGAAAAAGAAGGGCATTTTGACTATAATTTCATTTAGTTTGAACGCACAATGAAGTTTTCAGTTAGTTATCGTTTATTTGTTTTAAATATAATTTTTATTTATTTCAGTTAACGATATAGCATTGGTTTTCTTAGTTGAACCATAATAACCCTGGTATGTGTGCGTGCGACGTGCGTGCGTGCGTGGGTCTGTGTGTCTGTGTTCACATGATTATACAGTATGTGCGTATTTAAGTCTATCCCCACGCTCCCTCTGCTCGCTCTGCTGGCCACGATGCAGCGTGAAGAAAACACGCCTCCTCCTCGGCGGAGGAGCGGCTGCATCATCTGCAGCTGAACGCCCGTCCTCAGCACGCTGACAGGCTGAGCACGCCCAGCCGGCAGAGCCGAGCCGAGCTGAGCGCAGCCGAGCGTTCAGCCCGCCAATAAATGACTCTGTTTCCTGCTGAGGAAGGCTGAAGGCTGACAAGACGAAGCGCTCGCTGGCTTTTACAGGAGAGTTCTGGAGGAAATATGAGCCGAGTGGAGACGGCAAATCCTCCTGAACACAGTAGTTTGACTGATGTGACATGAGAGCAGCGACACGGCGAACGAACCAGAGACGTTTCGCTGAGCTACTGCCGGGCAGGACTTAATCTCACAGAGAAGGAAGTACACAGAGATGGTGGTTCCCAAACTGGGGGTCGGGACCCTCAGGGGAGGTCCCCAAATTATTTTGGGGGGGTCCCCCCAGACTCAGAGGATTAGTTTAGTGTGCAATTAGGTTAATGTGCAACATTGTTTTCTCACTCAAACCAACATGTACAGTATAAATGTATAGGCCTACACCCGGCCTACAGGGTATCTGCACATTTTTAAAGTGACAATTTAAGGACTTTTAAGAACTTTTTGGTGAAATTGTCAAATATTAGCCTACGTAAGAAAGAGGCAAACATTGTGGAAATAGCCGATCGATCTACAACTCACAACGACTTTCATGTACAGCTGTTTTCACAATATGTATCTGTGGAACCGAGCCCAACTAATTGTCATGCCCACTGTAGTTGCTTACAATTCAAAGTGCTTGTCAGGGTGGGGGGTCCCAAGTTCAAATAGGATTATTTTTCTCAAAATGTTGAAGGTCAAGGCAGACGCCCATCTGAAAATAGGTTGGATATGTGTTTCAAAACAAGATTAAAACCAAGCAAATGAATAGCACATTGTGTGTGTGTGTGTGTGTGTGTGTGTGTGTGTGTGTGCGTGTGCGTGTGCGTGTGTGTGTGTGTGCGTGCGTGTGTGTGTGTGTGTGTGTGTGTGCGTGCGTGCGTGCGTGCGTGCGTGCGTGCGTGCGTGCGTGCGTGCGTGCGTGCGTGTGATCATGTGGCAATGCGGCCTATAGTCGTTCCTTTTGGGCTTGTTTTCGTAGACCTGCCGCGCTTGTTTCGCTCACAAAATCTGGCAACGCTGCAAGAGAGATAATGGTGGAATACGTAGCACTGCCGCCTCTGATGTGAGCGAAGAAGAAACCCAAAGAGATCTATTGCCATAAGCCAGGCAGCATTGCGGTCAACACAGGCTTTTTCAGAGGCTTGACTAATGTGGAGCTTTAGAAACGTGTTCAAACGTGTCAAATAATGTTTTAAGCTGCAAGAAGGAATATTCCGCCGGCCTCTTAAAAAAGAAGCTTAGCCTCAGTTCTCTGTACTGAGATTAAGTCGAAGTGAGAAAACTTCGGCACAGCTGCAATGTCAAGCATGCTACCATACACACATAATATACAGTGTGTACAGTAGGCCTATACGCTCTGTGGTGCAGGGCTTGGAAAAGTAGCAATACACAAAAACATTGGCATCAAAATCCTCAAATCCTCAAAATCCTCAAATCCTGTACTGTACGGTATGTCTGATATTCATGGGTTGCATTTGTAGTCCTAAACTGGCCATATTGAGGACCAACACAGGTGTTCAATTTGTCTGATTGGCCTAGAACCAATGTTCTACGTCACATATGTCAAAGCTAAGGCAGGGGCCAGATCCGGCCCGCAAATGAATTATCTATGGCCCCGGGAGGATATTTAATTACTATTGGAACTGGCCCGCAGGTCACAGCCGCACGCAAAACAACGTAACACAACATGCTAAATGTACAGATAAGACCAGCCAACCACACCACATTTCATGCTTTCCTTAGACAGACAGCTGAAGCCAACCAATCACAAACCAAAAGGGAAATTTGGATTTAGAATGGAGGATTTAGAATGGAGGATGTAAAACAGCGATTTCATGTGTTGTGTATGCGGCCGTGACTCATACCGTCCTCCACATTGTCACATCGAAGCAAAGCAACACAAGCAACGCTGTACAGTTCAATGAGAAGAAAGTAATTTCCCCATCAAAATAAATAAACTCTGCATGCTTACAACGCATTGCCGCGATCTGTGATAGACACATTGTGAGTTTTAAATAAACATTGAACCAGTCCGGCCCTCGACTTGTAGCAAATTTAGTTTTTTGGCCCTCTGTGTATTTGACTTTGACATCCCTGTTCTACGTTAATCAAAACACCTGTGTTGGTCCTCAATATGGCCGGTTTAGGACTACAAATGCAACCCATGAATAGACGCATGCTGACATCACTGATACAAAACAATGCCCACATTTGGAGATAATCACTGATACCGCCGCCTATGCTGCGCATTACACGCGTCGCTGCCATGGTAACAGCCGCATGCTGAAACAGTGCCCAAATTAAGAGGTGACTGACATCACTGATACGTCTTGGTTCTCCAACATTACTTCTGAGACTCCTACATTACCTCATACTGTGCACACTCCATAACCCAAACTGCACATAATTCAGAGCACATATCTTGGAACGGGCAAGGACTAGTAGACTATTACCAAAAGTAAAATATTTTCACAAGTTCGTCATGTATGAAAAACCTTTGAATTTAACGTGTTGTGAGCTTTTTAATATATTGCTTAAGTGGTTACCGGTATATGTTTTCTAATAATATTCACAATCTAATAGGGGGGGGGGGGGGGGTGCCTAAATTGACCCTTACAAGTCTGTAACTCTGACAGTGTACAAATGGAACCAAATGGCATTTGGTTCCATTTGTAGACTGTCAGAGTTAAGGGGAGACCCCTGTTTGTGAAACACTGGTATAACAGGAGAATGGAAGGTGATGTCTGGCAGCCTCCATTGTCTAGACTTGTTGTTGTTGTTGTTGTTCCCTTAAGTACACTGAACCCTCCTTCGTCGGCACCGGACCAGACTAAACCAATCAGCGGAGAGCGAGGTCAGCTCCGTGCACTGACATTCTAACAGCCCCAAGCAGCCCAAGAAGCCAAGTCGAGCTTAATGTATTTATGAAGCGCATTTTAACAAAACACACCACACATTTGGAAAGACGTGACACCCATTTGGAGAGGGAGCGGCCATTCTTCTCTGACCCTAATCTCTCTGTTTATTGAAACGGAAAGAGCAGAGGCCCGCAGGCTAATCCGAATACCAGCGCACTCACAATGTCGAGAGGTTTTCAATTGGGCTCCGGAACCCAGTGGCGCATGTCGTCGTCCCCACACACACACACACACACGCTCCCTCCATATTGCCTCTCTATCTATGGCTCTCCACTTTAAATGGCGAATCTAAAATTAAAATGACACAGCTTAAATTATAAAGTGACATGAATTAAATCTTCTTTTTTCTCCTTTACACATTCAGAGTTAAACGAACACTCCAGACCTTGCTGTGTAAAGACATAGCACAGCAGAGACATAGAGAGGATGTCACACAAAAGGAAAAGGGCTAATCCGGGACACTGAGACACAGACAATGAGACACAGACACTGAGACACAGACAATGAGACACAGACAATGAGACACAGACAATGAGACACAGACAATGAGACACAGACACTGAGACACAGACACTGAGACACAGACACTGAGACACAGACAATGAGACACAGACAATGAGACACAGACAATGAGACACAGACACTGAGACACAGACACTGAGACACAGACACTGAGACACAGACAATGAGACACAGACACTGAGACACAGACAATGAGACACAGACACTGAGACACAGACAATGAGACACAGACAATGAGACACAGACACTGAGACATAGACAATGAGACACAGACAATGAGACACAGACACTGAGACACAGACACTGAGACACAGACAATGAGACACAGACAATGAGACACAGACACTGAGACACAGACAATGAGACACAGACACTGAGACACAGACAATGAGACACAGACACTGAGACACAGACACTGAGACACAGACACTGAGACACAGACAATGAGACACAGACAATGAGACACAGACACTGAGACACAGACAATGAGACACAGACACTGAGACACAGACAATGAGACACAGACAATGAGACACAGACACTGAGACACAGACAATGAGACACAGACAATGAGACACAGACACTGAGACACAGACAATGAGACACAGACAATGAGACACAGACACTGAGACACAGACAATGAGACACAGACAATGAGACACAGACACTGAGACACAGACAATGAGACACAGACACTGAGACACAGACAATGAGACACAGACAATGAGACACAGACACTGAGACACAGACAATGAGACACAGACAATGAGACACAGACACTGAGACACAGACACTGAGACACAGACAATGAGACACAGACAATGAGACACAGACACTGAGACACAGACAATGAGACACAGACAATGAGACACAGACACTGAGACACAGACACTGAGACACAGACACTGAGACACAGACAATGAGACACAGACAATGAGACACAGACACTGAGACACAGACAATGAGACACAGACACTGAGACACAGACAATGAGACACAGACAATGAGACACAGACAATGAGACACAGACACTGAGACACAGACAATGAGACACAGACACTGAGACACAGACAATGAGACACAGACACTGAGACACAAGTGGCGTTTCCATAAAGCCTCTTAATGCGCATTAAGGCTTTTGCGCATTTATCTTTTGTATGGAAACACTTCAAAATTCGAATAAACTTTCATTATCCGCAAAAACCTTTATGTGCTTGGAGGAGGTGGATTTCGAGGCTTTATCGAAAAAACTAAATGCGCATTAGTGAATGGAAACGGGTCAGCCAATAAATGCGAATAAATTATGACGTTCTGGTCCATCGTCCTCCAAGTTAACACTTTCCCCTGCCGCTTAATTAACGTCCATTGTATAGCGTTACTGCGTTAGCCCACAAAACAAACCGGTTGTTACACACGGAGTGACACGGACTGTGTGTAAATTCCTCCCGTTTTCACAACGTGCCAGGCTGCCAGCTGTAACTCTTTACAGACTGTTGTGCAAAGACAACCTCCGACAGAACCAGTGGTGGGCACGGAGGTAGGCAGCACTTCGCTGTGTTCAGCTGGACCGCGCTGAGTCGGCTCATGCGACCGTCGCTAATTCGAATGACACCCACAAATGGAAACAGGCTAAATTCGCTTTGTCTTAATGCGCATTTCTGATAATTCCCTTCCCATTTTCGAATAAGTTTATGGAAAAATGACTATAGACACTGAGACACAGACAATAGTGGCGTTTCCATAAAGCCACTTTTTGCGCATTAACGGCTTATTCGCTAAATGTTTTTATGGAAACACTTCAAAATGCGAATAAACTTTCATTATCCGCAAAAAAAGTTATCCGCTTGGAGGAGGAGGAATTTGAGCTTGCAGATCGGCCACCTGACCTTCCAGAGGACGGTGAAACTGGATGAGCACTGTGCAGCGCCAGCGACGCGACCGCGGTTTTCCCGGTGAACCGGTAGCTTTATGTATTGAGAGGAACTCGTCGCCAATTGTAATATATTTAAAAGTTATTTGGGGCCATGATGATGACTGATAAGTGATAACCCCTTCTTCCCACTACTAGACAGCGACCGAGTCACAGCAGTCAGACGTGCAGACGGTGCAGTGCTCAGGTTCGGTCTGAAAAAAATCAGCCTGATCAACTCTTGCGACCGTCGCTAATTCGAATGACACCCGCAAATGGAAACATGCTAAATTCGCTTTGTCTTAATGCGTATTTCTGATAATTTGCTTCCCTAATTCGAATAAGTTTATGGAAACATGGCTAAAGAGACACAGACACTGAGACACAGACAATGAGACACTGAGACACAGACAAGGAGACACAGACACTGAGACACAGACACTACTGCGACACAAAAACTGAGAGCACAGAAAAAGAAATCAAGCCTAATTAAAGCACGGGACTTCAACGGGGTGTCCTCAGAGTTACTGCAAAGGGTCCAACAAATCTTTGTGTGATAGGCACGTTTTATTACTTGTTATTCTTATTTTTCAACATTACCCACTTGAACCCTATTCTGGAAGAAACATTGCAGCCTTACAATTTTTTAAGCTCTTAATCCAAAGCGAGCAAGCAAGGTAGATACGAGTTAAATGCATAGCAATTGTAACCTGGGATCATAGGTAAACCAAGAATCTATCAGCCTTTATCAGTCTAAACAGTATAATAATGATCTGTATATATATTGCATTTTGTGTCTATCGGTACTACCCGACCAGAGCTTCAGACAGGAGTCAGTGGTTAAATTGTTAATCCGCTTATTTAACTTTATTTAACGCTTGAAAGTCAATTTTTCGCTTCATGTTTGCCGCAAATGCTGTTAGTATCCAATCTGAGCAGTAATTCTCCTTTAACATTAACATGAATCCAATTAGTAGAAAAGATCATGTGTAAACAAACACACAAATCCATAAATGTACACAATACTAATGAAGTCTATGAAATCAATGCTAATGAAGTCTATGAAATCAATACTAATGAAGTCTATGAAATCGATGGAAAAGTTGAATATGCGACACAATTTCATACAATATGTAGTGGGGGTCCGTATCTGCCTCATTTCTCTCTCTCTCTCTCTCTCAACTAAGTTGTCCTTGGCCTGAAAATCGTTGAAGGCCCCTGATATTAAAGGAAAGTACCCTCAAACCCTTCATCCACAAAGGAGGACTTATCGTCTCTGTCAGTTGGAAACCTCAAATGTCCAACTGTAACTTTTCAGGATTCAAAAAAAAAAAAAGCAGCAAAAGTAGCAGATCTACAAGCTCACAACATGTCACATATGGATCTGCTACTTTTGATGCTTTTGTGTAGCACCGGCGTATGATCAAGTATGGCATTGCTTTAAGAAAAAACAGAATACGGAGATAAGAGGTTTCTGCCCGACAGCAACGATATGGAAGTGAGCACCACCTTGCACTTACACAGAGCGCAGCCCACGGTCACCCAGCCAGGAACTGCCATATAGCCACCTGACGCTCGACTGCCTCTTTGTCTATATTATTTCTCCATCAACAGAGGCTAAAGTGTTTTTGGCAGCGCCTGCGTCCAGTCAGCAGAGCTCTGACCCGCTTCCCTCTCTCATTGTTCCATCTATTATTAATACGGAGCCTGAGGTTCCTGATGACTGTGTGTTTGCCACTGCGGCCGGTCGACACCGGGTCCTGTAGAACCACAGTGTTCCAACGCCACCTGCCCTATAATATCCATGCTCTATGGCGCATAACAGTTCAGCAGTGTGTCACGTTTATGGCTTTGTGTGCCTTGGTCAGGGTTTGAAGTGGTATTGATTTTAGCATGGTCTACTGCAGTCAACAATGCCTGCCTGTAGTACTCTTTACAGTACTGTTTATTACAGTTGCAGTGCTTTTTGGAGCTGTGTGAAGCACAGGCTCCCTATACGTGGCTGTGTGGGTCTGTGTGTCTGTGTGTGTGTCTGTGTGTGTGTCTGTCTGTGTGTCTGTATGTAGCCTGAACTTCCTAAACTTCGGCACGCCACTAGTCCCACAGTTTTGCCACCACACACTCGCGCCATATGTCAAATCGACCGGCTTACTCGGGAATCGTGGGCTATTACTTTTCTAAGAGAAAGGTTCTATAGTTTAATTGATATTAATTTATTAGTGAATTAATTTTCCCCATTGACTTATAATGGGAATTGCAAAAACTCACATTCAATTATTTGTCTCCCGCAAACCATAGGGGCTAGAGTTTCAAGACTTGGAGAGGAGGTTCATAATGATTTCAAGGATTAAATAAAAAATACTTGTGTCATTTGGCCGCATGGTGGCGCCATAACACCCCACTTTACGTTTTGGCCTGTAACTCTTGAACCGTAGGTCGGAAAATTAAAAATATTTTTTCCCTGGATTCCTTGGGTCATGACGCATCTCCCCATATAGGCCACGCCCATTTGCGCCATGATAGATTTTCCGCCATCTTGAATTTTCTCCAAAACACACTTTTTGCTCCTTTTCCTACATATTTTCTTCAAATGTCACACAAATCGGTACACATGATCCACACACACACACACACACACACACACACACACACACACACACACACACACACACACACACACACACACACACACACACACAGCTCCACTTCACACGGGTGTGATTTTTTTAATATAGAGTCTATAGCAGGGGTTTTCAAAGTGGGTGACGGGGCACCCTGGGGTGCCGTGACAGCAGTCCAGGGGTGCCGCGAGATCATTTGATAATATTTGGAATTTATTTGGACAAAAATATTTAGTATAATTTTAAATATGATGTACAAAGTTATTTTCAGTCAGTTCTAACCAAAATGGCTATTATCTCAACGTTTTCCTCGCAACATAATTACTAAAATATCGTCACTGTCGGGCAGAAACCTCTTATCTCCAAGTTTCAAATGTGTACGTCTTTTGGTAGAGCAAAGCCCTGCTTCATCATACAAGACTGTCACACAAAACTAGTGAAAACAACCGATCTACAAGCACACAGTGCTTGTAGATCTGCTGTTTTCACTAGTTTAGATCATTTTATAGATGATAAATACAAAACGAATGGTTTTGGACATACAAGGTTTCCACCCGACAACGACGATATGCTATAAACAGTGAAAATGATAGGTGTGCCTCGGATTAAAAAAATATTTATGGGGTGCCCTGAGACCAAAAAGTTTGGGAACCCCTGAGACAGTACTGTTTTTGGTGTTTATTGTTTTTGATAGAATTGATTACAATGGATTCTTGAAATGCGATATGCATATTGATTTTGCGATATGTATATTGTGCATGTTTACCTTGCGATGATGGTCGCTCCTTTGAGCGAAGACCTGTTTGGTTGTAGCTCCGCAGTATCTTTCACTTTCTCCTTTATTCTTACTTTTTTCTGTCTTTTTTCTTCTTGTTGTGACCCCTTAACATTGGCCAGGCTTGGCATGTTTTTGGGGGTCTTCGTTTTTATTTCTGTATTTAGTTGTTTAATACACTTTATGTATACTGTATATTCTTCGTTCCCTTTCTTTGATGTACCTTGCTCTTTACTGTACACTGTTCATTTTTATTCTTTTCATACTTCTCTGTAAATATCCTTATACTGCTGTGATGCCTCCTGGCGACTGATTTTCCCCCTTGGGATAATAAAGGTATCTATCTAATACATTTTCAATGTATTGTTGTGCAGCCCTAGTTGGCTAGTTCCTATTATTTGAACTCACCCCTATGCTATCTTCCTGACGGTATTGCTTCCAGTTGTGTCCCGTGTCACTGAACATCAGCAGGTATTCTGTCAGCCAATCAGAGCTGCCGTAGCGACCCTGCGTGGCGACAGCGGTGATTTGGGTCCGCCCACCCAGATCCACCTCCAACCATTGGTACCTGTCTGAGGTCAGAGGTGACCAGCCTCCGGCACCTAGAGAGAGAAAAACAGAGAGACAGAAATTCTGAGAGGAAGTATAAGCAAAAGATTGAAGCCAAAAGTACCATTTGGAGGCTACACACTTGCGTTTGTCACTGCCAAGGAGGGTGGAGATGAGCATATGTGTCTCTTGCATTTATGGTGTAGCAGATATGGCCTTGTCTTTGCTGTGTCTGATCTGTTTTCCTATATCTACTGTTCCTGAAAGTTTCACATCTCTTTTACCACCTCATGGGAATTTGTGAAAACCTGAGAAGAACCATGAAATCAAACAGACAGAAAAACAACAATAAATTGTCAGCCCATTGGGCTTGAAACATAAGAAATTGAGGAAGACAGGCAGAAACAAAGCTGGAAAAAAGACAGAAATACAGAGGCAGAGAGGGAGTAAAAACAGTACTATAACTGCTCTCTGTCGAGGTGCCAACTTGCGCCTCACACACAGGTAGGCCACAAATGCACAGATGGACAACTTGTGCGCAAGTAGAGCGCACCACGAGGTGTGCCCTGCTGGCCTCATTGGCTGTTAATGAAGACATTACCAAGAATGCTCTTATAAACTTTGCTGACATCACCAGTGGCATCACCAGGAATGCTGGTCCCTCATTGGCTGTAGGCAGACACCCACATACACATACATACATTCCCAGAATCCCAGCCATTTCAGGGCTACAGTCTTCAAAAAATCACACCCGTGTGAAGTGGAGCTGTGTGTGTGTGTGTGTGTGTGTGTGTGTGTGTGTGTGTGTGTGTGTGTGTGTGTGTGTGTGTGTGTGTGTGTGTGTGTGTAGATCATGTGTACCGATTTTTGTGACATTTGAAGAAAATATGTAGGAAAAGGAGCAAAAAGTGTGTTTTGGAGAAAATTCAAGATGGCGGAAAATCTATCCTGGCGCAAATGGGCGTGGCCTATATGGGGAGATGCGTCTTGACCCAAGGAATCCAGGGAAAAAAGAATTTTAATTTTCCGATCCACGGTTCAAGAGTTACGGGGCAAAACGTAAAGTGGGCCGTTATAGCGCCACCATGAGGCCGAGTGATGTAATTATTTTTCGATTCATTCTTAAAATCATTATGAATCTCCTCTCCGAGGTTTGAAACTGTAGCTCCTATGGTTTACGAGAGAAAAATACTTGAAAGTGATTTCTTGCATTGTCCCATTATAAGTCAATGGGGACAATTAAGCGTAGTTTTTTGCCGATTACGTCGGCATGGTAAGGCGGATCGGAACGAAAGGTAATAGAACACCATTCCCGGCCGAGCCGCACATTTTGATGTATATATTGCGCGAGTGGCGTAAATGGTGCGGCACTAGTTACGCGCCGAAGTCAGGCTACATACACACAGACACACAGACAGACAGACAGACACACACACACACACACACACACACACACAGACCCACACAGCCACGTATAGGGAGCCTGTGTTTCACACAGCTCCAAAAAGTCGGACACCTACCGGTACATACCTACCCAGCCGATTACAGTACTTGCGCAAGTAACTAGAACTGCACTCGGTCGATGTGCCAACTTGCGCCTTGTGCACAAGTACTACTTGTGCACCAGCAGAGCGCGGCATGAGGTGCGCTCTACTGGCCTCATTGACTGTAAATGATGACATTACCAGTGGCATTGTGATGTCATATGAAGCATGACAACATTGACAACAGTGTGTGAAGCATGACCAAAAGCGTCACCTTTCTGTTGTGCAAAGTTTAACACGAAAAAAAGCAGTTTCACTTTGCTGGCAAAATTCTCTGACCTAGAACAATAGTGTTGCTTATTAGCAAATACACTAATAATATAAATAAAATGAGAGGGACAGAGTGAGAGAGAAATGGAAGAAGAGATAGTGACATGATATAGCCTGGCTAATACAGTATACTAAAAAAGTTTTCTCCTCAGCGTTCAGATCCCCACCATGCCAGGGTGCTTACTCAGGGCTGCGTCGTGACCTGGTATACTGTAGCACCACCATGATTCTGAAACATTTTGAAACATTTGTGGTGGCAGGCCTTCCTTGGACTACTGGGAGTGTGTGTGCCCGCCAAGTCTCACGCCAATCGGACACTGTGTTGATGATAAGTTGCATTTCGTGCAAAACGGGACACTCCTGCCAACTCTGGGAACTCGGAATTGGCTAATTGAAATGTATTGAATTGAGATTATGTGTACCGATTTGTGTGAGTTTCAGACACAATCTGTAGCAAAACATGTTTTTTCTAAAATCTGCCTATTATGGCAACATGGCACTATAACATAAGATTGGAAAATTTAATTGGAAAATGTAATAGGAGGTTCTTCCTTGACATACAGGGAATGTGCATGCAAAGTTTCACACCGATAAGTGCCCGAGATTAGCTGTTTACAGACAGACATTTACAGGAGTAAAAACACAACCCCTCGCCTTTGGGATAAAAGAAAGGAGGTGAATCACATCAAGGTGACTTAGTTCTTAGTGACGATTGATGACAGATAAAACCCTCATCCCTGTGTGGCACGATGGCCTGATGCTACAGAACGTCCCTCCCATAACTGGAGTGTCACAACTTAAGTTTGAGCCACAACCCACAATATATCACACAAAGGTGTCCGGGACATTGAGTCACTATAACCCCAATGTGTCCGGCTCCTCTGACAGATGGGGAGAACCAGGGAGAAGATAAGACAGATGGGGAGAACCAGGGAGAAGATAAGACTGAGGGATAGAGATGGGGAGAACCAGGGAGAAGATAAGACAGAGGGATAGAGATGGGGAGAACCAGGGAGAAGATAAGACAGAGGGATAGAGATGGCGAGACAATGATTATCACTTGTGCGTGCGACACGGCAGGACAACATGAGAGGGAAAGTGTGGAGAGAGCGAGGGAGGGAGGGGAGGGAGGGAGGGAGGGAGGGAGGGAGGGGGAGGGAAAGATAAAGTTAAAGATGGGAGAGAGTGTGGTGGGGGGTTACTAGCAGGGACGTGCAGAGAATGTTAGAGAGCCTGACATTTCTAAAAATATAGAAAATATCAGACCTCCAAGCTCACAACGTGTCACGCTTACTCCCACACTGAACTGAAAGCATAATCAAGTTAATACTGGAGATGTGGCGTAACGGCATGGATTTCTACACAGAGAGGGATTTCAACATAAGATGCTGCGTTCAAGTTAAGGAGCGTTTGGGACAGGGCAATTATCTTGAATGCTGCCTACAGATATGGCATGTACAGGGGTGGTGTTCGCATTTCTTTCACCATAGTAAAAACTGCATTCATGGTCTGGAGAGGGCACTTTTTAAAGACTGATATAAGGGCAGGGGCTCAAGACCCCTTTGATGTCTATGGGTGCACATGCCTGGTTACTAGCATTCACTAATGATTTCTTTGTGGGACTTGATGGAACTAAGGGTGTGTACAGTTACAGTACAATACAGTAGAGTACAGTAGTTGTACAGTATGTGTGTGTGGATGTGTTATTGTGATGTTGTTTATGACCAGCCCTGCGGGCATAGTTCAGTGAATTTCATTCCCTTCACCTTCGATTCTCCATTCATAGCACATTCTGTTGCAGTGGAGGCTTGTATGTTGAAATGTGTGCCGTATTGATTAGGACATGTACTAATATTTAAGGCCCACAGTCTGTATATCTCATGATTATTCCTCTGTTCTTTCTTTCTCCTTCTGCCCTAAAAGTATCTGGGTGTCAGAAACCATACATCAATACAATAACAGCTACATTTTCCAAACTCTGCTAACTATAGGTTGGAAATCATTCCACCAACAGAGAAAATGCATATACCAATTGGACAGATGGTGGTGCAAGAGAACATTTAGGTTTTGGCCTATAACTATAAAAAAGAAAATATCCTAAATCGTAGATCTGATTGCTATCAAATGATCTGTGGATCATTATTGCTCCAAGGTTATCAGAACTGACATACTGCAGTCTGCATTACCCAGACTCAGCAGACAGCAGCACATACACAAACCTCAAGTCAACCACTGGGCCAATCATCACAAAATATGTGAGCAGGTACTCACAGGTACTCACATTTCTTACTTAAGGGGAAAACCACCCATTTTCAATATTGAACTATGTAATTAATATACCTTAGAGGAGTAGTAGCCTAGAAGAGGAGCATTGATTTTGGGGTTTGTATTGCTAAGTACACCGGTGTGATGTCATCACAGTGTACTTGGCAGTACAAACGCCAAACCCCAAAATCAATCCTCCAGTTACTGGAGGAGTCAAGTTCTAGGCAACACAGAAGCCCCCCTCCCCCCCTTTCTGTGTTGCCTAGAACTGGAGGATTGATTTTGGGGTTTGTATTGCAAAGTACACTGGTGGTTCCACAGAACAAGGTATATTAATGACATAGTTCAATATTGAAAATGGGTGGTTTCCCCCTTTAAGTAAAAGTATCAATACTGCAATAACATACTCTGTTCAGGTCCGGAATTCTAAATGTACGACAGTGGCGTTCCCACTACTCCAGCGACAGTTTTCGTCGTTGTCGGGTGAAAATCTTATATGTCCAAAACCGTTCGTTTTGAATTTATCATTTTAAAAATGATTTAAACTAGTGAAGTGCGAGGCGTTGTGTGCTTGTAGATCTGCTGTTTTCACTACTTTTGTGCAACGGCCTTGTATGATCTGCGAAAGAACGTACAAATTTGGAGATACGAGATTTCCACCCGACAACGACGATATACTAGTGTTGTTGCTGCTCTTATACCACCATTATTACTGGGGTTGGTGTGGGCCAGACAGTAGCCCCCTGCGGGCTGCAAATGGCCCGCGGGCCACCTATTGGGGAACCCTGCAGTAGAGGATCTGTGTGCCCCGCCGACCTTGCGTTTATGCTGGAGCAGATAAATTCTCCAGATAAAGTTTTCCCCCTCTGTCCAATCGGGTGAGTCGAAGGCGGAATGGGGAGAGTTCTGGAAGTGACTGACAGGCTTTGGGACATAATCCACTCTGCGTTTTTAATCAGCCGCGCACAAAAAGAGTTTATCCGGTGGCGACCATACTTTGGTGTGGCTGTAGCTTTATGCAGAATGTCCCACTTCAAGTTTTCAAAAGTATAAAAATCTTTTTGAAATTAGCAGATCTACACAAGCTCACAATGCGTCGCGTCGCAACGCATTGTGAAATGGCTGAAATGTATATGGGTTGAAGTACAATATTTACCTCTGAGATGTAGTGGAGTAGAAGTAAAAGTATTGGAAATTGGAAATACTCAAGTATAAATACCTCAAAATTGTATTTAAGTATTAAGTACAGTAATTTAGTATATGTACTTGGTTACTTTCCACCACTGTATGTTAGTGCCTTGAAACATACCCTAAAGTTTTTAATTTTTATTTGAATCTACCATGGGGAACAAATGTATGAAGTGAGCTTGAAGATTGAATATAATGGTATTGGAATAACATTCAATGCCAATAACCAATACTGGATAGTGATATAATGCAGTCACGTCGTGCATCAGGGATTTTCCCATACCTAATGCCATTAGCAAAGAGCAGTGGTATATCATACTAATCGTATTGCATTTCCATTTCTAAATAACACTAATAGCAGGTGTCATGACACATACGTTGATTAGGGAGTGTGTGTCATTTTAACTTTGAAACAACATCAATCAGAAGCTGATGATGCCGTAGTGGCCCTGGGTCTCTACAAGATGAAGACACTTCCAATCCCATGCAGGGAAAGGAGAGACTCAGCCTCTGTGCGTGACTGCGTGTGCGTGCGTGCTTGCGTGTGGTTAAGCCACAGTAGAGAGTGCTGAGTCAGGCCAAAGCGTCGCCTCGGAGCCCAAACAACAGATGGATGACAGATTCAGAAGGAGGGAGCAAACCACACACCTACAGAGTATATGATATGTGTGTGTGTGTGTGTGTGTGTGTGTGTGTGTGTGTGTGTGTGTGTGTGTGTGTGTGTGTGTGTGTGTGTGTGTGTGTGTGTGTGTGTGTGTGCATTTGTGTTTGAATCCAATATAAATCTATCAATTACGTAATTCAGCAGGAGATTCAAATACAATTCAGGCATTTAGAAGACGCCACAGCATAAATACTGCCTGCGACAGTTCACGCCAGGATTGTTTAAGGAAAGATGCCTTCTTACACATTTACTATTCACGTGCCTACTGAAATGTGTTGCTCGGTTTGGCATACTGCTTATTATTTGGAGGATTATTTTGTGCAGGCCGAGGCCTCTGTTGATTCTCCCTTTCATGTTGACATCGCCGCCACTTGTTCGCCAGGCAACTACTGTGCTTTGCGAGACGCATTATGCATCACATTCATGGACATGGCCATGGGAAAGGCCGTGTTCACCCTGTGCGGCAGGCTTAAGACTGTTAACTATAACGCCTATATCGCACGCTATCTGTTACCCAAAAGCTTTTTGGGTGGTTTGCGACAAATTACTGGCGAAAAACACAGACCAGTGTGTAAAGCTCTGTAAGGATAGGGCACTAATAGAAAGTCTATATCCACAACAGACAAATATCAACACATACCGGTATCTACAGAGGCCTGTCACACGTATATGTGCCAGAAAAGGGCTAATTAATACAGTATGTCAAACAATCCTTGGCATTAGTGTTGGTTTGTCTTAGAATACTAATTCAGTGTTTTCTCGCCGTCAGTTGATTCCTCATTTCCATATGAGTCAAACCGCCAGGATCATTTATTTATTTCTGGACCTGTTCTTATTTGATGCAATATATATATATATATGTAGGAGATGTCTGTGCGCTTCAGCCAGCAGATCGGTAGAAGGACTCGTTGGTGCTCAACAAGGACAAACTATATCAAAAAGACATATTACCTGGGCACTTCAAAAATGACTACCCAGATAAAAAAGATGGAGCACTCCACGCATCTGTCTGACCGATTATAACCCTTTTGCTGGCCAGGTAAAGAACATAATCTTAAAACACTGGCATGTCCTCAAAAGTGAGCCAACACTGAAGGACGATACTTCTAACTTTCCACTGGTATCATTTAGGAGACCACGCAACATTAGAGACCAGGTGGTACATAGTTTTATGCCCCCTACAGCCACTAATACCTGGCTACCACGCCCACCCGCTGTTTTTTATTGCTGTGGTCACTGCTCACACTGTTCGAGCTTCAGTAAAACAACATTCTTTTATCACCCTCTCAAGGGGACCAAATTTGAGATAAAAGATTTTATTAACTGTCAGTCCACTCATGTTATATACATGCTTAAGTGCCCCTGTGGCCAAGTGTATGTGGGACAGACTAAGAGAACTCTAAAAGTTAGAATAGGTGAGCACAAGACCGCAATACGTCATAAAAACCTAGACTATGCCATGGCGCGCCACTACGTGGAGGCAAACCATGGCTCAGCCGCATCTCTTAAATTTGTTGGAATAGAAAAAGTCACTTTACCCCCTAGAGGGGGGGATATTATTAAAAAATCAAACCTCGGTTCGAAGTGGAGCGGTGAATCTGAGCAGCTTGCTAAATGCCTAAACTGTAAACTGTGCCTGTGAGTGAGTGGTGAGTGTGCCTGGCCTGCACAAAACAGCGCCCCTCCTTTAACTAGTGTGTTGTGTGTGGCCACTCAAGGTATTGCCAGGCTACGGACACGGCCAGCCAGCCACCCACCCACCCACGGACATACCCACGGACATACCTGTCTATTGGGAGCGCTTTCACCGCTCCAAAAACTGTTACAAAGGGAAGCGTTTTGGATATACACTCTCAATGCAGCATCTGCTGGGGGAGTAAATGACCAACCAAGCCTATCATGTTTTTTGTGACCGCTATTTTCACCTTAGTTCTTTTGGGGCCCTTATGTGGATGTAATACCCAGAACTTCAATATGTGTCATTACTCATATTGACCTTTTCAGTGTTTATCAGGTAAATTAACTGCATTAATAAATGAAGAAACAACTATTAAATAAATTAAAAATGTGTGGATATCTCTAAAATCCCACAGTCCTTAATACCTGCCCTAATTAGGGTTAACACTGACTGTATAGTTACTATGTATTTATTATATGTATGTATAACTGTCTATTTATGGTGGTGGTTATCTACTTTTATATGCTTGTTATTTCATTCTCTGTATATTTATTATGAAGAAATGGCTGTCACTGACATCACCAAGGGGAGGGCCTATATATACCCTCCCCTTTCAGTGTTCTGGTTGACTCTGAGGAAGACTAAACGTTGAAACGTCAGTCACCCTGTCGCTCTAATAAATGAACGTGCAGACCAGTTGAGTGCTCCATCTTTTTTATCTGGGTAGTCATTTTTGAAGTGCCCAGGTAATATGTCTTTTTGATATATATATATATATATATATATATATAAAAGTCTATGGGAATTTGGAATGGGGGGGGAAACACGACCCAGGTAGGATGTGTAAATTACATCAGAATAACGTTATAGATCAGTGGTTCTCAACCTGTGGGTCAGGACCCCCAGGGGGGTCCTCAAATGAATTTTGAGGGGTCCCCAGATGATTAGCGTAATGTGCAACATTGTTTTCTCACTCACCAGTAAACAAACCAACATACACAAGTGTATAGAGGGTATCTGCACATTTCTTAAGTGTCAATTTAAGGACCTTTAAGACCTTTTTAATACCTCTAAAAGGAAAAATGTAACATTGGCCAAATTGTCAAATATTATAGGCAGAAATTGTGAAACATGTTGCGAGGCGTTGTGAGCATGTAGATCGGCTATTTTCACAATAGGATGTGATTTAACAAAATGTAATGCCTCAACTCTTCCAACTCCAAGTAGTGCTTGTCAGGGTGGAGGGCCGGGTCACCAGTTCAAATATGAGTATTTTGGGGGTCGCGGCCTGAAACGGTTGAAAACCACTGTTCTAAATATAGTTACTAAACAAACTGAGTTTCAGACATGACGAGTGTTTACCTGCCACCTGGGCTGTTATTCAGCTGGTAGCTGGCATTGTGCCACATTGTTTGTTCCCCTGCCAGTTGTTTGGGTGCTGTTTGTCTGTGTTACCAGCTGTTGTAGAGCTGTGGAGACTACAGTCTTTTTTAATCTGGATCGAAACCCACTTGAAAATCTCTCAAGTGCTCACACCTATCCAACCACTTAACCTGACCGCTAAGTGATCAGATCGGTGGTTAGTTTGTGTGTTTTCAGAGTATGTTTACTTTAAAAATTACGTATTGATTGTGTTCCGGCTTAGATCAATGGAACCATTTCAACTTGAAGTTTTCAATAGGCCTACTTATAAGTTTGTATTTACCCGTATCACAATAAATACAATGTTTTCAAGAACAAACTACAGTGCGCATCATTCACTAATCTGGCCGTAATAGATCCATGAAAGGGCTGCAGAGTCGTGATTTGTGCGTATCACAGGTGTATCTAATTTTTGTCTAGAAGTCATGAGCGCACTCCCGTGTAGATCATTTGTATTGTTCCACGCCTCATTTAACACCATAAAAGGCAACCGGAAATAAGCCACATGGGGGGAAAACATGGGGGTGATGAAGACATTTCTGCCTATGTTCTGGGATGTCCTGGAATCACTCATGGGTGCGGGAGAGCACAGTCTAGGCAGCGCAAGCCAACGGAAAGGCTGTTTGTCGACTTAAATCATCGATGGCAGTGAATGTGTTATATAGCCTGTCCTACGTCAGAATGGGGAATGGATATGGACACAGTGGATGTCAACCACTGTCCTCATCAGATGCTAAAACATATAAACGTGATATGATGTTGTCAATATCTCACAACCTAATCAGAATGGGGTCGTGTGTATGTATGTCTGTATGTCTGTATGTCCCAATGTCTTGCATCTGCAACTCCACGTTCAGCAGTTGTTCAATTGTCTCAAAAACATAATACAAAAATCAACAACGCATGTTCCTTGCTGACCATCAACTTTTTTTTTTTTTTTTTTTAAATATGAGCGCCCGTTAGGGTTACTCACTTGAACTCCTTGGCACTGAGAGTTGCTGTTTCCACTAGGCAATGTGTCTATATACGTTATTATGTTGTTATTGTCTATTGTATTATTTTTTTTCTATTGGTATTTCAGTATATTTTTGTTAGTGTACATCACTTTGGTTCAACACTGTTGTTTTAATGTTCTTTATAAATAAAGTGGATTGGACTGGGTTGTTGTGTTTGTGTTACTGTGACAAGGTCTGCAGGGCAGCAGCGTAAGGCCAAGGATAATGTGTACTTGACAAGCAGACGTGATCCTCCTAACAGCACGGAGAGAGCACAGACCCCAGGCCTTTTACTCATTAGGATTTAGACTGGAGGGAGGGGGTCAAAAAAAGAAGAAGAAGAAAGAAAACGGTGGACCAGTGAGTAGCTGAGTGCACAGGGAGAGAGAGTTAAACAAAGAACAAGCACAGAGAAAGTAAAACAATGGAGCGAGACAGAGGGAGAGAGAGATAGTGACAGAGAGAGAGAGAGAGAGAGAGAGAGAGAGAGAGAGAGAGAGAGAGAGAGAGAGAGAGAGAGAAACAATGGAGCGAGACAGAGGGAGAGAGAGATAGTGACAGAGTCATTCTTAAAAATGTTCCCAAATATTTTCAGACCCACATTCAATGTCCTCACGGCTTACAGGTTGAGAAACCACTGAACAGTCTATAGCAGGGGTCTTCAACAGGGGGACCGGGATCCCTAGGGGGTCCTCAGATTTACTACAGGGGAGCCACCAAATCTTTGTGATTCATTTTTTATTTTTTTATTTTTACATTAACCACTTGAGCCCTCGCATCCATATTCTGGGGGGAACATTAGCCTAAAATAGAAGAGCTTGTGAACCCGCTTTTTCCGGCAAAGAGGTTTGGTGTACAGGGAAAAAAAAGAGAAGACCAAGTACTGGGCCGAAAGTCAAGATTACAAGTGACGCTGAAGCTGAAGTCACCAGCAGCGCCATTTCCATCGCCTACTGTTCCCACGGTGAGTAAAGTAGAGACGGAGAGAAAAAACAGAAGAGACACAGTGACAGACAGAGTGCACACAGAAGGAAAACGCACACAACAGGAAGGCTCATCTTCGTCGGCGGATCAGAGGTGTGTAAGAAAGGGTTTTAACGCATCCATCCGTCCGTCCGTCCACCGTGTCAGATGTAATTGAAATAGAAGTGAGTTGACGGGTGATGGTCACAGGGAATGGGTTCAGCTACGGCTGTCACTTTACATCAACCACATCATCTCCCCGTCTTCCTTCCTCCCATCCCCGTCTGTCCGTCAAACCATGCACCGCAGCTGGCTATGTTACATCACCGCTCTGCAGGCATGTGCACACAGACATCGAAAGGGGGCTTGAGCCCCTGCCCCTTTTACCCATCTGTAAAAAGTTTCCCCTTCCAGACCATGAATGCAGTTTTTACTATGGTGAAAGAAGTGGCAGCATTCAAGAGAACTGCCTTGTCCAAACTCTCCTAAACTTGAATACAGCATCTTATGTTGAAAGAATTGCCCTCTCTATGTAGAAATCCATGCCGTTACGTCACATCTCCAGAATTCACTTGATTATGCTTAGTTCAGTGTGGTATCAAGCAATGAAAATAGCCAACCTCCAAGCTCACAACGCGCCGCAGCGCGTTGTGAGCTTGGAGGTCTGCTATTTTCGATATTTCCACTAAAAGGCCCTTTTATAAATTTCAGCCCCTGCCTCTCTAACGTTCTCTGCACGTCCCTGCCGCTCTGTTAGCCAATCAGTGTCGACCGTGTCAACATCATAACCAGTATTTTAACCTCCAGGCAGTGAGCTTGTTGATGGGATATTTTCAACAATGAGATGTGGTGGTGTGTAGACTGTAGAGGGGGGAAAAGGAGGCGACAGGGTAGACCCTTGGGGGTGATCAAGGTCATTGTGCGTGGCTTCTGGGGGGATTCAACTGTTTGTTGCTTATCCCCGTAAGGCCCGAATTAATTTCTACTTGCCAATTAAAAAATAAAAATAAAAGGGCCAACCTGAGAAGCCCTGTTGGCGGTAGTAACTTCATGATGACATCGGTCAGACAGGCTCCGAGACCCAGAACGATAAATGACAAAGCAAATTATTTTATTTCAATAAATGAACATAAACAAACTACTTGACATGAATAATGTTGCTATAACTAACATTGTCACAGTCATTTCCTGGTTCAGTGACCAGGAAACAAAGCTGCGTGTGGGCGGTGGGGAGAGCGGTGGACAGACAGTAGAATATACAATTCAGTACAGTAAGTACAGTAAATGAATTTGATTTGCTTACAGTATAACGCCATTCCCAACTTCAGATATAGCTTTTTTTTTGCGTGTCATAGGGTCTTTAAAATACTTCAAATAGCCGATCTACATTGACACGTTGTGAGCTTGAAGATCAGCTATTTCAAATATTCACAAATGTTTTTTTTTTTCTTCAAAATAGTAAAAAATGGCTTTAGGGAAACAGAGTAATGCCTCATTCACACTACAGATATATAGTTGAACGTTTTGCTTGGTAATTCAATGTAATCTCAATGGAAACCAGCTTTAAAGATGCAGGAGATGCTACAAACAAAGCTTTGAAAGCTTTAAAGCTGGTTTCCATTGAGATTACATTGAATTACCAAGCTAAACGTTCAACTATATATCTGTAGTGTGAATGAGGCATAAGGCATGAACAAAAATAAAGCCCACAGGGGAAAAAAGAAGGGGACCAAGTGTAGACCCTTGGCCCTGGGGGACACAGATCGATGACATAAATAGGGTTTAAGTGGCTAAATTACTTGATACTAAATGGAAAATAAAATACCTTGAAAGTGATGCAAAACAAGACTGGACTCTGGAAGACACAGAGAACCAGTGTAGTTTAGCTGGCAGTGATGTGTGCTCTTTTTTGTTTTTGTCAGCAGTCTAGCAGCAGAGTTCTGAAACGTTTCAATGGACCTTTTAGTCCGTAGAAAGTGCAGTGCAGTAGTAGTCTAACCTAATTGACATTACAAGCATGAATTTGTCTTTTCCAGCATCTTGCTGAGTTAGGAATGTTCGTACTACTACTGGCAAACATGTCGTAAATGAAATTATGCTGTTTTGGTCATTTGTTTATATGGGATTTAAAAATGAGACCTGACAGCCAATCTACAAGCTTACAATGTGTCACAAGCGTGTAGATTTGTTTTTACCAAATGTTTTATTGCCTATTTGCTGACTGTTCACCTGTTATGGCCTGCACATATTTGTAAAGCTACAGTATATGCAGCTAGCCTGGGATCAATACCATTTTTAGGTGTCTGATCCGTTTGGGAGCGGAAATAACTTGCTGTAGGCGGCCCGGAAACACCAAACCGGAACCACCGTTGCCGTGCACCTCCAAAGTGGTTTGGTATAATAATCGTTTGGTATGTTCATCTTTTATTCTTACTCATAGTGCGACTAGCGAGAATTAACGAATTGATTCGCATTATTATGGAAATATTGTTACATCATCGTCACTGTCTGGTCAAAACCTCCTAACTCCACTTGAGCTCATTTTCCCGAAAATGAACATTTTGGAGTTAGGAGGTTTCGGCCCGACAGCAGAGATAGTTTGCTGTAGTCATCAGGTGGCCGGAAACCAGCAAACCAGAACCACCAGTTTTTTGTTGTGTTTGGTTCCCTTTTTTTCCTATTTTCTTTCAGACCGGATCACTGCACAGGCCAGTTTAGAACTAATTCAAGGCGGCTTTCCTCAGAGGTGGAAAGTCTGGTAACGTGGGGTTAATATGCAGCAAACAATTGAATCCCCCAGAAGCTACACACAATGACAGAAAAACCTTGATCAATACCGGATTAGCTGGTGGCTTTCATACAGTTCATTCAAACTCGCAGCTTCCACCAATTAAAGTGCATGAGTCCACTTTCCACTGTAATCTTTCAAAAAAGCAATTACTGAAGTGACACATCACTTTCAAGTCCTATTTCTGTGTCTTTTGGGTGACCTGCTGAATGAAAAGAAACCATTTAAAGGTTGAACGTTGGCTATTAACATTTGGCTCGCAGATGGACTGGATCTGTCTCACTCTTCTGAGCACAGTGTTTAAACTAATGACTATAACAGAGACTGAGAAATTAAGAGCAAGATACAGAGAGGGAGGGAGACATAAGAGGGAAGAAGGACAGCGGACTGAAACAAGCGAGACTGATGCAGAGGGAATGTGTGAAAAAGAAAGGGAAGGGAAACTAGAAAAGGTGCCCCTCGGAGCACAGGTCTCCGCCAGGTCAGGTAGCTCATTGTGGGCCAGCAATGTTCGGAATTCAGTCATTGCTAAAAACGGCCTCCTGGTGGCGCTACAATAGGCCAATGTGAAAAGGGAAGCATTTCTTTCTGTGCCTTTCATCGGACACTGCGTTCATGATGTGGGAATTTTGTTCGAAATGAGCCACTCCTTCAAACTTGATCAACTTGATCAGAGGTTCCAGGAAGTGTGTGCATGCACAGTTTCACATCGGGCCGGTGTTGGAGATTAACTGGTCACAGACGGAGGGGTGGAACACAGGGGGCAAAACATTGTCTTCCTCGGCCTGGCGGAGACAATAAAAGAGAGAAAAAAATAAAAAGACAGGAAATAAATGAGTGAGAAAAGGGCAGGGGACGGAGAGAGGGATAAGCAGATGAAAAGGGATGGTAAAAGGTGAGGAGGATGGGTGATGAAAACGACGAGTCACAGTGTGAATGTCAGACAGAAATACTGAGTCATTCATCCTGCAAGGCTCCCCTTTTAAAAAGAGCATTCATCTCCAGTTAGTCAATAGCATGAGATACTGAGGTCTTTCATCCACACCTCATGGTGTGTGTGACGCTCCATCAAGCACCCATTGTGATCAGCTAGCACCTCACTACTTACTACTTCAAAAGCAAAAGCAAATACAGTAAGACTAAGAAAGGCCAGCATGGCTTTTATTAAAAAGAAATGTCTGAAGACAGTCGTAGGTTTGGGATTATTTTGGATTCTAACAATTATGGTTCCTTAACGATTCCCTAATGGTCACATTCCTAGACAGTTCCCTATATAATGATTCCTATACTTAAAAAATCTATATAAAAAAAAAAAAAATATATATATATATATATATATATATAAATATATATATATATATATATATATATATATATATTATATATATATATTTTTTTTTTCTTTTTTTATAAACACAAATGTAATCATACATATTTATTGCATAATATTGTAGTGGTTCTCAAAGTGAGATCCAGGGACCCTCTCGGTTACTTGAGTGGGTTCCAAATGTACCCTTTCAGCTCTATAACTCAGGGCCCTATTTTGCATGTCTTAATTAATGCCAGGTCTTATTAGCTAAATTAAGACGCGGAGGCGTGACCAATGCCCATTTTGCTATTATGGGCACGGTAATTTGGGCACTGAGCCAAGGCGCTACGCACGGTAAAACGACCCTGAATTAGTCATGGATGTGTTTGGTTGTTACTTTTAATCAGAGTATCGGCTGCCATTCCCTTTAAAGATTGTGAGCTTAGATCGTATATTTTCAAATGGACAAAATGTATAAAGTGCTGAAGTGGTTAATGTATATTTTGTAATAATATTCAAAATCTAACTAGTAACTAAAGTTTTCAATTAATTGTAGTGGAATAAAAGTACAATATTTGCCTCTGAGATGTAGCAGAGTAAAGTGCTAAAAACTGGAAAGTAATAAAGTAAACATACCTCAAAATTGTACAACACATTGAACTTGTTAAAATGTACCAGTCAGGTATCTTTTCATAGCATCCCTTTAGAGATTACATTATATAAGGTGTGTGAATAAATGTAATGTAATGCAGAATAGAATAATAGCCAGCAGCTTAAATATGTCTCAGGCTGCACCAGGCTCGGCATGTACAGCAGTGTACGCTTTGATAGTCTCATAGCTCACTACAGTGGAACGGGTTCAGAGTGCTAGAGTATGCAATTGGCTCTTATACCTAAGAGAGAATGACAGTCTCGTGCCTCCACAGTGGAATGGGTTCATAGTGTTACAGTATGCAGTTGGCTATTAAATAGGGCAGCATGGCATAGCAGGGTGTGGTTTTCTGGTACCACTGAAAAATCGACCATTAATTGAGATTTACCCAAATATTTATATAAATTATTTTACTACAAGCCTACTGTAGAATCAAACCATCCAGGATCCTGGTGAATCATGACCATAAAACATTTGATTCTGTGAAAAAAAAATAGAATCACATAACCCTGTTGATGACGTCACTCTGTATTATTTCAAGGGTTTTCCCCTTGAATGACGTCATCCTGTGTTTTTCAAGGGTTTTCCCATTGAATGACATAAACACAGACTGACAGACCCGACATAGATTTGGCTAATTTATAGATACCGGTACATGTTTTTTTGTGAGGGTACCTACCCTAGGAGACACGGGGAGAACATGCAAACTCCACACAGAAAGGCCCTTTCGCCAACCCCCCCTATGGGCACTGATAATGCGGAGGAGAGCAGGCACACGCCCCCAGGACCCACAAACCCAGGACCTTCTAGCTGTGAGGCTGCGCCACCGTGCCCCCTGGCTGATGTTTTAGTGGCACCAGAAAACCACGCCCACTGCTATGCCCTATATAGAGAATGCAAAAAAGTTGTTGCTTGTCTTCAAGGTGAATTCCACAGCAATGTGTTTTTATTTTCTTCTTTTTATTTGCTGCATAAGCCGGGCAGGGAGGGTGATATAACTGCATGTACTCCTACGAGCTGGGGCAGCACCAGTCAGTAGGGAGTGTTGGGCAGGAGGAGTAGGACAAAGGCTCTTATATCCTCCCGGTGGGGGCTCCTCACTGGCAGGTGCAGTCTGCAGGATGCGACAGCAGTGACAACACACAAATGTTTGTTGGGAGGAATCAGTTTGCATAATGCATACATTTGGGAGAAAAAGTAGATGGAGAATTGCCGTTCTAAACTAGCCAACGGTTTGTCTTCAAAAAAGAAAAGTGCTGATTCTAAGACCACTGGGGGTCTCTCTGCTTAGTTTGTGGTCCAATTAAATGGTGGAGCCTGTTCCTCTGAGAGCCAGAGTGCTAACAGGAGATGGGAATGAGATGCAGCCATTCATTTATTCATTGATTTAAGTTAAAGTAAACAGCTGGGATTGTGTTGTCCAGGTCATCCTTAATGTATAGCCAGAGAGGCAATCTGTAGAACACACTATTTAAATCTGCCAATTAGAATTAGAGCACATGTCAGCACGGTGGGAATTGCACTGCTGAAGTGTTGTCATGCTGTCCTTCATTAGATAACGTTTCATCCTGTGTCTTAATTGCCACTAGCAGGATCCTTTTCTATATTCAAATTGCTTAGAGCGGGAGTGGGCAACTTTTCTTTTCCTCCAGACTCCAGGGGGCCGTGAGTGAAGGGCCACACATTGGACTATTGTACTGAAACTTGAAACACATCGTTCTGAATAATGTTAAAACTGCATTAATTTGATAGACACGACAAACTACTGTAAACTGACAACTATTTTTTTTTTTTTTATATTGCATTATTGCGACCGTAGGTCACAGTTACTTGCACTCCTATACTATCCAAACCTCCACCGTCAGTCCGTCCTTCCGTCAGTCTGTCACACGTCACACGTCACACTTTTGCCCTGCTCATATCTCCGCAACCGTTGCCCCGATCCATGCCAAATTTTGCACACACAGGGACCCCCAGGTGTAAAAAAATACCAAATGTGCAAAAATGACCAAATGACCACCCCAACAGGGCTGCTCACGGGGAATTCCCGGGGACCACCGACTCCTGGTGCTCCAGAACGGATGCAAAAGTGGTGACGCCCCCAGTGGAGGACCCCCTCCACTGCAGCTTACATGAAATGCCGTAATTCGGGCTAGGAGTGTCCGGGAGAGCCGGGGCCGCTACCTATTCGTCCGCCAAGGCGGCGCGGAGACCCCACCCCTCATTTCTCACATGGCCCTCTTCTAGCGCCACCATGAGGCCGATTCTTGCAAAACACATTATTGGACACTGCTCCTACAATTTTTGCCCTAAAATCACGCAAATCGGTACACAGTATGTCTACACTCATCTCATCAACATGAATCTGTCCCATATAGCGCCACCTTCAGGCCGATTTTTAAAAACACATTTGTGGACACTGCTCCTACAGATTTTGCCCTAAAATCACGAAAATCACTACACAGTATGTCTACACTCATGTCATCAACATGGATCTGTCCCATATAGCGCCACCAGCAGGCAGATTTTTTCAAACACATTTTTGGACACTGCTCCTACAGATTTTGCCCTAAAATCACGCAAATCGGTACACAGTATGTCTACACTCATCTCATCAACATGGATCTGTCCCATTTAGCGCCACCTGCAGGCCGATTCTTTAAAACACATTTTTGGACACTGCTCCTACAGATTTTGCCCTAAAATCACGCAAATCGCACAGTATCTCTACAGTCATGTAATCAAAACACATCTGTCCCATCTAACGCCACCATCAGGAAGATTTTGGAAAGACAAATTTTTGCCCTATTTGTGGAGATAAGCGACCAATGGTCGCTTATCTCCCGATTAGGGAGTCTTACTGGTATGTTTTAAATATAGACTCAAGGCAGACTGTCTCACTGTCACTGTCATTATAAACATTTAACATTTGAGTATATAGGAGGATAGAATATGGAATACAGGTTTGTACTCAAATGCTACATATGAATAATTAATAATGAGTCAAGTTAAATGACATAACATAAAATGCTTCCCTTTTAAGATGCAGATCTTTTCTTTGAGGACCACGTTAAGGGCAGCCGGGGGCCGCAGGCACAGTGTTGCTACAATCTGCACCAAACATGGCACAAATGCTGTTGAGGGATCTGCCATGACAAGAGTCACACCAAAACAAAAAAAGAAAATGATAATACATTGCACACATACTGTATGAGGCAATACAGCAGTGTTACAGCAGTGTCTCACATTTCAAATGGCCATAACATTGCTCTGATCAGCGCAAATATAGGGCTGGATTTGAAGGCCACGTATAATCCACCGTCCGTCAGTCTGTCTGTCTGTTTGTCAGTCACGTCACATGTCACACTTTTCCCCTACTCATATCTCCGCCACCGTTGCCTCTATCCATGCCAAACTTTGTACACACACTCCCACACGCTCGGGGACCACCCCCAGAGTTTCAGGGACCCCCAGGGACCCCCTGGCGCCACCGGCAAAAAGTGCAAAAATGACCAAATGACCACCCCAATGGGGCTGCCCACGTGGAATTCCCGGGGACCACCGACTCCTGGTGCTCCAGAACGGATGCAAAAGTGCTTGCACCCCCTAGTACACATAAAATACCGTAACTCTAGGAGCGACCGGGAGAGCTGGGGCCGTACCCACGTGTCCGCCTCGGCGGCGCGGAGACAGCCGTGCATAGAGAGCTACCTAGCGCCGGACCCCCGCCACTGCAGCCCACTTAAAAGACTGGAACTTGGCCCCCCCAGCGACTGGGGTGACCTGACGGTCACTTATCTCCTGATTAGGGAGTCATACTGGTTAAATTGAAGAAGACTAGTGCATTGCACGTTCAACATGTGCCTTTTCAGAACGAGCCGACATCTTGCCCACACCGGTATTGCAGCTTTCTCGAGAACTGCTCTTCCAAACAACTTCACACATACTGTAGCACTACAGTTCCAATCGGAGAAATGGTTCTCGAGATAAAGGGCAAACATAATGTACTGTAGTCCACTGTGGATACATACACTACATACTGTACATACATACAGTACATACATACATACAGTACAGTACATACATACATACGTGTACATAGGCGCGCGCGCACACACACACACACACACACACACACACACACACACACACACACACACACACACACACACACATACACATACACATACACATACACATACACACAAACACAAACACGCAGCCATGAGAATTCAGTTGTCCTCACCTTCTCTCCTGTTGAGTTTAGCAAAGCCTGGCCCATGGCTGTTGGACAACTGGGAGGAGCTTCTGAAGGATGATGCTGGCAGATTGGACACCAGTGGGCTGTCACACACCTCTGTCAACCAATCACAAAGCAGAAAATAGTTAAGAGCGTTTGGGCCTGGGAACTGTATCCCCAGTTTATTTCAGAATCATTTCTGGTGGAAATCCTGTCGTTGACCATGAAACCAGTGCCAAATCACAACTTTGCAAGATGAATGGGAGAGATTTGAGAGTGATGAAAAGGCGCCCAAAGGCTTCACTATAAGGCCAACTACAGTCTTTAGAAATCCCACAAGGAATATGTTTGTAGGGCAGAGAAAGAATTATGTTATCCTGCGCAGAGTTCTTTAGTCCCAAGTCACAATACCTCTGACAGCACGGCAGTAAGTCTTCCAGAAAATAGTGCATGTGTCAGCATTTGATAAGAATATGTTACAAACTCAGATGAGTACACATATGATACGTACGTACGTACATACATACATACATACATACATACATACATACATACATACATACATACATACATACATACATGCATACATGCATACTATGCATACATACATACATGCATACATGCATACTATGCATACATACATACATACATAGAGTCATACATACAGTACAGACAAGCAAACTGGGTCAAAAATAGTCAGTCAATAATATATCACGTTCCATTATGTTTACTAGCCCTTACCCGTTGAAAGATATGAGCTCCGAAATGATGTGCAGTGTGTAGGTTATGGGATGTGCACTGTGCACAAAGTATATGAGGGATGAAAAGTAACTTTAACTGGTGCTTGCATGATAATAATGTAGGAGCATCAATGTAAGAAATACCCGTTTAATGGCTACAGAGATACTGTGTACCGATCTGCATGATTTTTGGACAACATCTGTAACAGGGCCAGACAACCCCCCCCCCCCCCCCCCCCCCCCCCCCACACACACACACACACACACACACAGTTAGACTGGCAACATTCTCTGATCGATTGGAACCATCTGCTCCTCTCTTCAAGAAACTAAACATTCTGTCTGTGTCCGAGATTAATTCTTTACAGATATGTATATTTGTGTATAAATGTATTTATGATCAACACAATCTACCAAATGGGTTTAATAGCTTCTTTTCATTCAATTCTGATATTCATTCATATGTCACACGACAATCAAAGGACCTTCATGTACCTTATTGTCGTACTTCCCTCAGGCAGTTTGCAATAAGATCTAATCTATGGAATGCCGCCGATCCAAGGATAAAAGAATCTTCATTACCAGTCTTTAAGACAACTACAAAAAAATGCTCATAGCTAAAAAGTAGTAGATATGTTGATTATATGTGTACAGGTCTGTAGGTAGAGTTTGTTGTATATATGCAAGTACTCCATTGTATGTAAACTATTAAGGCTGGGACTTTAACTGATTAATTGCGATTAATTAATTACAGAAAATTAACGCGATTAAAAAAATTAACTCATTTTAATCGCACTTAGTTTTTGCACCACAGAACCTTCAGTTTCGGGCATACCGATCATAGCGATGCACCAACCAAGAAGAGACAACAAACGCAAAGGAAGAAGTAGCCGATCAGAGCGCTTTGCTTGGCCCAGTGGATGCGAAATTTAGATTTAAAACACTCACTCATTGATTCACTCGTACAATAAAATGTGTTTTACTGGAAAAAAAATGCTTCTCAGGTCAAATATCGATGTGCGATTAAAATGCGATTAATTGCGATTAATTAATCACAGAGCCTGTAATTAATTAGATTACATTTTTTAATCGCATCCCAGCCCTATAAACTATACTTAGCATGTTTATTGTACGTATTATTGTATGATGTTTTATTTTTATTTTTTATAATATGTATACTTATGTCTGATTTTATAAATTAGGGGAAGTTCTTCATAAGCCACCAGGCTTCTTAACTTCTCCTGCACAATATTGTCACACAAATGTATTGTTAATTGTATTTCAACTATGTGCTAATAAATAAATACAAAAATACAAATACACACACACACACACACACACACACACACACACACACACACACACACACACACACACACACACACACACACACACACACACACACACACACACACACACACAGAGAGAGCTGGTTAAACATGTTGCCTCATGCTAGATGCAGAATAGATATGCCTCATGCTAGATGCAGAATAGATAGTAGATACACCATAAAAATGCTAATATACAGCATATGATTTGTGAAAGTGACAAACGGGCTTCACAGTTATGTCAGGTGTGTTCATATGCTAATGGTGATGCGATTTCAGATCAATTGCTCCAGCCACTGAGGAGAAACGCTGTTTCAGACAGACAGACAGACAGACAGACAGACAGACAGACAGACAGACAGACAGACATTTGGAAAATTATATGTTTGATGGTAGTTCATGTCAGCTATTATAATTAGCTTTAAGTAATCGTGTTGGTCAGTATAGCAGAGGGAGTGGAGTCTGACCATTTTGTATCTTTCCCTTGTTTTGGCTGTCCCATTATTAATGCACTTTTGAATAAAGGAATTGCACAATATGATCCCATTAAATAAATGAAAGACTTTATTGATCTCCTGTCAGGCCAATAAACGGTTCGAATGAATGCTGCTGGTGTTTATGCGTCCTATTAGATGATTGGGCGTTACTGCACAATGTCCTATCGAATAAATGAAAGTGAGAGTTAATCGGGCTCATTAATAAAACAAGCCGGCCACTGATTGAGTCAGTAATGTCAGAGGACGACTTTTCACGCCTCATACACTTTCATAGTAATGGGTGTTATAAAACTAGGCAGGATGGTCATAAAATACCTAGAGCATTATTTAACACTCATTCTTGTTGAATTGGCCACACACATACGCACATGCACGCATGTATACGGGTCAGTGACGTGACGCCCCAAAAAATGTGTTTTTAAAAAAACTTTAAATTGCAGGCATAAAAGTTAGTCACACCGTATGATCATATCTTCATGTGTCAAAGCAAACTGTGTTTTAACCTACCTATTAGTGAGTACTGAACTGAACTACTGATTGATTAAACAATTACCCAGGATAACATGGCCTTAATATTTCTGAACAGGATATTATTGTAGGGCTTTAACATGGGATAAGAAAGAATTGTAGTAGTAGATGGATGATGAGGATGTGCACAGGAATGCTACGCACAACTAAGTCTTCTGCCGGCCCACGGCAGAAGGATCCTAAAGGGACAATAAGGCGCATAGCCACACTTGGAGCCAAGGCATTGAAGGCAACATTTTATTAACACCAATTAGTGGAAACAGAACTCAGCATTCAGGTAAATTGCTTTTTTCCGAAGTCTCCTGAACTTGAACACAGCATTTTGTGTTGAACAAATGTAATTAGGAATCATGACATTACACCACATCTCCACTAGCTAAAGAGTGCTGGGTTGCGCAACTCCGAAAATAGCTGATCTACAAGCTCTCGCAGCACAACGTGTTGAGAGCTTGTAGATCAGCTATTTTCGCTAGTTTTGTCTCGGGTCCTACCTTAACACTGTCCACTGTCCAGTCCAGTGAGTGAAAGTACAAAAGTATTAGATCAGATTAGATTATACATTTAGACTGTATTGTACATCAGCCAGTCGTATTTGGTGAGGGTAGCAAACCGGCTGCCTTGTTGCGGTTCTGCTATGCCACAGACAACCTCCTGCTCTTCGTAGAAAATGCAGTCTCGCCCCTTTGGCTCCTCTCTCCTTGCTGGGTCATTGTTTAGTTTCTCCCTGTACTTTCTCGTTCTCTCAGCACTTGTCATTTTCCAGCTGACAAAAGAAAATGCAATGTATAGTTTAAGACAAAGAGAAAATATTGTTTAGATTGAAACAATATGTTAAGGTTTCTGTGAAGGGGTTTCTGCTCTGTCTGATGAATTTGAAGTATCACTGAATGAAGCTAAATTACATTTGATGTAAAAATGTTTAAAACAAATGTTTAAATGTACAAAAGAAACATGGAACTTTGTTATTTGTTGTTATATCTGTAGTTAAATACAGTATAAATCATATGGTGTGACAGTCAAGTCATATGGTGTGACAAGCAGACATGTCACACCATATGATTAAGTGTCACACCATATTACTGTTTTCTCCATTTAGGTTTACCTTGAGGCTACTATGTACACATTAGCATGCTAACAGCATGCTAGCTATAACAAAGCAGCCTAGATCTACATGGAAATATGACCAAAACTTCAAATAACTTAAGCTTTTTTTAAAGAAAAGGTGTCACACCAAAAGACATCCAGAATGGTGAGTTTGTCAACGTTTCAACAAGATGGCATTTCATGAAAATGTTAAAATCATAACTCACCTCAGACACCTGTCTTGCAGTTGTGCTGGGAGTGCTGAATAGCCTTACAGAAGAAGGACCTCTCTAGCCAATAGGTGTCCAAATAATTGCCTGTTTAATTTTTCCAAACTAGTGTCACACCAAATGATTTTGGGTTGGGGGACAAAATGTTTTTGATCAGAAATGACTGAAAACATTATGCTTTGACTTTGAAAAGATATAGGCTCAAAATAGACATTTTTTTTAGCCTAAATTCATTTTCAAATGATTTTTAGCAATTCTTTTTCTTAGTTTTATTCAAGTTCCCACTTTGAGAAACAAGGTCAGGACAGTCACACCATATGAGTTTTGCCATGTTTGGTTGAAGATTCTGAAGAAATGAGGAATGAAATGTTTTAATCTTGAGTAAGTTCACATACAGCTTAATGTCCTGCACAATATTCAGAAGGTTTTTGACAAATATATTTTTTATTTATACATGTTTGACACCGAGGACAGCGAAAACGTTACGTCACGTCACCCACCCACACACAGACATCATACTATAAGCCATGCCACCAGATCTCTGTCTGGTGTCTGTCCGTCAAATATGTGTCTGTCCGCGAATCCCTGTCCGGGGTCAGATGACCCCTTGATTGAGGGTGCCAATTGGGATCCCGAGAATAAAAACACATTTAAAAACGGGCGGTGGAGGAAGTGGAGACTTCGGTTCTAGCCAATGCTTCTCTGGTAGGTCTATCAGACTCCTTGACTGATAGGCAGGCTTAACGTAATGTTAGTGCCAGACTTTGCGTGACATACTGTATGTTAGTGTCAGCTTCGCGTGATGTCCTTCAGTGCTATCACTAACTCTTTTGTACAACATAGTCAGTCAATGACAAAAGAAACCACTTTTAATTCCAAATTTTGTCGGTCTCAACCAGATGGTCACGCAGGGTGCAGGGCGACCCGCGGCCCCCAAGCAACAATAGTCACCGTCTTTTTCTTATTTGTTTTGCACTGCCAACTATGACTGTCTTCGTAGACATGCCTTTGTGTGAGTGTGTGTGTGTGTGTGAGTGTGTGTGTGTGTGTGTGTGTGTGTGTGTGTGTGTGTGTGTGTGTGTGTGTGTGTGTGTGTGTGTGTGTGTGTGTGTCTGTGTGTGTGTGTGTGTGTGTGTGTGTGTGTGTGTGTGTGTGTGTGTGTGTGTGTGTGTGTGTGCGTGCGCGCGTGTGCCGTGTGTCTATTTGTAGGGTGGGGTGGGGGTGAGGGGGAGTGGAGTGACAAACAGAGAGTGGCATGTCCAGAAAAGCAAGGAGATCTGTTTATGAGTTCACCGCAATTGTTTGCAGTGTTAGAAGAAACAGTATCAAGCCTATCAGAAAACGTAGCAGTGTTTGGAATTTTGAAACGATATGTATATACATCAGAAAAGGAAACTGTTATTCAGCCACACCAGCAGGCTACAATTCAAGTACTCAAAAGACTTGCAAGATTGTCCATTTCAAAGCAATTGTCGATAACTTGTTGCCGTATTAGAAGATATCAAGCATATCAGAATATTGAGCAGTTTTGGATTTCTTAATATCAAAACCTGCCCAGCAACCAGCCTACAAATCAAGTAAAAAGAATTGCAAGATGACTTTGCCAAGGACATGCTTTTTATTTTTATTTTTTATTAAATGCAATAGCCATGTAGGATGATGTATCCACTATCCATTGGCCAATCATTTGGTTCACTGCAGCTCAACCGTCAGTGTGCGGGGTGGTCAGATGTCTATGACTGGCTTGAAGGCCATCGTCTGTGATGGAATCAACCAACCAGTTAAAACTATCAAGTGCTCAGATGGGTGAACCGTGCAAATGCTTTTCGAGGGCCCTAAACCAAACAGACCATCACCTGTTCAGACACACAGGTTGATGCAACCAGATCCCACACTGACTTCACTTAGAAATAGGGTTGGGAACTTTTAGAAGTTAAACAAATCCGTTTCCTTTAAGGGTTCCCTCTTAACGGTCCGATTCCTTAACAGTTCCCTTTAACAAGGTGCTTCCAAATGGACCCTTACAGGTGTAACTCAGAGAGTGTACAAATGGAACCAAATGCACCCGTAAGGGTCCATTTGGGTTCCAGGGGTCATCAATATGTCCGCACACAGACAAATGTGTCTGTGGCAAGACTTGGCTCATCCGTGGCAAAACGAATCCCCTACGGGGAGCTTAAAAGGATCCCTGACTAGTAAGCCATGTAGGCCTTAATCTATCTATAAATGCGAGAAGTCTCTGCGTGCGTGCGTGTCTGCGTGTCTGTCTGTAATCCGCGTATCTCGAGAACCGTTCGTCCCACCGGCTTCAGATTCGGCACGCGCGTTCCCCGCCGCGGCACGGAGTGCAGTGCAGTGCCGGGCCTCGACCCGACCCGACGCGCGGTTTTCCCTAACCGGCGTGAAACGTTCAGAATCTCCTTATGCGGGGCTGATTGTTGACATCAGGCTGTTCCGGAGGAAATCGGCGCAAGCGCTGACTCATTGTGACATCACATCATAAAAGGCTCTGAGATCACGTACGCCACATGAGTCAACACAAAATCTCTGTGAGTGTGTATGTATGTAATCCGCGTCTCTCGAGAACCGTTCGACCCACCGGCACGCGCGTTCTCCATATATGGGCATAAAATGAATGCCCGTATGGAGCTGATGTCTGACATCAGAGTTTTCCGCAACCGGTACTGTGTGTGCAGAGATCTTCATATATGGGCATAAGTGGACAAAGACAAACAGATGGTCAAAATGGGTCCTATGACAACAGGTATATTGGGGTTTGCATTAAAGGGTGGGGCATTCATGGGGTTTGCATTAAAGGGTGGGGCATTCATTCCCTATTTCAAATTCGGCACGCGCGTAAAATGGACGCAAATAGACAGATATCTCCATATATGGGCATAAAATGGACCCAGAACTATATCTGCAGTGATCTCCATATATGGACATAAAATGGACGCCGACAGACAGACAGATACAGATATCTCCATATATGGGCATAAATGGACACAGGCAAACAGATGGTCAAAACTGGTCCTATGACAACAGGTATAATGGGGTTTGCATTAAAGGGCGGGGCATTCATTCCCTATTTACATTGTTCCGAGTTGGCCAGGTCGCCGACTAGACGCCCAGCTTCTAGTATGTTATAATAACCCTCTTTAACCAAAATATACCATTTAAAACATTTAAAATGTCTTCCTTTGAGAGAAAGAAGTTCATATTTTCAACCCATGGGGGAGCCATTGCAGTGTCCGTTGAAAGCAGTGATGACGTCATAGATGCTTTTTGGGTGGTCGGGCCCATAGAGCCCATAGAGTAATGCTTTAACTCACCCGATGTTCCAAATCAGATAATTCGTTGATTTTTCCTTTTTCTTTTATTTTGACTTTAGGTACATATTGATGCCAATTGTACTTTTACTCAACTGGCTGGAATAACGTGTTCCTTCCACGCGCTACTGTACGTCCTACTGGGGAACCCCCCCCCCCCCCCCCCCCCCTCCCCTGTCAGGTGATATGAAGCGGCCTGCTCACTCTTTGTGCATTGAAGGAAGCATGAGCTCAGTTCGGGGCCCTCCCCAGGTTGGCAAAGGGAGAGTAGCGCCCAGGATTACAGTTTGGGCAATTGGCACTGGGTGAAAAATAGGGAAAAAACTAAAAACTAAAATAAGAGTGTCCATCACTGCTCAGCTCACCTCCAGCTCTGTCTCTTCAAGTGTGTGGCAGAAGGAAGGACACAGACTATGGGGGGTAGTACTACCCTCACAGTGGAGAGGAAAATACGTAGAATTACTTCGGTTCACCTGAGGTCTGATAATGAGATGGTTCTCCAGCAGCACTGAGCGTTGTATAAAAGCCCCGGAGGAAATAATATGTGGTGAGTGTACCTTATCTCGCCCGGGTTCACCACTTGTTAAAAGGAGTTAGAAAACATGAGGCTGACGTTTTTTTTTATCTTGGCGGAGTTTTGACATTTACAAGGCCTAAACTCTCCGGCTGACTGTGTGTGGGCAGTGAAGGAAAAAGGTGAAAAAGAAAAAGAAAAAGGTTGAATAATACCTGCTGGACTCCCTATCAGCGAACCTAAACGCTCACCCTGTGTGGCGGTGTTTGAGAGAGCTCTGCTGAACGGTACAACAGACTTCTCTTGAAGGCCACGTATAATCCATGTTCATTTAATCTCAAGAACTGCTCATCCAAACAATTTCACACTTAGCACTGCAGTTCCAATCGGAGAAATGGTTCTCGAGATAAAGGGCAAACATACTCTGTAGTCCACTGCATGGATACATACTACATACTGTACATACATACAGTACACACACAAACAGTTGCAGAGAAGGTGTCTTCTCTGCAACTGTAAAGCTTACTTACTTTTGTATTGTGTATCTCTTACTGTGTATTTCTGTAAAGCACTGTGAAGTGTGCTATATAATAAATAAAGGTCATACATAAATAAAGGACATTGCTGCCGAGCACTGCAACGGTGGAAAAAGTATAGTCAAATGTTTTATGTAAGTAAAAGATACTGCAATGTAGAAATACTCTGTTACAAGTAAAAGTCTGGAATTAAAAATGTACTAGAGAAAAATACAAAGGCAAAAATACAGAGGCATCAAAATGTACTCAAAATACCGAAAGTAAAAGTACTCATCATGCAGAATGTCCCATTTTAAGTTTTCAAATGTATAACAGATCTACAAGCTCACAATGTGTTGTCGTCGCAACGCATCGTGAGCTTGTAGATCGGCTGAAATGTATATAGGGATAAAGTGGTTAATGTATGTTTTGTAATAATAATCAATCTACAAAGTAACTAACTAAAGTTTTCAAATAAATGAAGGGGAGTAAAAGTACAATGTTTGGATCCGAGATGTAATGGAGTAGAAGTAAAAGTATTGGAAATGGGAAATACTGAAGTAAAGTACAAATACCTCAACATTGAACTTAAAGGGGCACTCCACCACATTTCAACCTATGTTCATATAATAGGTCCTCACTAATGTTCATGATAAAATATCACAATTTTTTTCTACTCAGTTTGGGTCTCATAGGAGAGCTGTGGGTGGGTCAAATCCTTCCTACCGGTGACATAATCAATGGGAAATGCAAGCTAATAGAAACTGCAGGCTTTCTATTCCTGAAAAAGTTGCAATGTTAAAGTGGAAGCCATTGTTCTCGTGATAATAAAAATCTTTTTTTTCCTCAAAAATATATTTAATTTTGTTTTGTCAAACGATGATGTCACCGGTAGGAAGGATTTGACAGCTCTCCTATGAGACCCAGACTGAATAGAAAAAAATGGTGCTATTTTATTATGAACATTAGTGAGGACCTATTATATGAAGACAGGTTGAAAAGTGGTGAACTACTCCTTTAAGTACAGTATTTGGTTACTTTACACCACAGAAGCACTGTGACTGTAGTATGCAGTTACATAAAAAATAAAAAGAACTCAACCATGAGTGTGTTTTCTCTTGTTTAATTATCCTCAAGGGTAAAAGCTTAGAATGAGGGCTTTAGTTGTCAATGTGAAGAGGTGTGTTTTACCTTGTACACTTGGTGTTACATTTCCTTTTTTTTCCTTTATTTTTGGTGCCAAATATGCAAATCATTATGTGTAATATTAACAATAACTAATCTGCATGAATACAGGCCCATCTTCCTGCATTAATCCATTAAAACCAGGAAAGCATCGATTTCATTTTAGATTTTAGCCATGTTTCATGTTTTGGCTATTCAAAAATAGCAGATATCCAAGCTCGTAGATATGCTACTTTGGAAAAATCGTGGGATCACTTGACATGAAAAAGTTTGAGAGCGACTGTAGTGGAGATTGACCTTCTAGTGGCTTGGAAGCTGAGATATTGGCACTTGTAAATATGACATGGTGGCCATCTTCGAAGTCCAAGATGGCTGCCTTCTGCCATCTTGATTACGTAGCCTCCTTTACAGAATGAAACTCATGGGGATGGAGAATATGTGGTGATTTTTTTTTTGTAATGTAAGCTGTGTCCACATTTTTTCGCTAAGCTCCCTCACTACTGATATTATAGCAACAATCAGAAAACTGTTTGGATTTAGAAGACGTTTTTGGTCGGCCTCAGGTCTTAAACCTCAGGGGTTAAATGTGTGACAAGTTGACGCAAAACCAAAATAAATTGTACTTCCCATTCCTGTCCAATTACTTTTGTGTCTAATCTGCTTCATTTCTTGGCCATCGGGCCATTTAGCTGACACTCTTATCCATGGAGCAACTGGAACAAAAATGTCTGGAACAGCAGAATAACAGCAGCTTAAATTCCGGGATGTCAAATATTGCAAGCAAGCAAAGTAGCCTTAAAGCACCACAGAAGTAAAGAGCCACGGAGCACAAGCAAGAAATGTAACCAAATATTCCTCACTATAGAATACGAATGCAATAAAGACACAACTTGCTTAGAAGGGATCCAAAATTGGAAGGCCCACATGAAACCCGATATTTCACACCTAAGAACAACCTGGTCAATCCGCGCAGAAAGTGGGTGTGTGTACACTCCAGAACATCGGCTACATACAGTAACAGTATACCTACCAAAATGGCCATATTCAATCTTTTATGGCTATACTATGGCTGTACTAAAAGTTGGTTGTGTGTGTGTGTGTGTGTGTGTGTGTGTGTGTGTGTGTGTGTGTGTGTGTGTGTGTGTGTGCGTGCGTGCGTGCGTGCGTGCGTGCGTGCGTGCGTGCGTGCGTGCGTGCATGTGTCTCTCTTTGTCCCCACCACTCATATATCTAGAACAGTTTGAAACGACTTCAGACTTGTTATGTGAATCACCAGGGATCAAATACAGGTGCTGTCCATGGTGCTGAAACACAATGAAACATGTGCTTGCTTGTCAAAGCCTTGTGGTCTGCATAGTGTTAATCTGAGTTCCCATAAATTCTTTTTTTTTTCGCCACTAGGGGGGCGAGAAGAACTTCTGGGGCAAAAACTATGATATTCCTGGCCAGGAAGTTGTCCCAGGCTCAGAATCTGAGCTGGGAAAATACCGGATGTTGAGCCCTGTGCAAACCTTCAACACATTCATAAAATATAAACCATCAGCACCCACACCCTAGGTGGGGTTGGCGATAGGGCCTCTCTGTTGTGAGTTTGCATGTTCTCCCTGTGTCTCCTTGGGCATAGGCCCTCACATAAAAACATGCAGTAGTCCTGGTTTCTATACTACCTCCCCCTAGCCAGCCGGGTTCTCCCCAATGTCCCCTGGCGCGGCAGGGGGAGAGCGGAAACCAGGACTACAGGTTAGGTAGTCACCGGGTGAGAAAAATGGGTTGCAAAAAACGTGGGATAAAAAACATAAAAAAAATAAAAAATAAATAGAAACCAAACAACAACACTACAACAATCTGCAGCCCATGTTTTGAGGTGAATCCTACCAGACTAGCATAGTGTTAATTCGGCTCTGAGCATCAGACAACTCTTTTGTGTTTTCTTTCTTGCATTATTTGGGTAAATACATGAATATTGTAATGCACAAAAATATACCAAAATCCACAAAACTATGAGGTAATTCATTATTATGGCAGCATGATACGTCTTCAGATCATTAGCCTTTAGTTCCACAAATGCTTGCCTGAAACCAAACGACATTGTGCATCAGTCTAAAGCCACACTGTTTAATGGACTCTGATCTGCACAACTGACAACATCATTACCATTCTTCTACTTTTCCTAACATCGAGGAACCGGTTCAAGCACATTTGGAGCCATTTCTGGAACCGGAAAAAAGAGCAGGTAGGCTATATGTGGACTTCACGCCTGCTAAATGCAATTAACCGTTTTAGTGCCAGCCCCTAGAGGGCGCCAAAGAATGCCAGGGTTTGTCCCATAGGCGAGCGTATTAGCATCCGGGGACTCACGTTGCAGTGACGCGCGTGCTCACGTTCGTGCACGTCATGGAAAGGTCCCGGATGAAAATGGCTAGAGAATAGCGATTAGCATTTTGTCATTTAAAAGATCATTTTTAGGCGATTTCGCCGTAAATAAACCTCGCGCCACATCCCTAAAAACACAATCCAGAGATATGGGCCTCCAAAGATGTGGTTTTTCATTGGATTCGGCGGGTAACGGCCGGCCGGGGGGCTCCCGGATTTCGATCACTGGCTTGAAAATTTAGGCCCAGGCTTCAGAAGGCCTCGGATCATTTTATTCATTTCATTAAAAAAGCCGAACATGTTCGGGATAGGCACACTGGACTACGTTCCGGAAGCGGCGCTGAACATTCAGTGAACATTGGGGGGCTCAAAAATGTATTTTAAACCATTTTTAATGGAATATATCGTCGGACCATGTAAAATGGCTAGCTGGCTAGCGTAGGACGAGCCAGGACCACCCACGACTCTACAAGCAGCTCAGGGTAAGTCAATTAATAAAAAAAAAATTGTATTGGATTGAAATAAAGCCGCACATGTTCGGGATAGGCACAGAATGAGTTAATATGTATATCTACAGAATCACAGCACATCACTGTAAGTTTTTAGTTTGACTATTTTCAGATAGCAACGTATAAAATATGGATAAAGTGGTTAAAATTATTGATGTGCGATATTAACACTTCGCCAGCCGAAATAGAATGGCTTGTTGGTAGATTAGCCGTGAAATTTCTATTATTATATTATGATCTGAACCGCATTCATTTTACAAGACCTTCAGCACTATATCACGTAGTCTTCATCCCCCATAACCATCACACGATCCCCGTTGTATTCTCACCACAGTCCCCAGCAAAATTCCTCAGACTGCATTGGCTTAGAGTGGCGGTTTCGGCCAACGCATCTTCTCCCTGTGCGTTTCGCGTGCGCGATCCGTTCACGTAATTGTCGGCTCAAATAATCCAAGTATGACTCTACAGTAGATATGAACATTTTCGCTATCTTAGCCCCCAGCACTCCAGCTATGCTAGCACTAACGTCTAAACAGAAAATGGACGGGAGCTGGGAAGCTATTTCAGGGAAAGGACCTGACGTCACTTCTGCTTCATGTCAGACGAGCCATGCACTATCGATGGACGAGCGGTGACTAGGGAAGGTTAGACGATCGCCGATTTTCAGATAAAAATATTTTATTTCGTTTTTAATGACCCAGTACGGTAAATTACGGCGCGGCTGAGACATCCTTGCTCAGATGTCCGTTAGAAAACGGTTTTAATATTAAGTGGCTCCCCGTGGCTTGGAAAGTGTTAGCACATTTCGCTGAGGACCCTTTGGACCCCAAGGACCCCTGGCGGTCCCCGAACCCCACTTTGAGAACCCCTGCTCTACTCCTGTATCTTCACATTGCCAGTGGCTTCACCATTTTGCTGAAAGAACAACAGCCACACACAGAGAATACAGATAAACTACAGTATAATGTCCATCAGCGCTACGGACAAACAGCAAAGCCAGGGAGGGAGTTTGAGTTCAGAGCTCTCTGAGTGTCCCAGACATCCACAGTTTGGAGGTATTTAAGCTTTCAGGCCACGCTGCAGTGAGCATGATAACGAGACTCAGGCACTTTAACAGCCATGCTACAAGTACCGCACTTTACCTAAAGTCTATGCATTATAATCACATTTGTAATCCATTATAAGCCATTATAACAATCATTTGTTTATGTATGAGGACTCATAACCCCTTTTATAACGTATTATAAGTGCTGGTCAAAATGCATTATAAGCTCAGTGGAACACCACATTATAACTACCTTAACTTAGTTATAAAGTTTCTGTTATACGTTTTTCATGAATATGCATAATTATAAATATTCATAACGAGTTTTATGAAAAAGTTAACAACACATTACATTATATTACTTTATAATTTAGAAGTTATAAACCTTGTGATAGTTGTTATGCAGAATTATGAACATTTATAACAAGTGTTATAATTGCTTTTTGCTTCTGTCTCTCTCCAGGTTGAGCGGTAAGGAGGAGACTGATCCTTACTGGATCTACCGCAGGAAAGTGCATATTGTCGCTTTCTGGTGGAAACCTTGGAAACATTCAAGGCACACATTGAATCAGTCACCCGGTCCTGTAGGTTCACAGTCTATAACATCCATAAAATCAGACCTCACCCAGGAGTCAGCCCAGCTCCTCATCCAGACATCTGTCATATCAAAACTTGACTACTGTAACTCTCCCCTCACTGGCCTCCCAGCATGTGCACTTAAGCCTCTCCAATTGATCCAAAATGCCGCGGCACGACTGGTCTTCAACCTGCCAAAATTCTCCCATGTCTTCCCCATTCTCCACTCCCTCCACTGGCTCCCGGTTGCCGCCCAAACTGAATACAAAACACTGATGCTGGTCTTCAAAGCAGCCAAATGTACGGCTCCTCCATACCTCCAAAGCCTGATCAACCCCTACAACCCCCACTGTTCACTCAGATCAGCAAAAACAGGGATGTTGCATGACAGAACCCTCGCTAAAAACCCCAGGACAAAAATCCACTTGTCCTAGACAATTTGCCCTCCTGGCCCCCAAACTGTGGAATAGACTCCCTGTTGCACTAAGAACAACAGACTCACTCCATAGCTTCTGTGCCTGTTGCACTAAGAACAACTCCATAGTTTCCATTGTGGCCTCATCTCTTCAGACTCCACCTAGGCTCATTGCACTTACTGTAGCTCACTATACCCCAATGATCATACATGAAAGCTACATAGCATTATTTTTTCTTAAGTTTTTATATAAAGCTTCTTTTTTTTTACTGGCAAGGTGCTCTGTCTACCTATGGTATGTTATTTTTGTCTAGATTGATATTTCTATGCATTTGATGTACTGATGTTGATGTGTTGATGTATTACCTTGCGTATTGTATTGATGTATTATTACCTTGCTTATTGTAAGTCACTCTGGATCAAGAGCGTCTGCTAAATGCCTAAATTGTAAATTGTAAATTGTAAACCTGTATGCCCAAAATCGTTTGTTAAAAAACGAAAAGAACGAAAAGAACCCTAACCCTTAACATTTAAAATGAGTGAAAATATAAATGCCTAAATTGTAAATTGTAAACATGTATGCCCAGAATCGTGTATTAAAAAAAAGAAAAAAACATTTAACAACTAGTTGGTCTAGTAGGTCTTGTAGTCATCATTTCTAGTTAACTTAAGGACAGCATGACAGAACAGGTTCTGTAAGGCCATCTAACTGACTGACAAACAGACAAACAGTCAATAATGCAATAGGGACAATATAGCTAAGACCATTCCAAATTCTAATTATAATAAAACAAAACAAAAACAACACAACAAACTTTAATTTATAACAACTCCATAATTAATAAATCTCTCCTATCTCTTAAATTAAAGAGGAATTATTACATTATTCGACTGGACTGTTTAATTGATGGTTTGAAATGCACGTAGCAGCCCTAATAGTCTAAAAGCAATAATTGAAACACAGAGTCTGATTGAATCGCTTTGATTACAATGGACTTTCTGGTCTGGGTTAAGTAATGACTATACTAGTGCTGGGAGTCCTCAGGTCACCTTAACCCATTAAGACATGAGGCCGATTCTACAAATGCCATCTAAATCAGCAGTTCTCTGTTCTCACTCTTTCAAGATTTGTTTTTTAAATGTTCAAAAATAGCTCACAGCGCGGCAATCTAAAATGCCAATTCGGTTTTAATGAGCTAACTCTGTTGACTGGACTGATTTCTGAGGTCTATAGCTGAATGAACGTTTAATTGAATTCAAAGATATGGCATGCAAGGTTTCCAGTACTCTCTTGGCTAAATTTGCTCTTTGTTCGAGTATATAATTAATAGTGCAGATTGAATGAGCCTGATTGGCCAACTGGCTATCGACGCTGTCGGGTGAAAAACACATGTCCACGTTCCTTTTTATAATTATAATTATATATATATAATATTATATACCGGTATATATATATATACAGGGCCGGACTTACCATTGGGCTAGGGTGGGCACGCGCCCGGGGGCCTCAGGGGAGGGGGGCCTCCGGCCCCCCTTTTTAAAAAAAAAAAAATTTTTTTGGACCCCCAAAAATTTAGTAGGCATGATTGCAATCGCGAAATTCCATGTTTAACCCCCATACCAACCCCATCTTTCAAACATGGCAGCCATGTTTGTTTACATTTCAAGAAAACATAATGGCTGCTAGCTCATGAATGCCTGAATGGATTTCCATTCGGATTTTTTTGTTTGAAAGCTGTGAACAGTGTGCACACACGTGGTGCATGATCTAGGCATGGGCGTGCATGATCCGTGCACTATGAATTACATGGAAGTCTATGGAGAGGGAGGCGGTGTGGAACTTGGAAGCCATTTTGAAAAGACCCTGAATGAGTTAATTTAATGATGAAATTTTAAAGTATTGCAATCCAAATAAAGTGATATTTGTGTTTAGTTACAGTACATTTTGTTTTATTATTGAGAGCTTCTGCTCTGCTGGCCGCACTGCATGTAGCTGCTCTGAAAACTTAGTGCAGTCTAAAGCCCGCCCACTCTATTTATCCGGTACTTTCCACACACATAGGCTACACACATGCACGCAAACTCCAATTCTGTATCCGCGTGTGTGTTTCGCTGCATGCTAAATAAATAGTAACAGCTATCTGCAGCTCCTTGTTAGACTGTTGTGTGGGGAATAAACACCTGAAATTGATATAAAAAGCACCCAAAAACGGGTAAAACGCCAAAATATTGGATTGGATACACTTAGTTCCTTGCAACACCCTAGATATTGGTCAAATTACGCCTCTGCACACAGTCACATTATGCATGGGCCGGTCCGGAGGTGAGGTCACGCACGAGGGCCTCTTTATTTCCCCTTGCCCAGGGGCCTCATGTCATATAAATCCGGGCCTGTATATCTTAATATTATAATTGAAGAGCTAGGTCATGTACGCCATGAAGGCCTATTCCCAGCAAACCAGTGAACGTAACGGTTCCCCGCTCGGCATGTACACTGCTCAATACTCTGGAAAGGGCCTAAGCTATGTTTGCCGCCATTATTGTACTTAAATGTCATACAATTAATATAAAACTATTTTTTTTTATACAGGCATATTTTTGCCCGCAAGGCCCCCCTATTGCTCAATGCGCATGCGTCACTCAGCCCACCCTACTGAGAGCATCGATTCGTCACAACAACACCACACGCACACACACGCATCACTTTTTTTTTTACTCACCCTCTTTTGTTCAATGGACTGCACATTCCTTTTTCATAACTTTTTTGATCACCCACTTTTTGCTCGAGAGTCAAACCAGCTTTTTATCCAGTTCAGCGTCGGTCGCTTACTCGCTTTTATTGTAAAAGCACTACAAGTTCGCAACCCGAAGAAAGCATGGGACGGAAAAAAAAAACATCCCTTGGCCGTCGAACACAGAACGCCAGATATCTACGCTCTGTTCGAGCAGCAGCAACAGGTGATTATTTACTTAACATTTGTGAGTGATCACTTTATTTCTAAACTGGCTGACAGGTTGTGCTTCTGATTTATTCCCTCTCTCATTCCCTCTCATGTGCGCTGCCTGTATAAGTGTGTGTGTGTGTGTGTGTGTGTGTGTGTGTGTGTGTGTGTGTGTGTGTGACTGACTGTCGCGTCTACGTTCTGATCCGCCATAAAACTTCCCTCTCATCTGTGACTGTGTGTGACTGCGCCTACTGTTGCTGTGTGTGATCGTTGTCGTTCATCAGTGATTTTGTTCATAACACCGAAATCACAATAAATTGTAATCATGAACGATTCCTTTCCTTAAAAGAAGCTACTTTAATTCCGCCCTACCCCCGCCTCCCCGCACAAATAGGCTACTTTCCACCCTTCCCCCCGCCTCCCTGAGTCCCCGCACACAGCAGGAGAGCGACACTCACACTAGAGAGCGAGTGAGATCAGGCACTGTGTGTGTGTGTGTCTGTGAGACTCACTCGAAAGGGCTTTGCAACACATGCGCGATTTTTTTCCACACAAAAAGAAAACAATGATTCTCTGACCTCATGCACACCATGCGTTTTGCCCTGATCGAACCCAGTTCGATTCGTGCGCGTGCGTCTTTTCGCTTGCGCTAAAAACTAATTGGCAAGCAAACCCCCCCCCCCCCAAAGCCCCATTGCCTCGGTACTGTGTGTGTGTGTGTGTGTGTGTGTGTGTGTGTGTGTGTGTGTGTGTGTGTGTGTGTGTGTGTGTGTGTGTGTGTGTGTGTGTGTGTGTGTGTGTGTGTGTGTGTGTGTGTGTGTGTGTGTGTGTGTGTGTGTGTGTGTGTGTGTGTGTGCGCGTGTGCGTGTGTGTGAGTGAGTGAGACAGAGAGACCATTACATGTCGGAGCCAACCTGACGTGCAAACTCACTTCTCCTCCCTCAGGCGCATTTATCTGTGCTGTCTGTGTGTGTGTGTGTGTGTGTGTGTGTTGTTTGCGTGTGTCGGTACTGCACATTCCTATTGTTGTGGCATGCAATACTTCATGCTACCCCCTCAAACCTTTGTCACTGTTCTTACAACTGCTTGACTTAAAACTATAGACAACATATGCACAAAACCTACTAAACTACTATTGTGTCTAATCAATGTAGTTTAAAGTGGTGGAAACTCTTTAGTTTTTTGCCTTGGTTATCTGTGATATGTGTGTGTATGTGCATCTGTGCTATGTGTGTGTTTGTGCTGCTCCATGTCCCCTCCCTGTGTGTGTGTGTGTGTGTGTGTGTGTGTGTGTGTGTGTGTGTGTGTGTGTGTGTGTGTGTGTGTGTGTGTGTGTGTGTGTGTGTGTGTGTGTGTGTGTGTGTGTGTACCCCTCCCTCACATTTGTCTGTGTGTGCATCTCTTGGTAGGCCGACTTTGTTTGCACACACCACCCCCTACAAATGTACAATGTAACCTATCAAATTTGACTTACTGTTCAGTTACAAGTAAGCCTACAGCTCAAATCATTGCAAACACCATGACATGCAAACAGAAATGTATAGGCCTATATGAATTGTTCTGCCTGCATAAACATTTTGTTCATTTAGTAATTACTATCTAATTACTATCTATCTATATGCATTTAAAATATTACCAAATGCATTTTAAACACTCTGATGCCTGCTTATATTGTGTGTACACATCTTATTTCTAATCTCAGCTAGATGCCATCAGGCCAGCAGCCAGACAAGCTCACAGAGTGACTCCTTTGTGGTTGAGGTTACAGGTAAATATACATAACCACTAATTCCTACCGCATGCACCATGCATAAAATAATTATATTGTTACAAATACTCTATTCTATATATTAGAGTTATTGTATATCATGTATTGTCATTTACAATATACAACTCTTTCCGCTGTGCACTGTATGGAAAGTCAGAAGAGAAAGTCACACACAATTTATGAGGACCACACAAGCAACACATTTTCCCATGCACCTCTTTTTCTATATGAATACAATACCAGCATAACTTTAGCATTTCTAATTAACACATTTTCCCATGCACCTCTTTTTCTATATGAATACAATACCAGCATAACTTTAGCATTTCTAATTTACCTTTCTTTTCTAAAATCCTACTATTTAACTTCTCAGATAACCCTGATCGGGCCAGTCTGCCGGGAAACAGCAACACCCCGTCATTGGAAGTGACTGTGCCAACAGGTACCCAGCACACTGACCTATTTCCGATCGAAAGAGCATTATTGTCACTAATAGTCCGACACCATGTAACCATCAACTGTACAACATCATGTCCCTAATTATTTTTTGCCCCCTTCAACTGTCTTCACTCACTTCTCAGCTAACCCCAATGACTGCAGCCACTACAAAAAGAGGAAGGCCTGCTCATTGAATACCACTCCCACCAAAAGTAAATACTTTTCTTTACAAATGCTATGTTATTCACACATTTCACAACTCCCATCATCACTTTATTCATAACTCATGCATGGTGTCCAATCTCACTTTGGACATTGTACATTAATTACTTCTGAGAACAACTGTGTTCTCATAAATACTCTGATCAATATAGTATCCCATATAGGCCTATACTTTGTTAGCTTTATGTTCTAATGTCTTTATATTTTCATTGTCTCAATTGTGTATCCGCCTGCACTTCTCAGCTAACTGCCCTCAGGCCAGTCCACAAACGATGAGCCAGACGCTGTCATCCGAAACACCCGAAGACACAGGTAACTTATCAAGTACCACAAAGCCATTTCGTACATGCAGAGAACAACACACAAATACTGTCATACACTACAGGACCATACCTCTATACCAGGGGTGCCCACACAGGGAGATCTACTTTTAAAATGACTAGCTCAACATGATCTACCCATCCAAAATGTTTTAGCTGAGGGCCTGAGGGGGGCTTTGAAATGGCAGCACTGGCGTTACATTTTAGACAAACACACTTACTGTAAGGGGGAAATAAATGGGAAATACTGAGGGAAATGTCTTCATCCCATTCTTTATGGAAGTGGTGGGTTTTGGGGTCTTTTGCAATGCAACTGACTCTTGAACAAAGTATTGCATTGGAGGTTTGCCGACTTCAGAAGCCATGAAGGGAGCTGACAGGCCCTTCTTGATGTCATATTGACATATTCTTTTTATATTTTAATTATAGGGTTAGGGTTGGTGATCTACTGGTAGATCACGATCACAATCTACCTTTTGTGCACCCCTGCTCTATACCATTACCTCCCTAAATGTAATTAAATTCTCCACTAATGTTTTTTGTTTGTTTTTAATTATTATTCTCAGCTACACACAAGTACCACCTCAGGAAGAGGAAGTCTGGACCATTGAACACCCCCCCCATCAAAAGTTAATACTTTTCTTTGTTATTCACACATTTCACAACTCCCATAATCACTTTATTCTTAACTCATGCATGCTGTCCAATCTCACTTTGCAGAACGACGCTGTGAAGACCACCAATACTCTACTCCATCACAAAGCAGGAAAAAAAAAAAAAAACACTTCAGAAGAGCCTGGACACTGCCACAACAACTCACAGAAATTGTTGACTTTCGTATACCTGCAATGGATAGCGTCTGCACGTCATGCAATGCTATCATGTTCCCCTGGGAAACATCCAAAACCTCTGAGGGTAAAATAACCTTCAGTGCCTGTTGCAGTTATGGAAAGATCCAGCTCCAGCCATTCAAGGATCCCCCTCCTGCACTAAAGACCCTGTTTGACAGGAACTCTGAACAATCCAAGCAATTCATGGACAACATCAGGCAGTATAATGGGTTAGTATCTATGGCTTCAAGAAGTGTCACTGGGAAGATAGTGGACTTCAAAAGTTTTCCAAAAATATTCAAGATGAGTGGCCAAATGTACCATAGCCTTCCCTCAGCAGTATTTCCTGACAGCACAAACAAACCTAAATTCGCACAAATCTTTGTCTTTGATCAACAGAATGAAATTAAGAACCGCCTTGATCAGGCTCTGGGAGACGGACTTATTCAGGAAGACACTTTGACCATGATTCAAAATGAATTAAAAACGGTCAACCCATTAGTAAAATTCTTTAAGACAGGAGCTGAAATATTCAACGCAAACCCAACTCAGGAACTCAAAATGGTATTCAAGTCAAAAAGCTCCCAGGGGGCAAAGAAGAAACACCATAACCCTGATGTCCCTGACGTTGTTGTTGTGGCACCAGGAGACCAGACAGCGCCAAGGGACATTATACTATACCGAACTCCTGCTGATGCACCTAATCAAAGACAGACTACACGAATCAATGCACTCCACCCTATGTATGACCCAGCCACCTATCCCTTGATCTTGCCACATGGAGATGCTGGCTTCAGCATTGACAACCCCATCATGAAGGTTAATTCAAGCAAGCCAGTCTCTCAACAGGAGTTCTTCAGATTCCATCTACAACAGAGAACCAACTCATTCAACACGGTACTCAAGTCAGGGAGACTTACTCAAGAATTCTTCTGTGATCAATACAGCAAAATTGAAGCCTCCCGGATGAGCTATTACAGGACGAAAGAACTTCAGGACAAGTACAGAACCCACCATTACTCAGGTCTGCTTGACGTCATGAGTACTCAGCCAAACCTTCCAGAACAGACTGGGGCAACCAGAGTTGGTCAACACCTCATTCTTCCATCTTCACACACTGGGAGCCCCAGATACCTCTATAAGCACTATCTAGATGCCCTTGCCATAGCAGCCAAGTACAGAAAGTTTGACCTCTTCATAACGATGACTGCAAACCAAAACGGCGAAGGTGTACTCCTTAACATATTTCAAGGACAGCATTCCAGTGACCGACCTGACATTGTTAACAAAGTGTTCAAATGGAGTCTGGATGGTTTCCTCAACGACATAAAGCTGGGGATCTTTGGGAAAATGAAAGCAAGAGTACACACCATTGAGGGACAGACAAGAGGACTGAAACATGCCCACATCCTGCTGCTCCTAGACGAGATCTTGACTGTGGATGACATAGATCAAATCATTCGAGCAGACATACCTGATCCAAAGAAGGAGCCAGAGCTGCATAGCCTGGTGACTAAATTGATGCTCCATGGCCCCTGTGGGACATCAAAACCTAATAGCCCCTGCATGGTCAACAACGTCTGTAGCAAGAATTTCCCAAAACCGTTCTGTCACAGCACTCGACTTCCACATAATGGTCATGGCTACCCAGAGTACAGACGGCCCATTGACGGTCACACCTTTAAGAAAGATGGCTTTATTTTTGACAACAGGTACGTTGTGCCTTACAACCCCTTCACCCTTCTCAAGTACAAGACCCACACCAACGTTGAATTTGTCGGTTCCTTTCACACCATCAAATATGTGTATAAATATATCCACAAGGGAGTTGATGTTGGCACTGTCAACATTGAAGACAAAGATGAGATCTCCAAATTCATCAATGCCAGGACCATTGATGCTCATGATGCACACTGGAGAACAATGGAGTACAAGATCCAAGACAGAATCCCTGCTGTCAGCACTCTCGCAATCCACACAGAGGGCCAGCAAAATATTATCTTCAGAGAAGGCCATGCACAGGAGGCCCTAACAGCAGCCAAACCCACAACATTGCTGGCCTTCTTTGCCCTAAACAGCAGTGACCCTGATGCAAGACAATATCTCTACATGGAGATCCCAGAACACTATATTTGGATGACCAACACCCATACGTGGAAGAAAAGAGTGAACCCACCCAAGAACAGAGACATTCCAAGGACAATAGGCAGGATGTCCAATGTGTCAGTGAGCCAGGGAGAGAGATTCTACTTAAAACTGCTTCTGGCTCATATAAGGGGACCACAGACCTATGACGACCTTAAGGTGTGTGACGGCAACCACTATGACACGTTCAAAGACACGGCTCTAGCCATGGGCTTGCTTGAGGACGATGGAGAATGGATTACCGCCATGCATGAGGTCTCAACCTACGCCTCCCCGAAAAAAGTCAGAGAAACCTTTGCCATCATCCTCCACTACTGTCACCCATCACAGCCCACACATCTGTTTGAAAGATTCTTGGAACAGCTCAGTGATGACTTTCTCCACGAGGAAGCCACTGCACAGAGGTGCTCCAAAGATGCAGTAGACAAGGTTTATATACAAAATCTGGTACTACTTGCAATTGATGATGAGCTCTCACAAATGGGAGGTAGTCTATCCAACTACAAGGACATGCCACAACCAAGAGCACTCACTGAGCAGGAAAAGCTGACAAAAATCTTCAGGTCTGAAAGATTCAACACAACAGAACAGGAACAAATTGTACAGTTGCTGACTCCTAAGCTGAACGTGGAACAGATGGCACTCTGTGATGCTGTCTATCAAGCAGTGCACACACCAAAAGAAGACAACATCACACGACAATTCATTCTGAATGCCCCTGCAGGATATGGCAAAACCTTTACTTTTAAGGTTATTGCAGCTAAGATTAGAGCAGACAATGGCATTGTGCTGTGTGTCGGCAGCACAGGCTTGGCTGCTCAAAACCTTGATGGTGGCAGGACAGCTCATTCAAGATTTAAGATCCCAATCCCCATATTTGAAGACTCTGTCTGTGCCATCAAAGCTGAGTCCTCCCTGGCAAAGCTAATCAAAGCCAGCAACTTAATCATCTGGGACGAAATCTTCAGTGTTAATCGTTTTAACATTGAGTGTGTTGAAAGAACACTGAGGGACCTGATGCAGTCCGAGCAACCTTGGGGTGGCAAAGCCATCCTATTGGGTGGAGACCCTAGGCAGACACTCCCCATTCTCAAAAGAGCAAGCAGGGCCCAGATAGTTATGGCTTGCATACAAATGTCACCACTCTATCCACTCATCAAACACCACAAGCTCAACACCAACATGAGAACAGACACAGCTGAGAAGGAGTTCTCTAACTATCTCCTTGCATTAGGAGAAGGCAAACACACGCAAGGGGACACTGAAATTCAGGTCCACATTCCACCACAACACTTGGTTAATGACCTGAATACACTGATTTCATACACCTTTCCTGACCTGCAAAATGGATGTGTCGACAAAGACAACCTTCTCAAAGGCACTGTATACACTCCTCTGAACATCAACATCCGAGAAATCAACAACCGCTGCTTGATTGACTTCCCTGGAGAAGAGAGAGTGTATTTTTCAGCTGACTCCATTCAGGAGGACAATTACAAGGACTCCATGCCTATGGAATTCCTCAATTCACTGACACCCTCTGGAATCCCTGATCATAACCTGAAGTTGAAATTAGGAGCACCAGTCATGCTTCTTAGAAACTTGCAATCAGGTCCCGACCGCACTCTAAAAAATGGCACCAGAATGGTGGTACTGCAAATGATGGACAAAGTCATTGAGTGTGAGATTGCAGTAGGCACAAACAGGGGTGAAAAGATCTTCCTCCCAAGGATACCTCACCATGACAGAAGTAATGAGTTTCCCTTCACCTTCATTAGACGACAGTTCCCTATCAGATTAGCTTTCTCTGTTACCATCAATAAAGGTCAAGGCCAAGAGAATGAACGAGTTGGCATCTACTTGCCTCAACCAGTGTTTGCTCATGGCCAACTGTACACAGCCTTTTCCAGGGGAAAGAGGGCCAGCAATGTCAAAGTTTTCATTGAGGGTAATGACGAGGGAACAACTGACAACATTGTTTATACCGAACTCCTTTAAATAAATACATGCTCATTCAACCAATGTTTTTTTGGAAATAACAGAACATTATATATTGCTAATCAAAACAACTACCAAATTCCAATAACACCACATGCCACATACATTAATATATGTATGCACATACATACTGGCCTTCTTATGTTACTTTCTAATGTTTGGAAGTTGCACTATTTTTGCAGACTCAGGTGTACCCCCATTCTTTTGTTGCACTGTTGTTCTGACTGCTGCTGCTATACAAACACTTAATGCTGCTTATTTGTCTTTTGGTACTGTTGCCAAATCATTTGCTTACCTAACCACTTGGAATTCACTGCAACTACCTCTATGAACACATACATTCTCATACATGCACCTTCCTTCTATAACATATCTTTCTCATTTGATTGCAATGATTGTCCCTTACAACTGCTACCTACATTACAATTAATTATATTATGCTCATACTACCTAATGTTATCTATCTGCTGTAGCTCATTTCAATGTAACTACTATTATGACCTTTGTTACAAATGTGCAGATATACACTGATATATACAGTTGATATTTTGTTTCTCTACCAACATTTTTGTATTCATCACTGCATTTATGCTACTACAAATTCCTCTCAAAATCACTGTCACTTATTCTACATGCCAATAACCATGTGACAAACTACAATTCCAGGCCCACACTTTTAATGACACAGACATTATTCACCTGCTCGGAGGGTGCTTTTTCTATATATTTTAAAAATGCATTTCCCTGTGTGTGTACCTAATTACTGATGCCTATATCACTGTTCATGTCACTCAACTACTACACCTTTTAGAACTTAAATAAAATTGCCTACTCAAAAATATATTGTATGTTCTCTACAGTTTAAAAAAATCACAGATCACCAATGCTACATAGCTGTGAAGGCCGCGCAGCGGCCTGAACTCTAGACGTGAGCGGCCCAACGGGCCGCGAGCTTCTAGTATATATATATACATACACACATGTTTCCCAGTGAGCTTACTGGGGAAAAGGGTGTGTGCTAATGTGTGCTCCACTTCCTCCACACAGCTGATTCAAATCACTTAACAAAGCACCAAGTAATCAACATGCAGAGATTCAGGTGTGACAGGCTCACAGCAGCCAGTAAGAAAAGGCAGTTTAAGCAATGGACACCTATACGGCTATACGGCAGACGGCGACGGTAACCATAAATGATCAGCGCTCGATAGATAAACCTGTGTAGACGCGTCGCCATGGGAACCAAAGACTTTGGTAAAAGGGGTGGGACCCTGTCGCCAACAGCTGTACTCCGCCTGGCGTGAAAATCGTCCAGCTTAAAGATGCTACTGTTAGGGACAGAGGAAACTTGTGGATACTACGTTGTGAGCTTGTAGACCTGCTATTTTCACTACTTTTGTGAGACACTCTTGTATGATGAAGTAGTAGAGCATTAATTTACAAAATGAATAAAATATATGAAACATGGAGATACAAGGTTTCTGCCCGACAGCGATGGTATCGTTGCTGTCGGGCAGAAGTCTATATCTCCATATTTAAACCTCTTATCTGCATATTTAAAGTTGTACCATGTAACTTTTTTTATAAAACAAATCTTAAAATGGTCCTAGCTGTTAAATCGCTAAAGTTTTAGAACCCCCACTCCGTTATTTTCAGCTTCTAAAGCCTTCTCTTTATATGTTTTCTATGATCCTGGCCGTGGACCGGTTTTCGCGCAAAAATTGCGTCATCACACTACCGGCCAATCACAGCGAGGGTTATACACTGCCGGCCAATCACAGCGCAGAACACACACTGCCGGGCTCTCTGGTGGGTTTAGGAAACACGCCTTCAGGAAGTACACTGCAGTGTTTACACTGGAGGAGTCTAGCATGTAACTCTCTAACCGCTGCTCGTAGAAGGACACGGGAGACCTCATTGAAAGCGTCTCGGCGAGGCGAGGCGGACGCGGTGGTCTGACGGCCCGGTCCGCGAGCAAAAAACGGACGAAAAAAGCAAACGCGACCGCGGTTTGCTATACTGCTACAGACCACCAGTTGAGCAACTTACACAGTATGGCTTTAAATGAAAGCCCTACTTGATCATACTACAGCATCACACAAAAGTATCAGAAATACAAGCATGTTGCTTCGCGCCACGTTTTGAGCTTGTAGATCTGCTACTTTTGAATCTGAATCCTGAAAAGTAACAGTTTTGGACATGTGAGGTTTCCACCCGACAGACAAGACAATATACTATTGTTGCCATGGCTAGCTCCGTGGACAATGTGAACACTGCAGGTCATGTGGAGAAGATTTCATTAACAGCCAGCAAGTGTCTTCTTTCACATTATGATTGGTGACCAAAGCAAACCGTTTTAGTTACAGAGAAGCAGTGCGGTCGTGGTGTGAACTTGGCCCTCCCAGAATGTCTGTTGTCTGCCATGGAGCGGCCATAAGCTGATGGGTAGAGAGAGAGAGAACCTGCTTGGGAGGGTTCCAGGTTCTATTCCTGCAATTTGTTGAGGTGTACCTGAGCAACAGCAGCAACTCATTGACTGTATATGATGACTTTGAGTTATAGCCAACCTATAAAACTGCCACTGACGAGTTTGACGAGTTATTCTTTTATTTCATTTAATTAATAATCACGATGGTGCGCATCTGCAGTGAAATAATCGGATCCGGTTTCCAACACAAAACAGGAAATAAGCATGATCAAAAAGCCGGGTCCCCGTCCGCTCCCATGTAAAAAAAAAAAGGCCCATGTCTCTTTTTCCTGTTCCTGCGAAGCGTTCCCAGTGTAAACAATGCTGACACACTTGCTGACATACCTGATATCTTTGGAACGGCTTGGCGGTTTAAAGTGCATTTTTTTTGTCCGTGACGCTGTGGCGCGTTGTGCGACGTGCGTGTGGATTGTGCATTATCTACTGGATCTTACTTGAGATGGATATGCTGTGACTACTTTTAAAAGGTAAGAACAACTAGAAAGCATGGCAGGGAATGTCCAATGTCGAAAAACAATGGTGGCGGTCAATGAGTTAAGGCAGCACTAAGTAAAACATTTTTATGAATACAAAACTGTAAGGTAGAGTATGTTAATACAACATAACTTGGGGTATTTTGTCCCCCCCGTTCTTCTATTGAGATATTTAGATTGTGTCAAAAGTTTCAACTATAGACACAGGATCTGACACGAATTTTGACCTGATGGTCAAGATTCAATGCATTCCCTGAGCAAGCATGGTAGGCTCTATTAGATCAATGGTAGTCTCTCGATTACAGACTTCCTCGAAAAGGACAGACCTTTTCTTTGACAATGGCTAGCCAGATTGGATCAATGGTGAAACAATTTCAAACCCTGAACTGCTCAGCTCACTTGAGAAGCACTCAGCAAGTGCGGCGGAAAATGGAATTTCCCCCGTGGGATGAATTATGTCTAATTATTATTAATTATTCATGATGGTCCAGATGATACCATGTCCAAACCATGTGTTTACATTGTTTGTTGTAACCTACAGTACGGCACAAGTAACTGATATGTTTTCTGAATATTAAGAGTTTTGTTATTATTTATTTCCCTTTCCTAAATGGACACATGAGGGTCCTCTTGGGTCCATGTTTACACTCAGAGTTACAAAGGTATTGCATCTCTTGCTGGAGTTGTGGAGCCTGCGTGCCGGTGAGAGTCTCCGACAGGCGACAGCTTCTAAAAGCCCTGAGCTTCGGCAGCTAAAAATGACAGAGATATGTGTGTTCCACATTCCCATTTAGCTTTTAGTTTTTCTGTTGTCAGCCAGAGCATTTTGGAAAAGGCTCATCATCAAGCAAGGGAACGACTGGCATGCTCAGCTGAGAAGTAGGATGGGTGCCGACCTGAATGTCTCAAAAATAGCAAATTAATTTGTCACCAGGCACTCATAAATAAGTATGTCACACTTTAAAAAAAATAGCAGCAGCAGAAGGAAAAAGCAGAAGGATTACACACATGAAAGGGAAAAGTGCCCAGACTGTGCATGTACAGTACAGTAAGTATACAGCCCACACACATACATTATATTGTCTCTGTTAGGTGGAAACCTCCAAAAACGTTACTTTTCTGGATTCAAAGGCATGAAAAGCAGCAGATATGCCAGCTCAAAACGCGCCGCTTCATGCCACATTTCAAGCTTGCGGATCTGCTACTTTTGATGCTTTCGTGTGATGAAAAAAAAAGAAAAAAACAGCAAAATGTAAAATGCGGAGATAAGAGGTTTCTGCCTGACAGTAACGATATGTATTAGCCTATATATATATATATATATATATATATATATATATATATATATATCTGCTGTACATGTTCACAGTATGTGCGATGTGCCCAATAATGTGCTCATAAACACTGTCTTTGAAATGATTTGTAACCATGGCTCGGAAATCAGGCTTCCAGTTTGAGTTTATCTCTTAAACGACAGCAGACTGTGGCAGACTTGCATCAGTGCCAGAACAAAACGATCAAAAGGATAAAGCAGTGCACTGTAGGCCTGTTCTCTCAATCTGACAGGTCTGGAAGCCTCCTGGCACCCACACACACAGAGACACAACACACGGCTGATAGAGTCTTTCCACTTGGTTTGTAACGACAAAGCCAATACTACAAAATTAACTGAGAGTTAAATTTGTGCTCAGGATTTTGCAGCTAGAGCAATAACTTTCACTGCATGATTCGTGAAAGAAGACTGCAGGCTACATTACTTCCAACAATGGCCCCCAAGGGGAGATGTGGAATGATATTGGTCAAATATTTAATTTCACACATACGGCTGCAATTAGATTATGTTTGGCTAAATGGCTCATATTGTGAGAACAGTAGGCAGACATCTAAAATAATAAAATGTAACTTGTCATTCACACACACGTCTCACACGTCTGCCACATTGTCTGAATATCTCGGCAAAACCAACACAGTACAGAAGGTTAAAACTGAGAAAACACTGCATTGCACCAAGTGGTACACAGAGTAAAATACTGTGCTAATTAATTTCTTTTTTTAACTCAGAGAGTGTAACCAAATGTAACCTTGTGTGTCCATTTTGTTACATTTAGTGCACTCTCAGAGTTAAATTAACGTTCAGGATTTTGCAATGCACGTCTATACGGAAGAATATTATAATTACTTACTAAGCCACTATCAAAGTATATGATACCACTTTCTTTCTTCTAGGAGAGTCAACATTCTTCAATCCAGACCAACAGAACGAAATTCACACATTCGATTACAGTAAGGCTAATGTGCATATGCGTGCGTGCTTGCATGTGAGAGAGAGAGAGAGAGAGAGAGAGAGAGAGAGAGACTCTCCCTCAAGATGCATTAAAATATCAGTACTAAAAGGTTCTCCACAGATGATAGGCTCCATCTCGCCTGTACTATAGCCTACTTCCCTGGGGTGGCCGAGCACAAAGATGCTGCAGATTTCTCAAAACTAACTAAGCAGAAAGTTTATCTTCATTGCCAAAGGATAAGTGAACACAAAGAAAAGTTGAGAAATAAAATATATCATATCGATCCATTTCTGGAATTACAAAACCTTTTTACAGAGTAAATTGAAATGGAAACGAAAAGAAAACATTATCATATAACAAAAATCGAATTAAGTTTAACCGAATCAAGGATAGCACTATATAATCTGATAACAAGAAACGCAGAAAGGGACAATGCATTTGTTAAACAAAGATTCAAAATTGTGTATAGATTTGGCAACAAACCAAATCACCTGTCACACCATAGTCCTTATAGTCCCTAAACTACCACAATCCATAAAACAGTGTGAAAGAGAACCCGTCTGCAAGTTGCAGCTGGACCTACACAAGTCTTCTTTACTACTCCTGGTATTGACGATCTCTTGTATAGCATTGTATATCGTCGTTGTCGGGTGGAAACCTTGTATCTCCAAGTTTCAAATTTGTATGTTCTTTCGCAAAGTAAAGCCCTGCTTCATCATACAAGGCAAGTACAAGTAGTAAAGTAGGTTGGGAGTGTCTTATTGTCAGTATCAGCCGGTAACACGCGGGAGTCTGTCCCCGTTACAATGCACTAGACCCCTGGGAGATGGAGCGACACACCTACCATCAGCTCCCAGTACTTGCCGCACAACTTGCAAAGCCATGCTACTCATACGCTGAGTTGGCAGTGCCCGGAATCGAACCCATGACCTTGCAGTTCTAAGGCGAGAGCTCTACGAACTGAGCTACCCGGGCACAGAAGTAATGATAATAGCAGATCTACAAGCACACAGTGCGAGGCATTTTGTGCTTGTAGATCTTCTGTTTTCACTAGTTTAAATAATTTTTTAAATGATAAATGTGAAACGAACGGTTTTGGACGTACAAGGTTTTCACCCGACAATGACGATATATGTCTTTATATGGCTTGATGAATTGAAACCATGGGACAACAATGGAAATACTTTTTGTGGACTTTCTGTCAGAGCGATGCCAGGAGGTGAGGACAGGCTCCCAAAGCCCCACAATCCCTGTCCCTGTGCCTCAACAGACGAGCCCCCAGGCACCTTCTCTATTCCCTGTACACACACACGACTAAAATAACAAAATAATCGATAGTTGCAGCTGCAAGTGCCCCACATCACTGAGAAATCCACCTGGGATGAACACTCTGAACAAGTGGTGAGGAAGGTACAGCAATGTCTCAGGCAGGGGTGTCACAATGGGGGGGAAAGTGGGACTGAGTTACTAGGGCCCAAGGCAGATATACAAGCTCACAGCGTGGCCCCGAGTGCCGCGCTGCAAGCTTGTAGATCTGCTATTTTTGAAAAGTCGTGAAAATGTGTGCAATATTATATATATAATTGAATATATGTATTTTTTAAGCGAACAAATTTGTGACTCAAATTTTGCTTCTGGGGGGTCCCTAGAACTAAATATTTTGAGATGGGGGTCCGTGGCCAAATACATATCATTTTGGGGGTCCTTCACATGAAAACGTTTGAGCACCACTGACATAGAAACATACTGTAGGTTTTTTTTTTTTTTTTTTAACGTAGAAGGATTTGAAATATTCAAAGAATTTTCATGATTTTTCAAAAATAGCAGATCTACAAGCTCGCAGCGTGGCACTCGGTGCCGTGCTGTGAGCTTGTATATCTGCTATTTTTCAATAGTGAGTGAATCCTTGTACCCAGGGGCCAGGGCCCAGAATTTGGTGTGACACCCCTGGTCTCAGGTGATATAAGAAGTTTGGTACACAGCATGTCCCAAGGTCCAATAATGGCCTTCTACAGGTACCACCGAGAGCACCCTGACAAGTGGCGACATGTTCTGCAATTCTTCCACAATTTGCAACTTACAATTTAGGGAACCACCGTTGTAGATATGGTACGACAGCTTAGGTAACAACACTGTAGAGTTCAAGACCCTGATTTGATTTGATTTATTTGAAAAGCCATAACAAAAACACATGGTTACGGCAATTCAAGTCGTGAGACTTATTTCTTGTTAGATAGAAGAGTGGAGGGCAGCGATTCCGAAGTTCCGAGTTGGTGTTGGCTAGATTGCACTCCCGCATCGCATTGTGACTGTTAGGCGGAAGCATTTGAACATTGTGTGAGCCAACAGTGTGTCTGGAGAGCCTGCACTAATGGTGACCTTTAAAAGGGTCTTCAGACACCTGGCTCTGTTTCACCTGAGAGCTTTGGCCCTGAGTCAGCTATAGACCATCAGCGTTGCCCTTTAGGCTTAATGCCAGGTGTCCTTCGCATCAGATCATCGCCGTGGTTCTACTGTGGACGGGGTACCGTGTGTCAGCGGAATTTGTATTCACTCTGGTACCGGGTGCGCTATTCTGAAAATGTTAGAATCACTCACAAAATGTAGCTTTGACTGGACGGAGCCTGAGACACGGTGTTTAGTTACAGTGCTAGGTAGTTTTAGCCAGTTCATAATGCATTTGTGGAGCTGGAAAGCGTTATATTGAGGATTCAGTCAATTATGACCAAAGAATAACTTGTGATTGCTATTTAGTATGAAAACATGCAGCTCATGTCTGTCTGTCTGTCTGTCTGTCTGTCTGTCTGTCTGTCTGTCTGTCTGTCTGTCTGTCTGTCACACCTCATGCTCCATATATGGGGCGTGATCTGATGTCTTTATGACATCAGATCCCTTATGTCATCAATACACATACTTGTCCCTTTTATGCCCATATATGGAGATCTCTGATGTCATCAATATTAAGCCCATATCTAGGAATGCCCATATATAGACATGTTGTGTCAGACTCATGTGGTCTATAATGTATGACGTCCAGTGGTGAAAGTGGTTTGAAATTCTTGCCGGAACTGTCATAAATTGGCCGCGCGGCGAAGCTGCACGGCCGGAAAAAAATTGGGATGCTCTAACCCCCCAAAACCCCTGAAATGCATAGAAAACTGCATTTTGGGAGGCCCACCTGCTGCCCTTCTATAATAAGCCTTAAGTATAGCCTAGCCTACTTTACTGGAGTATTTCCAATACTTTTAATTCTACTCCACTACATCTCCCATTCCCAGATGCATCATTTTGCATGCATGCAGGCACAGACACGACGCGTCCTCCTAGATATGGGATTTATGGCTCTTTGAAGTGAGCCGGATCTCTGGGATCCGTTCCTTTCAAAGAGCCGTTCAAAAGACATTTTGATACCAATACTTTTATTTTTTTTTACTTTTACTCAAGTACATTACAAACTTCTACTTGATTGCAGTATTGATATTTATACTTAAGTAAAGAAATTGAGTACTTTTTCCACCACTGTTCATTAGAAAGGAACGGCTCCCTACTGTGAACCGGATCCTATCGTTCATTTCAAAGAGCCGTTCAAAAGACTCGATTCGTTCGCGAACGTCCCACCTCTACCCGCTCCGTGTCAAACAAACACTGAAACGCAAACAGAATGGATCAGCAGGATCACACTGACCTACACAAACCCACGGGAATAATTTAGAAGCACTTTATCAGAAAATATAACTAGTAACACTTGTGTACTGTATGTTTATCTGACTTTAGTATAGGCTATTGTTTTCTTCCTGGACGTGCGTTTGTGGCAGGTTTAACATGGGATTTTGACAGCTGGCTTTCTCCTCCTCTTAACGGAACGCCGTTCCGGCCCCAAATGTTTTAACGGAACAGGGGTTCCGGCCGTTCGGCTCACTTTCACCACTGATGACGTCAGACATCTATGATGTCAGGCATCTGCAGTCGTCTCCATCTTTGGGAAAATATGTCCACATTTTGTCCAACTTAAACAACCAACCAGGTCTGTGAATTGTTTTGGTCAATGTTGATCCCGCCAGCGCTCGCCCAGCAGTCTGCCGTCACCCAGGCGGATGTGTGCACACACGCCCATGTGTACACGCCTATGTGCGCGACCTCGCCCTTTAGGATGATGTCGCTTCTCGCCCTTAGGTCGTCTTACTAGTAATTACTCGGGGCGTCAACAATATTTACATGAAGTCAATAGATCTCCAGTGTTTCTCCAGCTACAGACACTGACAGAGCACCGTGACCTCAGCTGAGTGAAACACACTCTCGGAGCGGCAGCAAGTAATCAGGGATGATGGCGGCTCCCTTTGATGAATGGCTCTGTGTTTTTCGGGAGCCAGACTTCCAGCGGAGCCCGGCCTTGAACAAAACACCGACTCCAACGGGGTCATCGGCACTTAACGGATGGACCGCCGGTCTCTTGTCAATTTTCCTCGCTTAACTACGTCTCCCATGGTTAATAAATCCCATGATCCATGACTGGCAGCGTTGAGTTCACTTCACACCTAATGGCCAGAACTGCCTGCTTATAATAGCCATGCTATTATGTAACCTTGACTCTATCAGATCCCATTCATGGCTCCACTTCCCCTACACACGTTTTTGTAAGTGACACTGAAGAAGAAAAATGAGGGTGATTTATCCTCGGCTGTGTTCTAACTTTCCTTTCCTTCATACCATCTCTCTCTCTCTCTCTCTCTCTCTCTCTCTCTCTCTCTCTCTCTCTCTCTCTCTCTCTCTCTCTCTGTGTGTTGCCACCCTCTCATGAATCATAAAAGGCTGAGTTTTTTCCTCTAACTTCTTTTTTTCATGTCTAAGGGAAACGTGCTATATCCACACTGAACCGATTATGTGCCGTGGTTTATGTTCTCCTCGACACAAACAAGCAGCTCATTGGAACATTATTATAAATCCTGATGAAACGAGGGCTGTGCCGCATAATGAAACAGCTAGGCAGCCGGTAGCCAAACTTACTTCAAGTCTATTCCTAAATATCCTTTGGTAGATTAATCTCCATCTGCCTCCGGAGAGGAGAGCAGGGACATTTTCCTGCATCCAGGGACTTTAAATCAAATGCATTTACATTACCCAGCCAGTCAACAATACGGTATAGCTGAGTAATGGAAACAGCTTAATGTCTCTTAACCTAAAGCCCTCTTCAGAGAAATCTGCAGCTGCATCATCCTTTTACTTCATGAAGCTTGCTTTATTTTATCACTTTGTGGTAATGATCAGTTTAGTTTAGTTTAGTTTAGTTAAGTTTAGTTTAGTTTAGTTTTGTTTGACCTAGCTTTTAGGCTATATACTGTATTACAATTAAAAAAGTAGTTGTAAAAGCTCACAACAAGTTCTGACATGACGCAACACAACGCAATATGACAATGAGATCATGTGACACAAACACAATGCACTGCACCCATAGACTGTAAAATATATGGACAAAGTGAAGCCATTGGTTTCTATGCAGTGCAAATGACGCATTTTGGATCCTTGGCATGGGTGTCGCCATCATAGATTGCACCAGAGGATGCTATTGGCTGCCAACGGTCACGTGCAACCGCAGAGATACATGGGAGAATGTGGTCGGAGCCTCCTGAAATACAGCACACGAAGAAGAACACAGCCGGCTGGTATCAGTTTAGTTGGCCACGCCCCCCGCAACTTTATCATCAATTTTAACATAAATGGGACCTTATTTTCACAAAACGCATATCATCGTGATTGAAAGGCAATTTTTAACTAGCGATAGGAACCATAAAGTATTTATGAAAATGTTAATTAAGGTTAGAAAACGAAAGGGGAAAATGAATGGGGTCCAATGGAGAACAATTCTTTTTGTGATCGGCCGGGGGGGGGGGGGGGGGGGGGGGGGGGAAACAGCGCAACTAGCGGCCAATCATAGGAAGTTTTAATTCCGTATTGGAATCATTTTAAATCGGCGGAACTATGCCCCTGACTGCACCGCATTGCAAAGCAACATGTTGTGAGCTTATAGATCGGCTATTTCCAGTGAACAGATTTGGTGTGTAGATAATAGGGGACCAAGTACTGTTGTAGACTATAGACCCCTGGGGGAGTCCGGTCAATGACGTCGTATAGGGTTTAAGTGGTCAATTGTGTTTTGAAAAGATCCACTGTCCTTGCCCTGAAGGGCGAGGTCGCGCCATAGTTACCCATTGAAGATTGCTACTCCATATATGGAGCTATACCTAACCCTAAACCTAACCCGTAGTGAACTAATGACACGTAGAAATATCAAGATTTACCCGGTGGCCATTGCCCTTTAGCTCAGGAGGCAAGCAGAATACTCTATCTACTCTTAGCCTATCTCCCTGACATGACCCACTGAAGATTGTTAGTCAATACATGGAGCTACCCGACACATCTACTTATCTAGGTCTCACCTATAAAACTCCATATTTTGGACCTACAGGACGATCTACAGCTCCAAACATGAAGCCGGCGAGGACATCTAGAGCTGACATCAGTCCGATGGTCTCTGATGTCACGAGCACATAGCCAAGCACTATATAAAGTATAGAGGGTGGCAATTACCCCTTGAGCTCAGATGCAAGCAGTACATTGTGACGACAGAATAGTGACAACGAAGAGTGACAAATTAATGAAGGGTTTTGAGTGACAAACAAATGAATAAGGGATTTTGAGTGACAAATTAATGAGGGACTTTGAGTGTAGGACAGGATCTGGAGCTTGTATTCTACAAGCTCACAGCTAAGAATAAATCAGGCATTATGACAACCATCAAGGCCTGCCAAAATTATTTTCATTCGACTAAATCAACTGTTGATTTAGTCAATGATATTTAGTCAACTAAAACTAGACTAAAAGTAAAACATTTCAGATGACTAAAACATGACCAAGACTAAATGGAATGTATTCAAAAGAAAAACTGAACAAATAAAGAATCGCTGTGAACACTGGGTCCAAATGGACCCTTACAGCTGTGTAATGTAACTGAGTTATGGAGATCCTTGGAGTTAAGCAGTTTGACAGCCACTGCAGTGGAGCACAGGCCTCCGTCAAGGTGGCAGTTTGTCTATACGCTGCTGTGGTTGCTTCTGCTGGCCAATAAAACTCCATGATGAATGTGACCAGTTAATCAGCTCATCCTGGGCCTATGATAAATCTGTTCCCTCATCGGTGTGTTAAGTTAATCTGTTCAGAAGTTATGTGACAGGCCAGGGGGCTCAATGCCACATACCTAACGCCCCACCTTCTGTCCCATCCATTCCACCTGAAAGGTTCATCCGTTCTCCCCGTGGCCCAGGATCAACCTATCAACCACGTTTGTTGCGACCGTCAGGTCGCACTTACTATAAAAAAAACTCCACAGACAGACAGACAGACAGACAGACAGACAGACAGACAGACAGACAGACAGACAGACAGACAGACAGACAGACAGACAGTCAGTCAGTCAGTCAGTCAGTCAGTCAGTCAGTCAGTCAGTCAGTCAGTCAGTCAGTCAGTCAGTCAGTCAGTCAGTCAGTCAGTCAGTCAGTCCGTCCGTCCGTCCGTCCGTCCGTCCGTCCGTCCGTCCGTCCGTCCGTCCGTCCGTCCGTCCGTCCGTCCGTCCGTCCGTCCGTCCGTCCGTCCGTCCGTCCGTCCGTCCGTCCGTCCGTCCGCCCGCCCGCCCGCCCGCCCGTCCGTCCGTCCGTCCGTCCGTCCCTCACACGTCAATTCACACATGACCCTCTTCTAGCATGAGGCCAATTCCTTCAAACACATTTCTGGACACTACTCCTACACATTTTGCCCTAAAATCACGCTGCGACCTGACGGTCGCTTATCTCCCTATTAGGGAGTCTTACTGGTCACTCTGCCTCAACTTTACTGTCCTATGATAATAGGGGGAGGGCAGGATCTTAGTGTACGTGTCACTAACTTTAGCGGAGTATTTCGATTGGGCCTTTTGACTCAGAGGCTCTGCAGCTTTCAGGAAGAAACAAAAAATACACAGGGAAGACATGTGCATATCATAACCACACCTGTGGGTCTATTAGAGCAATGTTAACATCATAGACACATACAAAACTATGCCACCACCTCTTTAAGGTACTTTTACTTAGTATTTCCAATGTTCAATAATTTTACTTCTATTCCACTACATCTCAGGCAAATATTGTACTTTTTACCCCACTAACATTATTTGAACACGCAACGTCGCATTGTGACGTGTTGTGAGCTTGTAGATCTGCTATTTGCAAAAGATTATAATACATTTTATACCTTGTGAAACAGGACATTCTGCAAATGAATACTTTTGATGCCTAATACGTTTGTACTTTTACTCAAGTAGATTTAGCTTAGTAAGCTTACCAGACTTTTACTTGTAACAGAGTGATTTTACATTGCAGTATTGATACTTTCACTTAACTCTTTGAGCGCCAGCGCCCTCTAGGGGCCAAAGAATGCCAGCGCATCTCTCATAGGCGAGCGCTTTAGCTTCCAGGACTTCAGCTTCCAGGACCTGACGTGCTCACGTTGATGCACGGCATGGAAATGTCCCGGATGAAGATGCTAACAGAATGGCTATTCCCATTTTGTCATCTAAAAGATCATTTTTGGGCGATTTCGCCGTAAATAAACCTCGCGCCGCTTTCCTAAAACACAAAAAAGAGATATAAGCCTTTAAAGATGCGGTCTTTCATTGGATTAGGCGGAGATTGGCGATTGCGTTCGCAAATTACGGCCGGCCGGGACGTTGTTAGCTTTCGGCTAGTAGCTACAAAAATCAAGCCAGGCTTCAGAAGGCCTCTTATCATTTTATTCATTTAATTAAATAAAGCCGAACTACTTCGGGATCGGCACACTCGTGTACTCATCGGAAGCGGCGCCGAACATCGGGTGAACATTGGGGAGCTCAAAAATGTATTTTAAACCATTTTTAATGGAATATATCGTCGGACAGAGTAGAACGGCTAGCTGGCTAGCGGCTAGCGAGCCAGGACCACCCACGACTCTACAAGCAGCTCGGGGTAAGTGAATTAATAAAAAAAAGATTGTATTGGATTGAAATAAAGCCGAACTAGTTCGGGATCGGCACCAGATGAGTTAAGTAAAGAAATGGGGTATACTTTTTTGTCCACCACTGGTGCGTACGTGAGTAGAGTGGTTTCCTGTGTAGACAGAGATCTAAAAGCCAAACACAAGCCACCACAAAGTGTCTCCTTCTCTCTTCTACTCCCCTGACTCCTAGACAGTGTTCTGGAACACGGTGAGCCAAAAAAGACCTTCCCATCATGTGCCACCTCGCCTGCCTCTCACCCGACACCGTGATGACCCCATCAAACTGGCAATGCAGGCCTCCTTTCAAACCACCTCAAGGACATCTCCAAACTCTGTCCCTCTCTCTCTAAACCAGTCGTTCCCAAACTTTTGGGGACCTTTTTTTAACTACTTCATAAACAATTGTTTTCTAATTTTGGAATTTCTTTGATTACTTTCCTGAAATTAGGACATATGATATATTTTGTAATTAATTTGAATTTGTTTTAACTCATGATTTTTTTTTTTTTTTTTTTTTGAAATCTGACGAAAATCGTAAAAAAAAAAATAATGACTATGGAAACTAGAGTAAAGGGATATTCACTCGCGACCCACGTCAAAATGGATCTGCGACCCACGAATGGGTCCCGACCCACTGTTTGGGAAACAGTGCTCTAAACAACCTGTCAAACGCACAGAATATGCCTTTATCTCCTCCTCTCAAGGCAGCAAAAAAGTACACAATCTACACAAATATTCATGCAGACAGGAGTCTCCAGAAGTTCCAAAAAATAGAAACCAGCGCTGCCAGGATTCTGCACAATAAAATCCATAAGTGTTTCATTTATCCATTTGTAAGTCAGAGAGTGTACAGAATCCATTTGGTTAAATTTGTACACTCTCTCTCTCAGGGCATTTTCACGCTCGGAACCTTCCAGCCCCCCGGACTCAGACCGTGACTCAGCCATTTATTCCTGCATATCGTTGCTGTCGGGCAGAAACCTCTTATCTCCTTATTCTAGGTAGGTTGGTATGTTCATTCCATCTTACTGGCTTAACCTACCCGCTATACGCGACCTGGTGCTGAAATGTCTCTGATGCCTCATCTTCTAATCGGTCGCTCTCTCTCTCTCTCTCCCTCTCTCTTTATCTGTGTGTTGTACAGGTGTGGTGTGCAGGTAAGCACATCACACTAGTGAATAACCTTTTTTTGTTTAAGAAAGCAACCAGTAAGGTGCTTACAGGTTGCTTTCTTAAAAAAAGAAACGAAAAAAGGTTATTTTTGTTCTGTGGTTGGATAGAATTATTTGATCATCATGCTCTTTCTTGTACTGCAAAAAGTGGCTTTGGAAAAAGGTCTCTCTCTCTCTCTCTCTCTCTCTCTCTCACTCTGTCGCTCTCTCACACACACTAACACAGGTGTCTGAGACACTTTCACAGCGGATTACAAATATCCTACACAAATCAGGGACAATGTAGCTGTCCATTTCAGCGTCTGGTCGCGTAGCATGCAGGTTAAGCCAGGAAGACACATACAAACATCACCACTTCAATTGAAATTCTCTATTATGAGTATAGAGTCAGGAGACTGTACAAGATCACCACACAAACATATGAAACCTTCCCAAAGTGCGTTACGGCCCGCCCAAATCACCCATCTGCCTTGTGGACGTGTAGGCTTTGGCTACACCATGCAGTTTGTTCCATCCATAGACATGAGGAGCAGCATTGTTTGACCATCTGACAGGCATGTAAACATTATGCAGCAACTAATATGCGCTGGGAATAGGCTACAGATATCAGTGGTCCAATATGTGAATGAGAAAGAGCAATCTATGGGCTGTGAAACATTTGCATCAGTTAGCTCACAATAAGCATGGTCTCTCTATTAAAGGACAACTCCTCCCTAAATCACTTCTAGGCTCATTTTCCTACTTATATTGTTCCCAAAAGACTTAGTAGAGGAAAAAAACATAAAAAAGAGCCTTAGTTTTTGAGGTACCCCTACCCGGGGTAGAACAAAACGCGACATAGTTTTTTCATATCTTTAGGATGTCCCCTTCATGAAATGGATTGTCCCAAGTTTTACCTTTACTGCAAAAGTCATGAAATTGATCCATGAAGGGACTCACCACATAGGCAAAAAAACGCCTATACTGAAAGATGGAGTTCCAAGTCAAACCTTTGTCATTTTCTACCTGCAGGTTGTTTTTACCCCATACTTGCACAGAAGGTCTACATGTAGTGTCCTTACATCTCAGAACAATCAGAATGCAAAAAGATGGTTCTGTTTTGAATCTGCAGCCTTTTATATAAGGACTTTCTATAGGCGGAAATTACATTTCTAAGGAATATTCCCCTGTAAGTCTGGGGATAATCTTCTATAAGGGGTAGAACAAAACGCGACATAGTTCTTTCAAATCTTTAGGATGTCCCCTTCATGAAATGGATTGTCCCGAGTTTTACTTTTACTGCAAAAGTCATGAAATTGATCCATGAAGGGACTCACCACATAGGCAAAAAACGCCTATCCTGAAAGATGGAGTTCCAATGCAATCCTTTGTCATTTTCTACCTGCTGGTTGTTTTTACCTCATACTTGCACAGATGGTGTACAGGTAGCATCCTTACATCCCAGAAGAATCAGAATGCAAAAATTTGATTCTGTTTTGAATCTGCAGCCTTTTATATAAGGACTTTCTATAGGCGGAAATGACATTCCTAAGGAAAATCCTGGAGATAATCTTCTATAAGGGGTAGTACAAACCCTGACAGTGTTTTACTTGTCCTCTTCATGAAATGGATGGTCAGTAGTTTTACTTTTACTGTAGAAGTCATGAAATTGATCCATAAAGGCACTCACCATAAAAAAAGACAACCCTGACAGATGGAGTTCCAAGTCAATCCTTTGTCATTTTTTTCACCTCAAAAGCAGCAAATGTTGTTCTATAAGCAGTCTATGGTAGTCAGACTTAAATGCAGTATGTATGTAGGCCTATATTCAGTAGAATACACTACACAATGTTTGATTATTTGGCGTGCAGTAAGCCAAAGATTCTCAGATCCTGAAGCTCATGTATGTGCTTCGCCAGCTTGTCGAAAGCTGTTGTTTTGCTTATTCTGAACATGCTGCTCGTTGCATTGCATCCAGTCAATGCGTGCCATGCTGAAGACTCTCACACAAAGCCACCCTCAATGTATTTGTAATATCAGACATTGGATGTATCGTTCTCTATCCCATGACCAGCATGCATGAAAATGGCAGCTATTCCAAGGAGTTGTTGACTGACAGTAGATGAGCAACACAAGTATATCCATAGTACTGTACATATAAATTAGGTCAGGGTGTGAGAACCTTTGGCTTGACAGATAGTCTACCAGAGGCTTCAGCATGTTCAACACAATATGCCCTCACTCTCTATGGCCTAAAAAAGAAAGCAAAGGGCCAGGTGTGTTCTAGTCTTGATGAGCTCCGTTGTATTCTTGCATCATGACAGACATGCCATATATGGTGCCACAATCATGTCCCCAAACCCCTTCTGTGGAATCCATTTGGGAAGGGTTGGATGCTAAAGGATACATCACTACAGCCTGTCCTGTTCAAAAAATAGCCTGCACCAAGCAGTAAGAGACCTCACCCAACTCTACTGCTATGATAAGGATTGTTGCAGTCAAAGTAGTATGTTCCTCAATGTCTCTCTGTGGGATTGTGTTGTACATAATATTGCTCCTGTCTTTACAGTACATTGCATTGCCTGTAAACTCAAATAAACAAGAAATGACACAATCCTTTTATACCAGCTTGTGCCTTGTGGACCAGCCTTGACTGTGGATCATTGTAGTGGCCTTGTGGTTGTAATCCACTGGGAACTGAATTCCTTCTTACCATTTATATCATACCATATTTATTACCATAACATAAATAGTAAGACGAAATTCAATTAATCCATTGACAAGCCATTGACCAATAGATACACAGCCGATTACGTCACGAAATCTCCTGACAAAATTATGTCAGAATTTGGGAGATCCCAGCTTTGTATCCATTGACGAGCTTTGCAAATTGGTCAGTCCCCCTCACACTCAAAATATTGAAAAAGAAATAAACGAAATAAATTAAAATGAGAAAAAGCTGCTGTTTGATTATTTGGCATGCAGTAAGAATGGCACACATATACCTATACCTGAGAACCATCCGTAGATTCCATGACTATGAAGTGTGTAGAGACATGGTATAAAATTGTAATCCCACTACATTTTGTTGTATTTGAGGCAGTATAGAGGAAAAAAGAGGAAAAAAATAGAGGAAAAAAAAACTCCTGATTCACAATACAAGCATATTCTGACATATTCTTCTGGTTTCTTTTGTTTGTTGGTGTATTCCCTATTGACAATCTGAATGGAGCTCGTTAATTTGTATTGATAATGAGCACCTTATCGATCCTGCTTATTGACCCGGGCTTTTATCAAGCCCACTGTTGAGCGCTTTATAATATTTTGTGGGAAGATGTGAGATGACAAATTCTGAACAGAACTGGTATCTTTTTTAATTGGCCAGTTGTTGTGACTGTGAGTGGGGGGCTCTCTCTATTCCGATATGTCGCCACTCCGACAGTGACTTCTTATTGTCGGAGTGGCAACACGTCCATAGAGGTTAGGGTTAGGGTAAGAGATAGGGTTAGTGTCTGTCGGAAAGGAGACATGTCGGAATGAAGATGAGAATTGACAAAAGTAAAAAATATTATCATTTAATATCTTTTAAAAATCATTCATTAGTGTGCAGTAAGTGTTAAATGGCTATATATTATGAATAGTACTGTAACAATGTATTGATCGCCTCTTGTCTTGATTATTTAAACATGATGTCATGGCCTGCTATGCTTAATAACAAGCTTGATAAGCCCAACGCTTATTGATACCGGGATATCAAGTTTGTAGTAGGCCCTTGTTTCGAGCACCTTCCCAACCAGTAAGTAGAAATGGTGTATGATTAACGTGTGGGGATATTTCTGCACTTTCTTGGTAAATCACTTTTTTGCATTCTGATTGTTTTGGGATGTAGGGACACTACCTGTAGACCATCTGTGCAAGTATGAGGTAAAAATAACCAGCAATAGAAAATTACAAAGGATTGACTTGGAACTCCATCTTTCAGGGTAGGCGTTTTTTGCCTATGTGGTCCCTTCATGGATCATTTTCATGACTTTTGCAGTAAAAGCAAAACTGCTGACCATCCATTTCATGAAGAGGACTAGTAAAAGTTATGAAAAAACATTGTCATGGTTTGTACTACCCCTTATAGAAGGATTACAGGGAAATTCTCCTTAGGAATGTCATTTCCGCCTATAGAAAGTCCTTATATAAAAGGCTGCAGATTCAAAACAGAACCAAATTTTTGCAGTCTGATTGTTTTGGGATGTAGGGACACTACCTGTAGACCATCTGTGCAAGTATGAGGTAAAAACAACCAGCAGGTACAAAATGACAAAGGTTTGACTTGGAACTCCATCTTTCAGGATAGGCGTTTTTTTGCTTATGTGGTTAGTCCTTTCATGGATCAATTTCATGACTTTAGCATTAAAAGCAAAACTCGGGACAATCCATTTCATGAAAGGGACATCCTAAAGATATGAAAAAACTATGTCGCATTTTGTTCTACCCCGGGTAGGGGTATGGTCAACTTCTGGCCTATTTTTTCCTCCACTAACTGTCCATGGGGTCTATTAGGCACAAATGCCCCTGCTGTCCAGTTTCCCCAGCATAAATAATGTTTTGGTGAGCATTCGGCCGATCAAAGTAACTGCACTGGCCAACCACAGGGCATCTTTTCCGGGACTTGGCAAAACACATAAAAGCATAACATTTGTTTAGCAGAGTGTGATGGCTTGTGTGGGACAACGATGCCGTGGATGTGTTCGTAATGACAACTAGTACCACATTCATGAGAAATAAAAACACTTTTGACCACAACAAATAGTGTAAAAGCGATAGGCTTATAGGCTCCACTCTATGCTATGACAGCTACTGGGTTCTGCTGCATGGGGAAACTGGACAACAGGTACATTTCTGCCTAATAGAACCCATGGACAGTCTTTTTGGATCAATATATGTAGGAAAATGAGCCTAGAAGTGATTTAGGGAGGAGTTGTCCTTTAGTTATGTCATGTTATTAAATGTGCCTGCCCGCAAAGGAGTGAGTGAGTGAGTGAGAACTGTGTCATTAAAGGACAGAACAAAACGCATTGGGGCAAGGTTGTTCATGTGGCTTTTGGCTACCGGCGGCAAAAACAACTGACCAGAGTGTCTTGTGTGGAGGGATGATGAGTCCGCTAGCTATCATAGAGTGGGTGGGAGGAGCATTTCCTCTGGATAGCTTCCAGCATCCTCCTCCTCCGCTCCACAACCACCCAGGGACGTGCTGGCCATTGGGAAAAGCGGGACAACTCCCGAACGGCCGGTTCATTCCCGGCCGGTCGGGCAGAAACCTTGATGTTTCAAATTTGTAAAGTTTTTCGCAAAGCAAAGCCCTGCTTCATCATACAAGGCTGTTGCACAAAAGTAGTGAAAACAGCAGATCTACAAGCACACAACGCCTCGCGATTTATTCTGAGATGTAGTGGAGTAGAAGTGGAAATTGTAAATGCTCCAGTATAGTACAACATACTTCAAGTTTGTAAGTAAGTACATTACTTGAGTAAATGTGCTTGTTACTTTATAAAGATTTGTTTTTTGGGGGCTTTTATTGGATAGGACAGTAGACTGAGACACGCGGCAAAGGCCATCCGGATCAGGAATCGAACCAGCGACTCCGACAGGCATTGATGCTGAAATGGCATGCGCAGGCACCCCTGCTTGTTACTTTATAGTACTGATCCCCAACACTGTCAGGACTCTCAAGTGGGTCCCTCATCCGGAAACGGTTGAGAACCACTGACAGGGATGGAGAGGCAGATGCACCTGCAAATTCTGCTGACATGTACAGTGACAGAATGCCTCTATCTTCCATGTGTGGTTGATAGATGAAATGATTGAGACATCACCAGACTGAAACATTGTAGTATTCCTTGAGCTGTAAAATATGGATGGGATATTTCTTTAAAGTGGACATTCTTGTCCTAAAAGCTGTCTATTTTCCATCCAGAGCCAGTGGGGAAAAAAGCAAATCACACCCGTGTGAACCGAGCAGTGGTGTCCATTCATTTCAAGGCTGTGTGTGTGTGTGTGTGTGTGTGTGTGTGTGTGTGTGTGTGTGTGTGTGTGTGTGTGTGTGTGTGTGTGTGTGTCAAGGCTGCTCTCTGGTCACTCAACGGTATTGCAGGCTACATACAGACACGGACGAACGCATACACACACGCCACACTATGAAGACGGTGTGACCACCGCTAAAAAAATCACTCCATCACTGCTGTGGCCCTTATGAGGAGTGATGGATGGAGTAAATGGATTGAACACAGTGTTTCCCCTACATCCGCTGCTTCAAATCCGGCCGCCACTGTATGATTTTCCTTTTTTTTTTTTTTTTTTTTTTTTAAGATTTTTTTTTTTTTTTTTAGATTTTTTTTCCCCCCCCACAACAATGTAGCGCTCATGTGAAGCATAGCGTTCTAACTTCTCTCGCTTACATACGGTTGGAAGGAGATGTATATGTCTAGTTTCTCCCCCTCCCCTCTCATGCAGTCCAGTCAGTCAGTCAGTCAGTCAGCCTCGTCGCGCTGAGCACCTCTGATTCTGAGCTGACAACGTCTTTGCCCCTCGTTCGCATATTTGCTACTGGTGTGTACAATTAGAAGATTTGGGCTATGGGGATAAAAGCAGTGCCTCAGCGACGGGTTTGAATCATGTAGTTTACCGCTGTTGGGCAATAGTAGGCTTACTTGTCGCATGCTAATGAGAGCTAAGTGCTAACACGGTTGTCATTCACTCACTGGTTAGATGTGGAATAGAAACGAGGGATGCATCAACACCACTGTCATTAGGCAACAAACATGTTTGACTAGAAAATAAACTTTGCTGTTGTGCTTTCATACATGCACACACAGAGTGTGTAGCAGTGGTGTAAAGTAACTAGTAGTCTACATTTACTTTACAAGTACTGTACTTAAGTACTTCTACTCCACTACATTTATGACATGATGGCTATATGCAAATAGCCGATCTACAAGCTCACAAAGTGACGTGTTGTGAGCTTGTAGATCTGCTATTTTTATAGAATTTTAATTTTTTTATGCATTTGGAAACTGTTATTATGATTACTGAGAACTTTTAGTACTTAAGTTTATTTTGACACCAATACTTTTGTACCTTTACTTATTCCACTACATATTTTATTCCAGACATCTACTTGTAAGTTGTAACACAGTATGTCTACATTAGAATGTTGATACTGTACTTTTTCCACCACTGGTGAGTAGGATTGGTTCTCAAAGTGGGGTCCGGGGACCCCGAGGGGTCCTTGAGGGAGTTCCAGGGGGTCCCCAGGCCCCAGCCAAATGATAGATAGTTATGAACCAAATAGATCCTTATGGACCCGTTCACCCCCCCCCCCCCCCCCCCCCGCCCCCCCGCCCCCATCTCCACACACCCCCGGCTCTCCGCAATTCTCCCCCACTCCTTCAGCTTCTGGCTAGGGGAAACACTGGAACATATACAAATACATTGAAACACAAGAAAAAACATAAATGACCACAGCAGAATTGAGAGTATGGATAGAGAATAAGAATCAAAAAACAAACGAATAAGTGATATTGACAGACTGTCAGCTTCATATCTCACTTCTATTGATCTTTTAGAATTCAATTTAGCGGACAACAGCCATTAAAAGAGCAGAATTAACCACAAAGGACTAGTTCACCCCCAAAATGTCTTTTTTTCAATTGATTATGCATGGCATGGAGACTTGAATTCAATAATATTTTGTGTTTTTTGCCGCATTGTTAAGACAATAATTTGATTACAATAAATGTAACCCCATTGATTCCGGATGGGGACCCAAATGCAATCGGGTCCACATCCGGAATCAATTATGGGGGTACATTTACAATAATCATATTTTTTGGGGTGAACTACTCCTTTAACATTTACCCAAAAAAGCCCTCCCCCCGCCCCAAAGAAGAAGATAGACGACTTTATTGAACTGAAGGAATTGCCCTGAACCCCCAGAAGAGAGCCTGTCACATTAAACCCATAAGACGCAGAATGAAATCACAGCCCTCCCACCCAGGCCAATACACTAATGTTATCTTTCACCTCCTTATTCCCCGGAGAGAATAAATACACGCACAGTGTATCATCATGGACTTAATAATCTCACATGCACCCCGACCGCCCGCCCGCCACACCACACACCTCTCTCCACACTGTACCACTGCCAGGGGCAAGGTCCCACTGAAGCCATCTATCAAAATGAACTAAAAGAAAACGCCCAGAGAATTTAGACGCTGCTTGGGTCATTTGTATTTCCTTAAATCATTGGTGTTGTTGTGCACACTATAGCCAGTGTGTGACACGTGGGTTTATTGCTATAATGACAAAATAACAAGGAGACAGAGCACTTTGCTGAATGTAACAAAAAGCTACTCGCAATTATTCTTCAAATAATTACAGTACAGTCAGCAATCCAAGGGAGGGATGGCAAATATAGCAAGCTAAGCGAATGTGTTGAGTGTGACTCAAAACAGTCCAGAGGGGTTTAGTCTTTTGTATTGCATCTCTTCAAATTTCAATTATATTTATGTCATGTCAAATCGTGTGCTTCAGTATTTAATGCGGGTACCGGACCGGTGTTGGATCAGTTATTTGACATTTACCAACACAGTGAACGAAGCAATGCACTGTATTAAACCTGATATTGTGATGGCTATTTTACACCCTACGATGATTTTGTTCGTTTTCCCAGTTCAGGTGAAAAAACATGGCAGACTAGTAAGCCACACAGCTGCACCAAACAAATTAATTTGATTCTCATACAGTAGGCCTACACCTACTGTATGAATATCTAATTAATTTGTTTGGTCCAGAGTCAAGGGCATGCCAACGTGCAAGCATGATGATTGACTAGGGGTGTCACAATACGCCTAGTCCACAATTTGATTTGACTTTTGATTTTAATGTCACGATTCGATTCAATATATATATAAAAAATGTTTAATTTTATGTTGATTAGTAAATAAAACACTTTGTCTTTGGCTCCCATGCCCATCGGAGGCATGCCTATGCGGAATGCACAGAAAAACAACAAAGCCTTGTGGCTTGGCAATGATGTGTGGGAGTAACATAATGAAATAGCGCAAGAATCAGGATACGGCTTGTAATTTCGATACACTAATATCGAACGTCAATTTCGAATTCATTTTCGGTACATATCGAGTATTGTGACACCCTAAGTAATGACACACCTAAAACCTAACACACCCATTATTAATTTGATTAGCTGCGGCTGTGTTGTTTACATCACTGTGCACTACAAGGTAAGTGTGACGCAGCCTGCCATATTTGTACCCTGCTGTAGGTGTTGTGCCCCATGCTGTATCATCTCTGTGATTGAGATAACAAGGTCAGTGAAGCTAGTTGTAGCTTGGCGGTTGCCTGGCTCCAGCCCATAGACCCACCCACTCTCTGAGTGGACTGTTTCTCTGGTCAGGTGTTGTGTAATGAATCTGCAGTTTACCGTCAGAAATGGCGGCTCCTCCAATGAGCGCAGGGGGTGGGTCTAACAAATATCCAATCCGTGCAGCAGTTGAAACGATTACGTTTCACACCAGGCAGGCACACACACACACACACACACACACACACACACACACACACACACACACACACACACACACACACACACACACACACACACACACACACACACACACACAAACGCGCATGCTGATTTCACCAAGCTGTTAATGTTGATGTTCATCTTTCTGGTGGCCGGTCTGTGTGGAAGCAGTCACTCGCACAGACAGACACACATGCCACGTGCAATTGCTCACGGCTGGTGTGTGTGTCGTGATCACTCCCGTGCGGCCACAGACACACACACGCAATGTTTGTTGCCATTGTGTTTGCTAATAATGGCTTGGCTAGCAATGTTGTAGATGAAGCCACAAGTAGGCGGATCCGCTGATCTGTTGTGATTGGTTTAGGGGAAGTCAAAGTCCCTCCCCCGTAAATCGTTCAGACAGGGCACAATGTCAGACTCAAGCATCAGCTGAGTCTGACATCAGGCTAGTTTGGCGGTGCACGTGCCTGAAGGGTGTTACACAATGTTAATTTAACCCAGAGAGTGTACAAAATAAATTAGGCCTAAATTAATAATAAACGAACACAGTGAGTGAGGATTCTACTATGTTTCTTCATGTGTGACTCAGAGAATAGAGCACAATGGCTTATCTATAAATAAATATGAATCTATATGCATTTATAGCAGCACCTTCTCTCCAATGTGCCACCAGTGGAAGAAACCATGCAAGGCAGTATAGCACTTAAGGTTTACAGTAAAGTGTCTTTCTCAAGGAAACTTTGACAGACATTCCACAAACACTATTTTGTATTTTCTGCATTATACATTATACATGGTTTATATAATATATCTATATAGATATCGAATTATTTCAGTATTTTATTTTTTGTGAACATGAACTATGCTACAAAAGATAGAGAATAAGAACAAAAGAAACATCATTGCAGCAGTGTGAGGTGTTAATTAAACTTGAAACTGCTAATTAGTCTCATGTTGTTGTAAGCCTTATCTATAGCTAACCCTAGAACAATAACACCGGGTGATTTTCACCTGGACAATTATATGCTTATGTGATTTTCATGAGGTTGCTGATGTCTGAGTTGGGTGAGGTAAAAACAATATCCCATACTCCCACAATTGGCAGCTGACTGTGACTTCATTGGACCATTCACCTGTCCCCAGGAATGGCTGGACCAAAGGAGAAGTTCCCAGCTCCTTTACCTTTTTTAATTTTTATTTCCTGTTGAAATATGAAAGAAGAGTACCTCAAATTGCCATGTTGTACTCTAATATATTTTGATGAGATTTTTTTTATGGAATATATTATATAATTACCATAAAGACATTTTATTAATTACAAATAAAGTTACATAGTGCCGGTTTAACGGGAATGATGATAAATAACCTACTTACAGCTTGGGGCAGTAATAATTACAGCATTATCATCTCAACAGGTTTTTCGAAACCAAAAGCACTTCTTCACAAAGCAGCAATTCTATCAAGAAGCTATTTTACAGACAATATTGTACCGGGTTATTTGGCAGAGGAGCCTTCATCCCAGAGAGGCTCTTTAGTGTTTAGTGTTTATCAGCAGGTCAGTGATGGCTACTTAACTCTTAACCCTGAAGTCTTCTTCAATTAATAGGCTGACATAAAACTGAAGCCTCGTGTTTTGAGAAGGTCATAACTAAAACGTTCAATTCCAGTAGTGTCTAGTCTAATTAACCCCCCAACCCCTGCCAAAAAAACAACTACTCAACAAATACATGAAGGACGTTCACACACAAAACATCAAGAGGTCCCAGTGTGCGTGTGTGCGTGTGAGTGTGCATGCGTGTGCCTAGAGGAAGCTTTTATACCAAATAAATACCAACCACTCCTACAGTATAACATCTCAGAGCTATATACAGTAGGTGCAGAGTTTTAGTTTTTATATTTGCCAATTAATCCATATTTCCCAGTAAAATGTGTGCGTGCATCTGAGTGTGTGTGTGTGCCTAGAGGAAGCATTTATACCAAATAAATACCAGCCGCTCCAACAGTATATAACATCTCAGAGCTATATACCTGTATAGTAGGTGCAGACTTTTTGTGTGTGTGTGTGCGTGCGTGCGTGCGTGCGTGACAACTGTAAGTGAGGTGCTATATGGCCAGTTGTGTTGTGAACCTCCCACTGATCAGACTACAGGCAACAGCAACTCAACTCTGCATACTTTCTTTCCCCTTGATTGATAGAGACATAGGGCTCTATTATGATCCAGGTCTTATGCCTTAACTTCTTTGCCTTTTTTTTACTATTTTGAAAAACATTTTTAAATACTTCAAATGCTGATCTACATCTGCACGTTGTGAGCTTGCAGATCAGCTATTTGAAATATTAAAAAAATGTGTATATATAGTAAAAAAAAAAGGCAAAGAAGTTAAGGCATAAGACATAAGACCTGGATCATAATAGAGCCCACACAGTCACAGCCTCCTCAGGCAGCTTGTCTTGTGCACCATGCTGCATCCACTGCCTTTTACAGTCCAAACATCACTACTGCATAATAGTTAGGGATGGGTATCGTTCACCTTTTAATCCATATGATACCTTTTTCGATACCTGGGAATCGATACAATACCTTTTTTGATAACATTTTCGATACTTTTTATTTATTATTATTATTATAATTATTATTTGCCTTTTACTATGGGCTATTTTATAGACGTTGGATCATTATCATAATAATAAACATTATAGGCTATTCTCGGCTATTTTCACAGTAACCAGTGTAGCCTACTAAAGCAGTCATTAAACTTTCAGTAGCCCAACTGTTACAGATGCGACCGGCAAGGGGTGCATTCAAAAGTATCGAAACAAGGTATCGTTCGTTTTTACGTGAAACGATACTCGATAGTATCGACGTCAGTGAATCGATACCATTAAAAGTATCACCGACGATACCCAACCCTAATAATAGTGTCGTTACATCACAATTTGTCGATACAAAGTAGAAATACACGCAGAATCTCAATGCAAAATGCACAAAAAAAAGAAGATGTAATTCCACTATAAAGTATGTATTCACTGTGTAACTTTTTTCGTAATGAATAAATTGTAAGATTGTCTAATCTGTATGGTAGAGTATGTTAATACAATATAACTTATTGGGGTGGTTGTATTTTGTATCCCTGCTCATATATTGAGACATTTAGATGGTGTCAAAGACCATGTCTCACCTATTAGACACAGTCATGAATTCTGACCTGATGGTCAAGATTACATTTATCCTCTGAGCAAGCAGGCAGGCTCTATTACAGTAGCTCAATGGTAAAACATGTCAGCACTTGCGCAGGAAACCAGGTTTAATCCGGGGTAGAAGAGTATGAAAGTTACATAGTGATTTGGATATTTGTTGCAATATTTGAGAAAATAATTGCAAGATGTGTATTCATATGCCATAACACACTATAAATAGTATAAGTCAGCAGGGGTGTCGCACCAAATTCTGGGCCCTGGGTAAAAGGACTCACTGCGTTATTTTATGCTTTAGCTATTGAAAAATAGCAGATATACAAGCTCACAGCACGGCACTGAGTGCCGTGCTGCAAGCTTGTAGATCTGCTATTTTTGAAAAATCGTGAAAATGTGTGCAAGTCTCTGAATGTTTTTCCTTTTTTTTTAAAACGATGTTTCTATGTCAGTGGTGCTCAAACCTTTTCATGTGAAGGACCCCCAAAATTATATGTATTTGGCCACAGACCCCCATCTCAAAATATTTAGTTCCATCGACCCCCAGAAGCTAAATTTGAGTTACAAATGTTCGCTTAAAAAATACATATATTCAAAGATTTACACACATTTTCACAACTTTTCAAAAATAGCAGATCTACGCGCTGTGAGCTTGTATATCTGCTATTTTTCAATAGCTAAAGTATAAAATAATTAAGGCCCCTCCACCTTCGGCCCTATAGTAACTTACCCCCCCTTGTGACGCCCCTGTAAGTCAGGTATCAGTCTGTGATTTCTTCACATGGTTGGCAGTATCACAGTATTAAAACATCAACACTTTACATATTGTGTTAACTGTTTAGGAAAGCAGCACTAGTGAGCGGAGCTTCTTTCACACTGTTTTACAAATCGCATAATGGGACTTGGTGATGCAAGTCGTGAGATTTTATTTCGCTTGGATCCATGCTCTCCCTATCCCTCTCTATATATCTATCTTGTAATTTGTAGAGCTTTGCATCCAGATCTCCAGAGAAAATGTCAGGGTACCGGTATGTTTCTTGCAAAGTGAAAAAAGCATTTATTTCAATACTGGCCCAAAAACGCAAACGGACCATTTTGTCTCAATCCTAGATTATTTATTTATGCAACAAACATACCTCTAAGCATCTAATAGATCTTCGCGGCATCCTTGTGTTTCGCTTTTGAGTCTCTCTTGTCCATGTTTAAAATACTCGTGTTGGTATTCAAATTAGTTCTGGTCTGAGAGAAGTCTCAAAGCTATTGTGCGTAATTAGACCAGCCCCTTAGCTGGTCTTAATCCAAGACCATATCCACACGGTTCACAATGCACGCACACTGCTTGCAATCAAGATCATCATCTAAATTCAATTCAATGTTCAACATGGTATGGCAGATCATAGTTAATGATCTGGGAAAGATCATTAACTATATGATCTAAAAACCATATCATTAACGATATAATTAATGCATGATAGTTTTTATGCAAATTAATATGCATTTGGCCGCAGACCTCCATCAGAAAATATTTTGTGCCATATAAAAGAAAATATATACTAAATTATTCCCTTTTTGTTTTCTGAAAATAATCAATGTATACAGGGTTGACAAAAATTCAAATGATTTTGATGCCATTTAAACTTCATATATAAACACATTTTGCTGGGGAACCCCCTGGAACCCCACTTTGAGAACCAATGGTTTAAATAAAGAACATAATTGATCAATACCTTTCAACTGAAATAGGTCAAGATAGTACATATGTGTACTATGAAGAGACATTACAGCATGTCCCGATTCCTGAACACCAGTTTCCCACATCTCAAAATGAGTGAGAGAGATTGAGTGTACAGGACTTTGGTTTAACACTGTTGTTTTAAATCATGTGCTCTATACATAAAGCAAAGTGAAATAAAGAGAAAGCTGACATTGTTAGCATCTCCTCCACCTTGCTGAATCGGTCAATAAACTTTCAAGCACACCTACAGTAGCTCTTAATGGAAATGGGAAGAGAAAAAAAACACTGATTGGTCTAATTTATGTTATGCCCAGCCCAACACACACCCATGATTAATTCTTCTGAGTCAGAGATAGTAAATGTCTGTCTCTTTGTTCAGGCCCAATTTCTCCCTCTCCATGTACCCCTCTCTCTCTCTCTCTCTCTCTCTCTCTCTCTCTCTCTCTCTCTCTCTCTCTCTCTCTCTCTCCCTCTCCGTCTCTCACATTTTCTCCCTCGCCCCCATTCTCCCTGCACCTGTCCGTCCATATGTCTCTTTGCTCCCCTTGCTCAAAAAACAAAGGAACAAAATTATAATAAAGTTGTAGTGGCTTTATTGTGTCACGGAGGACATTACCACACCATGTGTGGTAATGTGGAGAGTGAAAATATCATGTAATAATATTTAAAAAAAATGTGTGTACTACTGTATATGTAGCGCTTTCTCTTTCTCTCGTCTGTCTGTCTGCCTGTCTGTCTGTGTTAGTCTCGTCTTCCAGTCTGACCTAGCACATTTAGCGCGCACGGACCATTAACCGCGGTGGCATAATGATATACATGAGATTGGAGAAGCGGGGAGGAGAGAGAGGCGTGCGGAAGGGGTTCAGTGTGAGAGCTGCACTTCCCCTCTCCCCCCTCCCCTTCCCCCTCCCCCTAGGGACACGTTACTGTTCATTATGGAGATGACACTAAATGGCAACAAACTACACATACATATTTTATCAAGAAAAAGAAAAAAAAGAGAAAAAAGCTACAGATGGTGTTCTGATAAGTTGTTTGCCTCTGAGGGGTGAAACATTGCAGCCTGTACTGTAGCTGATACAGGCGTGCTGTACCAGGCAGAACACCTTCCCTTAGGGTAAAGAAGACGTGTTTAGCTAATGCTGCTCTGCAAAGCCACTCGCCAGTAGATCTTCACAACTGACTCTTTTTGTTTTCCGGAAGCAAATACCCACTTTGTTGCTTTTTTTTAACCACTCTCTCAGTCCATATTTTTTTTATAGGTGGACATTTTCGAAATATTCAGCAAATTTAGAATTAGATTTTTTAAAGTGTTCAACAATAGCAAAATGTTCAACGATAGCAAATCGTCGCTGTCGGGCAGAAACCTTGTATCTCCAAGTTTCAAATATGTACGCAAAGTAAAGCCCTGTTCATCATACAAGGCCGTCGCACAAAAGTAGCGAAAACACAGATCTACAAGCACACAACGCCTCACGGTGCGAGGCGTTGTGTGCTTGTAGATCAGTTGTTTTCACTAGTTTAAATCATTTTTACAATGCTAAATACAAAACAAACAGCTTTGGACATACAAGGTTTCCACCCGACAGTGACAAAATATAGCAGATATACAATCTCACAACATATAGGCAGGATGTTGGAAATGAGATGGTACATCCCAAGGGGTTATCCTTACAATAACATGTCATAAGAACTAACAGTTGCCCGGGCAAGTGGAGGAGTTTGCTTTCAGGTTGCCCCGATGGGCAAGTGCATTTGAATGGGGAAGCAACCGTCTTCATTAAATGTTATTGGTTATTCATGAAAGAGCAAATAACGCTACCGTTTTACACGTAGCAGTCGTGTTCATTAGACTTTTAAAGTGACTGTCGCCACTCTGCAGTTATGGATTGGATTTAAATAAACGTTAATTTCAGGCAGGTGCATGGGCATGGCCTTTGGGCAAGCAGATATTGACCTGTACTTGCCTGATGGGCAAATGCCGACATTCTGCTGTTGAATGGGTGGTGGGTACACTTGTCGCATAGTAGCCGTCTGTCTGTGTTGGTTCTCAGGTGCATTCAGCACACCTTCCAAACGACTGATCTCCCGACTTCATTCGACTGCCAGTCAGGTGGAGAGCCAACTTAACACATTTTGTGAGCATTTGGATCAGGGGTCTTCAACGTTTTCAGGCCAAGGACCCCTTAGTTGAGAGAGAGATGAAGCAGGGACCCCCACAACCTTCTCATAGTTTCCATATAGTTCCATTGTTTGACAGCAAAATCATCAGTGTATTTTGGATTCATGTCAATTTGTGTTTTCAGATACGTATTTAACCACTTGAATCGTCAATACATAACTTGACATTTCAATCTGTACTTAGTCTGCTCTTTTTCCACTCTACACCAAACGTCTTTGCCAAAAATAGCCGATCTACAAGCTCAAATGCTTCGCGCTGCGAGGCGTTGTGAGCTTGTAGATCTGCTATTTTTGGCTTAAGTTCTCAGAATATGCACACTAGGGTTCAAGTGGGTCCTCCAAAGATTTGGAGGACCCCCTTAGTAACTCTGGGGTACTGGACCCCCTGTTGAAGACCCTTGATTTAGATCAGGGGTGTCGAACTCATTTTGGGGTGAGGGCCGCATTGGATGAAAGGCGACTTGATGAGGGCCGAACCAGTCGCGGATCGGATAGCATGCACACTCGCGCACATGTTCGCTCTGTTTTTCTTCCTGTTGTCTCAGCCACTGCTGTAGCTAGCAGTATAGCAGTATATCATTTTACAAATTGTGTTCATTTTCAGGCCGGGAACACATTTTGCTGTTTGGGAGGGGCTTACAGTACATGTACAGTATGTAGCAACATATTTGTTTTGTAGGCTAATTTCTGATTTAGCCCTATTCTATAGGTTAGGCCTAAATGGGTTAAGTAAAATAGCTACTTTCATTATTGGTATTACAGTTGCAGTTAGGTACGAGAGATGCTATTTGTTTAAAGGAGTAGTTTATCCCCAAAATGACTTTTCTTTTTCTTTGATTACTCACGCCATGGAGACTTGAGTTTAATAATATATTTTTATTTTATTTGTCGCATTACTAAGACAAAAATGTGATAATAGTACACTTCCCCCATTGATTCCGGATGGGGACCCAAATGCATTTGGGTCCCCATCCGGAATCAATAGGCGTGCATTTATTGTAATCACATTTCTGTTTTAGGAATGAGTCTCCATTGGCTCCATGGCATTTTGGGGGTGAACTACTCCTTTAAGAAGTGCCAATAAGAATAAACCATTTGATAATAGAATAATTCAATTCCTGATAGTCTCTGCTATAATTTGTAAATGGCTAAAAAAAATATTATTGACGCAGGACAATAATTATTTTTATTGTATTTTATAATAAAAAGAATAAAAGTAATGAACAATAATGGCATATTCAGAAAATATCTGAATAATAAAACGTTTACATTTTATTATTATTATATTTTTTAAATAAGTTATTTTCTTAACAACATTAATTTCCATGTCTAATATGTGTAATCTTTGAGTACAGTTCGAATATTGTAGGTCAGGTATTATTCATAGCCAGACCCCCCACCCCATTCCTAGCAATGCTGTCATCTTCAAAGAGAGAGAGAGAGAGCTGGTCACTTAACATTCCAATCAATCAACTCAATCATTGCCAGGTGGGAGAAACCTAGCCTGCAGTGAGAAGGCATTAGTTAGGTTAATTCTTAAAACAATCATAACTATTGACAGGAATGGGCTAGAGACTTACTTTTTTTCCCTAAATACTCAGAAATGTATGCTCTACAAGCCTGGGGCCGGATTGAATCATCTCGCGGGCCGGATCCGGCCCGCGGGCCGTATGTTTGACATCCCTGATTTAGATGAAAGATCAGCTATTTTCAGTATTCGTAGTATATTTTAGTATATACATATATAGGTATTAAGAGTTTATGCAATATTTAACAGGCGTAAAATCTATGTGTTGCATTTATCAGCGCTTCCTTTGTCAGATACCAAGTCATCAAAGTGTGAGAGGATTCCACACTGAGTAACTGATTCAGGTGCACTCTACAGTATATCTTGGAATCGACCACAAACGATGTCGCATGTCAGCATTCAACCCTGTGGCCAGGGGTTAAGGGCTAGGTTTAGGTTAGGTTAGAGTCATTATTATATACTTTAAATAAAATAAAACGTCTAGGATCTAGCCTCATTGTAATTCTTCTGGAGATCTGGATGCAAAGCACACAACAATCGACTCGAGAGATAGAGAGAGCATGTGTAGTACGTGCCCTGAGCTTCCTGAGCTGACCCAAGTACCCTACTCAGCCAATCCTACACACAACCTACAATGCTAACAGAGCTGAGCCGGTTTGGCAGAGTTGTTGTGGCCAGGTCTTGTCCGGGGTACTACAGTACACAGATTAAAGCTAAATAAAATCGACTGAAATGATGTGCATCGCCAAGTCCTATTATGCGATTGGTGAAACAGTGTGAAAGAAGCCACCCTACACTAGCACTGTTTCCTAAACAGTTAACACAATATGTAAATATTGTTCTACTGCCAAACGTGAAGAAATCACGTCTGGGTCTTTAACCGTTTTATATTAAACATCCTGGAAAATGCTTCTAAACATATCGATAATTTGACCACTTCAAATGCTCTCCAGTTTCGCTAGTTTGGACACAGAACTTCCGCTGTGGCAGGAGGGCAGACAGACGGGAGGGGGGAAGAAAAAGAAGAAGCGACGGCAGTCAGCGAATCAACGACACACCGGAGACGAAGGCGAATGTAACAACAGGAAGGAGGCAGAAAGCGAGACTCAGCGTGAATGTCTGTCACACAGTGGCGCTCCTGTGATTCACAGAGCAGCGGGAAGGTGCAGGAACATCCTGGCACACATATGGAGACACCAGAGACACGAGACGTTAAGGGAGGAAGAGAGAGAGATAGAGAGGAGTTGGCACGGAGGGAGGAAGGGGGAGTGAGAGAGAAAGCGAGAGCGAGGGAGATAACGGCACAGTAAAACCCTGTTATTTTAACTCAAGCGTGTAAAACTGGCTCCCCAAATGGACCCGTAACGGGTCCTGTAAGGTCCCTGGCATTAATGGACCCGTAAGGGTCCATCTGAGGATATTATTGTGGATTGACGGACCGCGAAAAAGGGAGTGAGAGGAGCAGAGAAAAAGTCAAATGATGGTGAAGGGCAGGAGAGGAAATGGGGAGAGGAGAGAGACACGACGAGAAGAGAGGAAATTGCTTCTATGAGAGAGACGGGGAGAGTGAGAGAGGGAGAGAGAGAGAGTGAGAGAAAGAGGGGGTGAGGTAGCAGCAACAGATAAACAGCCATAAGGGGAGATGGGACAGAAAGAGAGGAGCAGTCAGGCGGAGAGAAAGACTACTGGGCAGCCAGGTCAGTACTGTGACGCTCTGCCAAACTCTGAGTGTTCATTTAACACCGAGAGTGTACAACTGGACCCGCTGTTACTCTCCCAGAGTTCAATTAACACCCAGGGCATCGCAACGTATCAGCGGTGCTTCTCTGTGGGGTGAGAGGACACAGCGAGGAGGAGAGACTTTACAGGTTTACTGTACGCACGCACGCACGCACGCACGCACGCACGCGCGCACGCGCGCACACACGCACACACGCACACACACACACACACACACACACACACACACACACAAAATGGTACCTATCTCCTGTTTTATTTCATGTTTGACCTGCCCTTCTCAAACTCACAGGTACCTATCTCCTGTTTTATTTCATGTTTGACCTGCCCTTCTCAAACTCACAGTCTCACACCCCGACTCACGTCCAGTTCAATTCTGTTCCGCTCTGGAGTACAGACACCATGGTCTCTCTGCACCAGGGACGTGCAGAGAATGTTAGAAAGGCAGGGGCTGAAATTTCTAAAAACCTTTTGGTGAAAATAATGAAAATAGCAGACCTCCAAGCTCACAACACAAGCGGTGTGAGCTTGGAGGTCGGCTATTTTCGGCGTGTGATACCACACTAAACCAAGCATAATCAAGTCAATACTGGAGATGGCATAACAACATGGATTTCTACACAGTGAGAGCAATTCTTTCAACAAAAGATGCTGCATTCAAGTTCAGGAGAGTTTGGACAAGGCAATTCTCTTGAATGCTGCCCTCAGGTACGGCATGAAAATAGGGCATTTGCATTTCTTTCACCTTAGTGAAAATGGCATTCATGTTCTGGAGAGGGCACTTTTCACAGGGCAGGGGCTCCAGCCCCCTTTCATGTCTATGTGTACACGTGCCTGCTCTGCACGTACTGTACAATGAAATCCTGATATATGTAGGGCTGTCACAATTATTACATAATCGTCTAATCGCGATTATTTTACATAATCGTGATTATTTTTCATAATCGTCATAATCGTTTCCATGTTGAAAAATGTTCATATATTTTTAAAAAAGTCAAAAATAGTGGAAATAGCCGATCTACAAGCTCACAACGCGTCGCAATGCGACGCGTTGTGAGCTTGTAGATCGGCTATTTCCACTATCAATGTTCTTTTTTAACTAGTATAAAGTTGTCAAATTTCTTTGTATATTTAGGTTATGTGTCATATATGTGCAACTTCAAAGCCCAAAAGCCAAACAGAAATGTAATTGTCAACGACAAAAACACAATTAAATCGTTAATAGCAATTATTTGAGTGAAAATTAATCGTCATGTAAAATGTCATAATCGTGACAGCCCTAGATATAGTCACTCTGTTGTCACTGCCTGTAATAGAACACAATCCTAGAGATGCACATTTTAACAACCTTACTGAACAATATATCCACAAGTTTCCCCGGGAGTTTACTGGAGACTATCAGGACCAAACTTCCGGGTTTAACAGCAGACATACAAGCTCACGTCGCGTCGCAGATGCAACCCGTTGTGAGCTTGTAAATCGGCGGCGGAAGCTCGGTGCAGACGTCTGCGCAATGCACTATGGGGCGTTGGAAACTTGTGGATAGTCTGAGCTTCATCCGTACCATTTTTCAAAGAGAGAGGATCAATAATAAGAGAGAAACCATCAGTTTGAAGTAGAATGCTTCATTTGTGTGTTCCGTGTTTTGGCATGTTGTTATATAAGGAGTGATAACACACAGAAAGCTACCACCAATGCAAGACTATCACATTTTTCCTAGTACTAGGGGACGTTTACCTATACCAAAAATGTGTTTAACGTTGAGAGTGTGCAAATGATACCAAATGTTATCCACAATAAGGGTGCGTTTGGTTACATTTGTACAATCACAGGGTTAAAAAAAGGACACGCTCAATCTGGGGTCCTGACACAGTGTAGGCTTAATGACTCTCTTGTATTGTTAAGTACAGCATTGTGAAGAACTATACTTGTTGGTAGGTCTATTTCAATGTTTCTTTTAGGCTAGCAAGAAACATCTGAGGATTGTGTTAAAAGCGTGGTCTACCGTGGCGTGGATCTATAGGTCAGGATGTACGTATACTGAACACTACAAGCCTTATTTCTACGGAGAGAAAAGAGAGGAACAATCGATGCGGGTGACAAACCGACAGACTATAGCTGACTCACAACTGTTGAAACACACACCTCCCTCTCATGTGGTGTTAAAACAGCCGGCGATGTGCATGTACACGCAAATTAATGCATTTCCATTACTCACGGAAAGCAGGCTTTTTACATTTTACTGGGCTCAAAGTGCAACTTAACACCATGGCACTTTCTGAGCTCTTTGTTTTAAACATGAAGAGACAGCAGGGAAGTGACACGTAGCAGATTGGTCTATGCTGGCCGGGAATCAAACTGGGGCCTCAATGTCGGGCATTAGAGGCCGTGGCGCAGTGCTCATTGCACACGATACAACAGCGTTGGCCTGGCATGGCCAGTGTCAGATTCATCTGGTGTCCATGCTACCACGGCGCGACGCCAGTCTTTTGAGGAGCACGTGCACACACATGTACACGGATGTATGCTGTAGAAAGCTTACAAAAGCTGCCGAGTGTCAACAGCGTGAATTAGCATCGGAATGACCCTGACTGGATGCACGTCAATGGTTCATTGTATGAGCTGCTAAGTACTGTCAAATGTTCTGAAGCAGTACAAAGAGAACGTTTGGATAACAGTAAATTACAGAGGGTAAAACGACGTCTGGGTAAAACGTCCTATACAAACATGTTTCCTATACTATTTATGCACTCGTAAACCGAAGTAAAATTCATCACACATTTAAGTAAAATGCATGCGTGTGCATGCGCTGTGTGTGTGACGTCATTAAAATAGCGTCCCACCAGTTTAAAAAAATCACCACTACGATCAGGTCGTAGTGGTAGTTTAGTTTGCTGCCCTCTAAAGGTGGAAAGGAATAGAAGAAACCTTGATGTAAGCATGCATAGCCTACTGTAACATCATGCAGGAACACTGGGCCTTGTGGTGTAGTAGTGGTGTTTGGAGTATGAGTGATTCTAGGTTTGAATCCTATTAAGGACATTTTATTTAAAGATTTAGGCATGGGTTTGGTGTGTTTAATTAATTAACTTGGTTAGGTATGCACTGTTAGTATATAGTCGCGCTCTTTCGAACGACCATCATTTCGACCGGAGGGTTAGCGACTCACTCCACGGAGGTTAGGGTGAGGGTTAGAGTCGGGTGTCGAAAAGATGACATGTAGTAACAGCGACAAGCACAGCCGACTGGCGACTAATTTCCAATGATCCAACTAACAGCCAAAACACATCTACAACAGCACACAAAGTACATTAATGAGGCATGCGATGCATCACTGCATCCAGTGCCAATAGTTTATCTCGAGACCAGATTATCTCAAGACAGAGTCAGTCGTCGTCCTGGTAACACGCTAAAGAGAGGTGCCACCGCTCAAAAATATGTACTTATACATTCCGGAGAGCTTCCTGATGGATAGATTACACTTTGGAGCAAAAAGGGAAGTCCTTATAATTTGCATTTGTGCATGTTTGGAGCAGTACATTTATCAAACGGGCTCACCAACCCTCCATGGGCTATGTTAATACATAATTAAATACATAAAACATGCACAAATGCAAAATATAAGGTGCTCCCTTCTTGCTCCAAGTGTAATCTATCCATCAGGAAGCTCTCTGGAATGTATAAGTACATCTTTTTGAGCGGTGGCACCTCTCCTTAGCGTGTTACCAGGAAGACGACTGACGCTGTCTCGAGATAATCTGGTCTCGAGATAAACTATAACACCAGTACTAGATATATTCTGTAGGAAACTTTAGCCAGCATATTACATTTATTACCCAACTCACCTGCTAAAGTAAGGAGGACGACAAAAGAGAAAGTTTTATTCCATATGCCTTCATTGTCTTGGTTTCAGAGAGCACGGTAAATACTAACTTTTGACCCAAAGTCTTGTGTTTTATATTCCATTGATTTATGCCCATGCAAGCTGGTGTTGTTGTTTTGAGTGGAGGAAGCCAAGTCAAGTCGTCAAGGGACCCAGCCAATAGAACTCTGACTGTTTCCTCTCTAAACGGTGGGTTTTTCAAAACAAGGGTATTTTTTATTGGATACAATGTGATCATTCAATCAACAATACACTTTTATTTTGAAATTGTAGTCTACTACTGGAAATAAAAGCAGCAGGCACCCGGCTACTTCAATAATTTCTCAACTGCCTTTGCATATCTGCCCCTGCGTGTCTAAGCCCCGGTGCAGCGCACTGGCTGCACATATTTACGCCTGTCGGTCATGCCTAAAAATTCGATTATAATACATTTACCTCCATTGATTCCGGATGGGGACCCAAATGAAAAAAATAAATAAATAAATAACTCAAGTCTCCATGGCATGAGTAATCAATAGACAAACATACATTTTGGGGGTGAACTAGGTTAGGTTTAGGTTTATACAGTTCCTGTGAGGTTAAGGTAGGGTTAGGTTTAGGCATAGTTCCAGTGATAAGGTTAGAGGTAGGGTTAGGTTTAGTTTAGTCATAGTGTTTGTGAGGTTATGTTTAGGGTTAGGGTTAGGAAAGGGATCAGCATGGAGCATGGGTTCGAATAATAATATAATATAATATAATATAATATAATATAATATAATAGCCTACATAGGACCACAATGGAAACAAGGCCTATTGGGGCTTTTTGTGTTATCCTTTTAGCATCATTGTATAGGCTAGGCCTAATCGTACCACATTTCAAACAGTTAATAAAGTATTCAATCAATCAAAGGAACTCATAGTTTCTGAAAAAGAATTCCAGAACGGCTAGTGCTGCGTTTAAATCATAAATGCCTTTAGATGTGATAAATGGGGGCATTTTAATTAGCCTAATTGAGATCAACAGCTATAGGTTACTACACCAAATTGGTCCGGTAATTGCTAATCCCTAGCATCCTTTAAAATCGCCCTGAAAAACCACTTAGGCGGCAGCCGTTCGCAACTGGTAAAAGCAAACCTAGCCCAACCTTACCCTCCCCTGACCCTTCTTTGTATTTTCCTACTGTAGGCATATATATTATTTTGCACTGTTTTTTATCTTTATTTTTTATTTTCCTTTTTTTCTCCGGACTATATCTACTGCATATAGGCCTACTGTGTTTTATTCGTCTGTCATTCAATGTTATAGGCTACTTCAATGGTTTCCTGTGGAAATAAGCCAAGTGCTTTTATAGGATCTCCTTTTAGTTGACCTTGTACCAGTGAACTGTATACCGTCATGCAACTGTACCTTTTCCCAACTTCTAATAGTCTTAAATCAATCAATCAGTTGCCAGATTTTGCGAGACAAATGAAATAAGTAACCACCAGGTCTATGAAAATATATAAATGTTGGACAACCACTGGTTATAACAACATTTAGGAAACAAGCCCAAATAATAAGCAACTACACTTTAGAAAACAAGAAACAAAAACAAAGCCCAAATAAGTCGCTTATAGCCTAATAAGCGCACATGGGGGTAAAACCCCTGGTCACTGCCAGTGCTTACCTTCTCCAGCTGTCCCGCGCGCGCTGAAAAGAAGCAAAGCGATGGGTGCGATAACAATAATTCCACGTTGACTTTTATTAGTCCTCCTCAGATCCATGGTTGGTGAAGTCAACAGTGAACAGCCGGGGCGCTGCGGAGATGAAGCCCGTCTGACGGACAAGAGGAGATGGAGAGAACTTCTCTACTCCGTCCCTGTCTCTTTTACACGTGCGACTCACTCCGGTCCTTATTCTCTGTGCCCTGGCTGGCTGTCCGTCACCGCCGCTCCCTTACACCTCCTCCGGAATGGGTTTTGCGCGCTTCGCTGCAGGGCTGTGGGCTGTAGTACAAGTCAAGTCTAGCTCTACTCTGCTTCTCTCACTCCCATCAGACGCAACGAGAAGATGCTTTCTAGTCCGCTGCACAGCACTGACTGACTGACTCCACGGATAAGAGTAGGGGAGGAGGAGAGAGGGAGAGAGAGAGAGAGAGAGACAGAGAGAGAGACAGAGAGACAGAGAGAGAGAGAGAGAGAGAGAGAGAGAGAGAGAGAGAGAGAGAGAGAGAGAGAGAGAGTGTGAGTGTGAAGAAATGAGCCTAGCTTTCTGGATGAGCGAGAGAGAGTGGAGGGGAGGGGGGGGTAGTGAGAGAGGGGGGGCAGAGAAAGAGATGGGGAGAGTCAAGAGAGAGAGAGAGAGAGAGAGAGAGAGAGAGAGAGAGAGAGAGAGAGAGAGAGGGGGGGAGACATATGGGGGTGAAGTGAATTGAATTTGAAATTGAAAGAGGGGGAGACGGAGAGAAGGGAGGGGGTGGATAGACAGGGGAGAAAGAGACAGAGGGGAGGAGGGGGTGGAGAGAGAGAGAGAGAGAGAGAGAGAGATGGGGTGTGAATTGAATTGAATTGAATTTGGAATTGGGTGAGAGACAGAGACAGGGGAGACAGAGAGAGGGATATGGGGAGAGAGAGAGAGAGAGAGAGAGAGAGAGAGAGAGAGAGAGAGAGAGAGAGAGAGAGAGAGAGAGAGAGAGAGACTTTCCAGCAGGCTGTCACAGCTCTCTGTTGTTGTGTGGTCATTAAAATGGGCCTAAAGACCCTAGCTCTGCTCTGCCAAACTGGCCTGTCAAACGGCCCTGCCACATCTCACTACAGTCCTTTTACCACACAGGTGCACAGGGGGGAAAAAATAAAACATTTAATGATGTTGAACTTTGGTAGAACCTTGGATTAGCCCACAGCAACTGGCTGGTCATGATAGTTCACAGCCACCCAATACCCACCCTTGACTTCAATGTTGCCAGATTCTGCAATAGAAACAATGAAAACAACCCCAAAAGAAGCGACTATTAGGCCACAATGAGCACTCTCACACGCACTCACACACATACACAGAGCTATTTGAAAATAGCCCGTCAAAAAATACAGCTTGTAAATCGTCTATTTTAAAAGTGACCTGAAATTATTGGAATATTTTAACAACATCTCTATACCTGATTGAACGACCGTTGTAGTCTAATAAACTACTGCTGTAAGTGAAGACAGTGCATGCGCGGGACCTCCATTTTTTCTGCTTTTATTCTAAAATAAAATGTAAATTATTTTAAAATATATTTTCATGAACGGAAATAACGAACAGATGACAGCTTCCATGCTCAGCCTTCGGGATGTGTTGTTCCAGACTCTATATTGGGAGATTGTGGAATATATAGTTATAGTTATACAAGACCAATTAGCCTGGGATCGCTTCACATTTCGGGCTTTGATCCGGTCGGGAGTGGATGGTGTCCTACATCATTTTGTAGTCAAAACGGACTACACTTTGGCCGGAATTGGTAACCCAAACTGATTCCCGCTTTCCATGGCATCATTATTTAAGGGCCTACCCAACAACCCTGGATGCAGCGTAGTTTTGAATATTATTTTTAAATGCAAAAAATATAGAAATGTGTGTGTACTTACCAGATACTATTTAGCCTGTGTCTACCTTTATTATACACGGGGAAATGCTATTCTTAATGCAGGCTGCAAACCAAAACAAAGCGACACCGCTTCTTCTGCCATCCAGTCTAGGATGCCATCGGTCTAGACCGGATCAAACAACCTGTTGTAAATTAATACCAGGCTTTTCCCTGAGAAAGCCTGGGGTGACGCGAGGTTACGTGAGACTAACCAAAGTCGCTTATAATAAGCAGACTTGGCAACGCTGTTGAAAAGCTGCTAAGCTTTCCCTGATTGGTCAGCCGCCATATCTTATCTCTGGGGTTTTGACATCTGACCAGACCGATGCATCTTGCTCAGGGCGGGGTTATACGGCAGCTCACCAATCAGCAAACAGCACCAATCAAAAGCTGAAAAATGGAACTCGGCCACTAAAGACTGTCAGAGGGGAGACATTGGAGTTTATCCAGTGTGCAAAAGAACCAAAACACAGAGGGAGGAGGGAGTGATCTTCAACGGTTCACAGAATGGCTGCTGCTGCAGCATACCAATGCCAGCAACACACCTGTGCCTTGAGTTGAGCCAACTCTCTCCCTGCAATTATGGTACCTGTTGACAGAAATGTTAATCTATACTAGCTTAAAGTGTTGGTCAAATGCTTTTTTCTCACTATCGCTGTGAATAAATCTTTCTATGCATGGTGCAGAATGATCAACTGGCACCCATCGTTAGTAGAGAGCAAGCACACACGCACGCACGCACGCACGCGCACACATACACATTCATATCCCAGCAGCGTATATAGTGACCAGGTGACTGACTGCACACAGAAGAACCAGTGGGCTGTTTACTGATCATATCAGGTGTCCTGCTGGAGAAAAGACTAAGCAGTCAATGCACACACACGCACGCACGCACGCACGCACATGCGCACACACACACACACACACACACACACACACACACACACACGCACGCACACAAAGAAAGATATCTGAGCCTCGAAAGGCTCTGGTCACCTTTCTGTCTCCCTCTTGACCAACTTCAAAGAGCCATTCTCTCCTTTCCCTCTCTCTTTCTCTTTCTCCCAAAGCCCATCAGTCGCCCCTCGCAATGACTCTCTCTCTCTCTCTCCCTCTATAGTTCCATTGACCAGCTCTGCTCACCCAAGGACAAGAGAGATTGTCCCCTTGTCTCCAGATAACACTCTGTCCCGAGGGAGAGAAACAGCCCTCCAACATGGACAGAGTGAGCAGGGAAAGCATGAACTCTTGATTCATACTTTCAGCTCACAAGCTTGTGGATCTGCTATTTCCGGCACTTGACGCAGTTGTACGACGGAGGCTCTGTGGCATGACTTTGGTACTATCAGGGGAACGATCACTACAGTATGTATCCTCCTGCTGCTATGAAGGATAAACATGTGCTATGGCTCTATTGCCGTTTCTGAGGTCTAAAAAGAACTATTTGTTGATGCCACACATCTCAGCGGCTCGATAAAATTGCAACACCATCATGTGGGCTAGAATTGATTTGGCAGAATTGGGTCTCATTTTGAAGAGCTGTGCACTTCCCCTTTGACGAGTTGTGATTTCATAATCGTCTGTGGGGAAAATAAATAAATAAAATGTTTCTGTGAAAAGTACCTGCATTCTAGCAGCAGAAGAAATGTTACAAAATTGGTCTAATGGCGAATGAAAGCCATGCCCATAAATACTCTTTGAATTTGTGCGTGTCATTGAGTACAGCGAACAGTGTGAACTATAAGTAGATGTGTGTGTGTTCTATTCTATTTTCTGTGTATCAATATCAGTTACTTTATATTCATGAACTCTAACTTCATAATACATTCCTTGTAATCAAAGTTTACTCAGTTAGGCACACCTTCAACAAAGTTGTCATTAAAGCTATACTGTGTAAGATGCCCAACTAGTGGTCATTAGCCCTATAGCAAACCGCGGTCGCGTCCGCGTCTTTCGGCCGTTTTTCGTACCTTCAGACCCCCGCGTCTGCCTCCACCTCGCTGAGATCTATCTTTTGAGGGGTCCCTTGTTCCTGTGCGTTCAGTAATTCCAGAGATACGGACTCCTTCACCCTGCCTGGTAGGCGAAATTACCTAGAGAAGGGATGGTACAAACGGGCGACAACAAATATGGCTGCCATAGCGACCCCACTTCAAGATGCGCTGTGATTGGCCGGCAGTTGTATAACCCTCGCTGTGATTGGCCGGTAGTGTGATGACGCAATTTTGGCGCGAGATCCGGTCCCCGGCAAGGATCGCAGTTTACATATATAGAGAAGGCTTTACAGGCTGAAATTCACGGAGTGGGTGTTCTAAAACTTTAGCGATTTAACAGTTAGGACAATTTTAAGATTTGTTTTATAAAAAAAGTTACATGGTACAACTTTAAATTAACTAATTATTCATAGTAAGAGTGCATCTTCAATAAAATAACTTGGGCAAGGGTGTTCAAAGTCTTACATCCGCACTGGTGTAAGGCATTAAGGACTTGTGATTTTTGCAAGTCGACTCGACTCAGTAAAAAGTTGAGTTTATCGTTTGATGACGTCATCACATCACACACGACCCCCCAATTATTTGGGGGGATCCCCAGATGATTAGCTTAATGTGAAACATTGTTTTCTCACTCAACAGTAAACAAACCATCATAAAGTTTAAGTATATATCTATGTATATATACTTAAAGTATGTGTATGTATCTTCACATTTCTAAAGTGCCAATTTAAGGACTTTTTAATACCTCGAAAATGGCAAATTATCAAATATATAGAGGCAGAAATTGTGAAAATAGCAGATCTACATGCTCACAACGCCTCGCAACGCGAGCCGTTGTGAGCATGTAGATCTGCTATTTTTTTCAACTTCGACTTTCTATGGTGGGAGTCGACTTGTGTAATGACTTTTTCGTTAATGCCCTACACCGGTGTTGCACCAATCTGTGGGCATAACTACAGTAAGTTGCCGTTGATCCTCCCACCTTCCTGTAGCATTCACCTCACGTCTCTCTGTGACTCCCCTGCAATGCTCTGAACTATAGGGTCATCTACTTTCCCATTACCGCTTTTGATTATGCTGTTGAAAACTTTCCATGTTCCATGAATATTATTTATATTTTCCAGAAAACAATTCCCATAATACTGTTTTCTTATGACATAATGGTTATTATTTTATTTTTTATAGCGTTTATAGTGTTTATTTTCATTCAGGTGATTCCAGTAGAGTGTATTCTTGCATGCATTCTGCAGCCCCTTAGGAATGCATGGTTTATCCACATATTTATTCCTCCCTCTAGATTACTTTTAACGGGCAATTTAGTTCACAGAGTTCTGTTAATGTAGCCAAGGGAAGTGTAGGCTTAACTGCTTCTTTTTCTCTACTTCTTTTTCTTCAACATGAACCTCTTTCCAGTCATTAAGTCTGATGGCTTCCTGTGTTTTGCGTCGTACCATTTTTGCAAGCAGTGATATGAGATTTTTAAAATCCTTTGACTATTGCAAATAAGACTGGTAGGTGGTCACTTATATAATTTACAAGAAATCCGCTCACCAGTTCTCAATCAATTATCATTATGATAAATTATCCATTATTCGTTCACTATCCGTTGTTATTCTGCTTAGTTTTAATCATTGTGGGATTTGGGATGTGTAAGCTATATGCTGTATGCTGATATATTAATGAAGTAAGTCTAAAGTATTTTTTATGACCAAATCTATATCTATGTCACAACATACACAATAACAATTGTGTATAGCTAGATTTTCCAGTGTGCGTGCTTAAGTTTAAAATAAAATAAACTAAAAAAAGTATTTGAAAAAATGTGGCCCCCTCACGCATTCCAAGCTGAAAATATATATAAGTCACCATAATCAAGGACGGGTGTTTTCAATGAATCTAACAAGGGTAAAATGGAGTTAGAGGTTACAATGGGTTTGTATAGGAAGGGGGCGTGTCTGATAAAATTTATATTAAAATCTAAACACTGAATCAAGAAAGCAACTTAAAAACTGCCTGGGATTCACACAAAATGACCCCAGACATGTTAACAGATCTACAGTACATGTTCACAACGTGTCGCATTGCGTCGTATTGCGAGCTTATATATCAGCTTTTCAGCAAAGACATTTAGTGTAGAGCGGAAGCAGGAGTGGTCGAAGAACAAAATGTTAATTTCATTGTAACACAGAGTAGCTGTAGCTGTCTGGTTTCCCATGCAGAAGATCAGATTTGAATCGAGGTGTTATTTTAGATTGGCGTTAATGTAATCTCAAGACAGACTCTGATAGCTATGAAATGAAGAGGAACAAACAGAGCGGGTGTTCCCTTTTATTTAGACAATGGTTAGCCAGATTGGTGTTAATGTGACCAGTACTTACTCAGTACTTTCACTTGTAGTTGAGTGATATTTGACCAGGAGTATCTATCTTGACTCAAATGGGCTTGAGTAATGTGTCCACCACTGGTGACCTGTATACTGCATTTCCCCATGGGCGAGGATAAAAGGGAGGTGAATTGAGCAGAGTAGCACTGGCTGTAGCCAAGAAGCAAGCTCTTTTTAAAGCAAGCTATTTTGGGTGTGCGACCCTGGCGCATGACCAAGTATGAATCAGACCTTGTAAAGAATTCTGCTGTGGTGGACCATAACTCCAGGGTGCCTTAGCATGTTTTTCAGTTCACGTGCATGTTCAGCTCCTGATATCAAGGTCACTGACATACACATGCACATGTAGGCTAAACATGTACACACACACTCTCTCACAAACACACATATTACTCTCTCACAAACACACGAACGCACGCGCTCACACACACACACACGCACGCACGCACGCACGCGCACGCGCACACGCACACGCACACGCACACACACACACACACACACACACACACACACCTACAACCCAACCTCCAGGCTTCTCCTCTACCTTGATGTGTTATTGATGAAACAGCAGGTCATTGCCATGACCCGTGCCGGCTATGGTGAGGTTTGCAAGCCCAGCTTCAATAGCCTTTGTTTTCCCAGGGAAGGCTTGCTCATCACGAATGCCCTTTTTTTCTCCTGCAGAGCCCGTCCCGGCTACACATTTGCACGTATATTCACACCACGGAGCTTCTCAGTATGCTCATACATAATAGTCTGTCTGCTACTGGCTGCTGGAGAACATCCAGTTAAGCATTCGGGTCTTAACTGCCTTTGCCAAAAGGCACCGTGAAAGTTGTTGAAGGATGATCAAAGTGTTTGTTGTTTCGTTTCCTGTTTACATAGGCTTCACTTGACTCTACATGTATAACACACACACACACACTCACTCACACACACGCACGCAAGCACGTACGCACGCACACACACAGTACATTAAGTATTTAGAGGTGGGATCCATGCATGCACCTAAACAAGTGTAACATACATTTTGCAGTTATTATTGTATTATAATCGTTTGCTACTACTCATTTTACTGCATTTCTATTGTGTTGCTATTTTGTTGAAAGTTGAAGAGCCGAAACCAATTTTAATCTCTTACTTACATAAAGATAAAGATATCTTACAATTTATTTTATCTTAATCTTGTATCTCTTAAATATAATTATTTTAAAACCAGAAAGCTTTTGTATTAGATATACAGTATGATATGGCTGTCCAGAGGACAAGGCTGTTGTAGATGGACTATGGAGACATGGTCAATTTAAAAATGCTATACTTTACATGGATTTTCATCAGAGGCCCCTTGTACAATACAGATCCTTCTCGAAAAATTTGAATATTGTGTAAAAGTACATTTTCTTGAAACTTTCATATATTTCTTGAAACCTTCATATATTCTATCTAGATACATTAGACATTCATTGAATTATTCCAAATAATTCCAATTCTTTTTTTTTTGTTAAAACCTTGAATTTTCATGGCATACAGCTCATGAATATCAAAAGTCCATATTTCAAAATATTACAATATTACAGGACGAGACAACTCAAAACAAGGATTTATAATCGAAATGTCTGAACCTTCTGAAGTCAGGGTTGCTTTAAGTCCAGTGGGAAGTTTTCCGAAGTCAGTTATGATTTGGGGTGCTATGGCATCTGCAATGCTTTTTTACACAATATTCAAATTTTTCGAGAAGGATCTGTATATGCTGTGTGACTGTGAACATGGTTCCATTTTGTTAAACATGCACTTAAAGTGGAACTATATAACCTTTTCGTAAAATGTAATTTTGTCCAATATCAATATGTATGCAGTGTATGTTAATACAATATAACTTATGCAATTGGGGTGGTTGTATTTTGTCTCCCTGCTCTTCTATTGAGACAATTAGATTGTGTCAAAGCTCAGATCTGAAGGTCAAGATTCAATTCATCCCCGGAGCAAGCAGGCAGGCAGGCTCTATTAGTTTGATGGTAAACTAGAAGCAGTGCTCTTCTGAGCACAGGTCTCCACCAGGTCAGGTATGTTATTGTGGCCTCCTGCTGGCGCTACAATAGGCCAATATTGTGAAATGGATGCCATGTCTTCTTTGGCCATTAAGGGCAATCTGATGCTGCATGCATGATTTCAGGCATTTTGTTCCAAAAATTAGTTTGGCAAAAGTCGACCTGCTGGTGGCGCTATAACAGGTCAATGTGAAAAGAGCTGCATTTGTTCCTTGACCTTGTGGGAATGTGTGTGCAGAATTTCTCTGAAATCACAAGCTGCGTTTATGATTTAAGTTATTTTGTTCAACATGGTCCAATCCTGCAAACTTTGGAAGCCAATGTTAGGCAATTAATATGGTGGCGCTATAAAAAGCAGATATGAAAAATGCAGGGCAAAGGTTTTTTCTTGGCCTCTAGGGAGTGCGCATACAAAGTTTTACACTGATCAGTGGAGTTATAGCTAAAACACAAATTTGCCTGTTAAAGCGCCACCATGAGGCTGATTTAAAAAAAAATGTGGCATTTCTTCCTCAGCTTATTGGGAACGTTCATGCACAATTTCACCAAAATCACGATTTGAGGCATTTTATTCAAAGCGGACTAATCCTGCAAACTTTGGAAGCCTAATCTTAGCCAATCAGGATGGAATATGGAGAATCGGACAGATCCCTGTCGATCACATGACTGTAGAGATACTGTCTATCGATTTGTGTAATTTTTGGACACAATCTGTAGGAGTACTGGCCAAAATTAGTTTTGCAAAAATTGGCCTCCTGGTGGCGCTAGAACAGGCCCATGTGAAAAATGTGGGCACAGTTTGGCAGCGACCAGGCCAACGGCGCCGGAGATTAGCTGGTAACAGACGGACGGACGCACGCACGCTAGAGGATGACACGGGAGTGGATTTTCACTCTTGTCACGTCCCACTCCCGCAGAAAAAATCCTGTCCCATCCCAATCCTGGGCCAGAGTAAAAAAATAAATCCCGTCCTGTCCCACTCCTGTAGATTCTTTCCTGGTCCCATCCCGCTCCTGGTCAAAATCACTCCCGTTCACCTCCCGCTCCCGAAAAAATATGTTTTTCCATTTTGATCCATATTATATTTGATATCATGTTTATTATTATATAATGTATAATTTTATAATGTTCGCAGTTCGAAGACCTCACTTTCCTGTGCTTTTTTCCTCCCAAACTGCTAATAAAGTAGCACTGTTTATTTCTGCCCACTCCTGGTGATTTTCATTCCTGTCCCGTCCTGATCACAGCATTAATACAAATTTGACTCCTGTCCTGCGGAATCCCACAGGACCCACGGGAATTCCTGTCAAATGTCATCCTCCACGGACGGAAGCACGGACAGACAGGGTGCAACAGTCTCCCAAGCCTTCGGCCTGGTGGAGACAAAAAGTTCAGCACCGGGTTCAAATTCGGCGTAGAAGAGAAAAGATACATAATGCAGCTGCCTTATAAACTATAAAGTAAAATGTAGTGATGTGCATGTCTTGTATGCAGGGTGTGTGTGTGTGTGTGTGTGTGTGTGTGTGTGTGTGTGTGTGTGTGTGTGTGTGTGTGTGTGTGTGTGTGTGTGTGCGCGCGCGTGTACGTGCGTGCACTTTTCATTGCTCCATCATGATTCTACTCTTTCAGTGCTGACTTCTTGCTGACATCTTCCTGCATGGGGGTTTGGAAACAGAATTAGTTTATATTCTAGACACCACTGATGGTTTGAACCCCCTTTTTTGTTGCTTTTTGGAAAAGGTGATATATATATACAGCCTTTGAGGCATGAACACCCAGAGGTTTGTCTGACTGTAGATTTGTGAAAGTTTTATGTTTGCTGGTATTAGATCCCACGTGGGAGTGTTGCTGGGGCAGAGAAAAGTTGATAATAAAGTAGATTTTCTCCTGATTTGTCTCTCTCTGGAATAAGTATGAAAACCCTGGGATGATTGTGTGGCGATGGGTCTAATATTTAGTTCAGTGACCATGGGGCTAAAGAATGGTTCAGAAGCAGTGTTTACATTCACTCTTCCATTGGAAATAATTGACTCCAACCTGCTTCCCGTCTCATAAAAAGGCGGCCACCTTCTTCACGCAGATGTATTTATTTTTCTTTTGTCTTTCTTGGGTGATACTCTCTCTCTCTTCTCCTCCCCTCACTGTCCTCTCAGAGGTCCTCAGTCCTCTGTATACTGTGTGAATTTATGAGGCCTGTGAAATGCCAAGTACCACCAGGTTGCCTGTCCTCCATATGGCATTGTGTGTCTCTGCGTGCCATAATGTCAGTGCATGGAGCTCTGCGCGAGCCTTAATCAACACAATGTCTGCAGCGACAGAGCAGCAGCTACAGTATAGTGTAGTGTATAAAGCAAGAGTTTTTTTGTTCAGTGTTAGAAAAAACTCCCTACTGTACATCAACCCCCTCCCCCTTTTCAGTAAGACAGAAGACCAGCCATTTACGTCAAACCGCATTATACCCACAAAGCACTGGGGCACTCAAGTAAACAAGACAGCGACCAGTTTTATATCAAACCTTCACCGCCCGCAACGCCCTGGGACAGGCTAATAAATAACAGAGAACATTACTTTCATCTCAAACCTCGCACTATTATACCCACAATACCTCGCTAGACTTCCACTTGACAGAGGACCTCTCCGGTTCCGTGTCAGACACTCATGACCCACACAGTGGCCTGCTATATGTCCACTTGACAGAGGTGCAGCGTTCCCTCTCCAATACATTCATGATTTACTTCCTGGTCACCTCTTGCAAAGCTTCAACCAGCGTGATCTCTGCCCCCCCCCCCCCCCCCCCATCTTTAAATGAACTGTCTTTTATTTGTTTCAGCCAACTGGCCAGCTGGCCCGAGCGAAAAGGCTCCCGAACGGCCCGACTTGGCTTTGCAGCAGTAGTTGTGAATGTAAAGTGGTGCATCCATCATAGGCAGACTCACTTTGGTATGCAATATAAAGAAGACAATGTGAGGGGAAAAATCTGAGGAGGAGGCAGTGGAGTGGCTCAGGAACAGCTGCAAGCCATAAAAAACTCATTTCAATTACCAACAGAGTCAAACAAAATGACTTATGTCGATTATGGTACAAACTCGGTCATGGTGTCAGAGCGACTGTATAGGGCGCCATATGCCAAATGCCTCAAATCTGACTTGACCGAAAAATGTATCAAGTCCAATCTGGATGATTATGAAGATAAGAAAGGTTACACATCAGGTTCAACTTTACATGGCCTTTGATATGACAATTCATGATCTATGCTGAGCCGGCCCGGAACCTTAAAGGGTATTGTAGAGAAAACAAGGACTGGTTCTCGTCTTTCTCCTATTTACTAAACCTTTTACTCTTTTACAAGAGAGTTTTGGGGAAATGCTTTGTTGTAAGGGCTTAGTTTATACTATTGTAGAACTAGAAACTCATAGTTGGATTCATGGTACATTTAGATTTAGCCACGTATCGAGTTGTATCATAAACTTAGTTGACCAGAGTCAACCAGAGGTCTATACTAGCCCCCCCCCCCCTCCTTTTCCCCTTCAATACCAAATATATTTTGCCCAAAATATAGGCAATCTACAAGTTCACAAAACGATGCGAAGCATTTTACACACAGAATATTTAAACAGTTAATTCAACTGACAATGCAGAGAAGTAAACGTTTTTTTTTAACAATTCATACTTTGTATATACACTAGAAGGTCGGCCGGCTACGCCGGCCTCCCCTCTAGGTCGCCGCATTGCATCTATAGGAGTAGATATTCGGCAAAAACAAACCCCTGAGGTACAGGGTGGCTTTGATCAGATTCTATTGCAATTGGGCAGTTTATGTATCACGATAGAGGCCACGATCATATATATTATATATATATATATATATATATATATATATATATATATGGCCTTCGGGCCGCAAAAGTCTAGAGTTCAGGCCGCTGCGCGGCCCTCACCGCCATGTTGCGGCAGCGTGGTGTGTAATGGTCAAATATGGGTAAAAAAAAAAAGTTTTGAGAAAAAAAAGTTTTTTGGAAAAAAAGTTTTTGTTTTTTGGGAAAAAAAAGTTTTTGTTTTTTGGGAAAAAAAAGTTTTTTGAAAAAAAAAGATTTTTTGAAAAAAAAAAGTTTTTTGGAAAAAAAAGTTTTTAGAAAAAAAAGGTTTTTAGAAAAAAAAAAGTTTTTTTGAAAAAAAAAAAGTTTTTGGAAAAAAAAAAAGGTTTTTGAAAAAAAATGTTGTAAAAAAAATGTTGAAAAAAAATGTATTGGTGATTGACGTGATGTATACGGACGTTACTGCGATTGAGGTGAAAGAAAAGTGGAAAGTTGTGAGCTAACTATTAGCTATTTTTGTGTGTGTGTGTGTGTGTGTGTGTGTGTGTGTGTGTGTGTGTGTGTGTGTGTGTGTTCTGGCTACGCCCCCCTCGGTTGAAATTGGATCCGCCGGTCCCATAGCTGGGAATACGAATACCATGGCAACGGGGGGCCAATGATAGAGTTATGGGCGGTATTATTCCCTATAGAGTGAGTTCTACCGACATCTGCTCTCCCTACCTATGAGTTGGAGTGGATGTGAAGTGGGCGTGAATGGGCTTGGAAGTGGGATGTGGCTCTTAGAGGAATGTATATATAAGATTTTTCTTTCTTTAATTCTATGCAAGCTTTCCTTTCCTTTTTTCGAGACACAACCCTCTGAAATGTTATACAGTTGCAAGGCTATACAGACAGGCCTGTCAAAGTGGAGAGGAAAGATGTAGTCCTCCAGTGAATACATTATGCATTAAGCAAGCAGCACTGAGTAACACTTAAGACATTTTCAGTCTCAGAATATGTCCTGATTTCTTTTTTTTTCTTTTTACCACTTTAACACAAATCAGACTGAAAGCAGTAGGTGGCCTCTGTCCGTCTCTCTCTTCAGCACCCAAATTGGTAAAAGAGAAAGAACACATTTACATTGGTGAAAGTACATGTCCACACTGTAAGATATTCACGCTTTTTGATTTGTATCTTTGATTCTCGTTCTTATATTTTTTATTTTATTATTGCCAGTCTCATGCGGCTATCTCTCTGATGGTTTGTAAAAAATAAAAATAAAAAATTCCAGTCGAAGATGCAATTAGGATGATTACATCTGCATCAGTAAATGCACTCATTTATAACATTTATTTCTCTTCTTTGAGGTCCAAATCCTCCCCCTCTCACCAGCTCTGACGAATTTGAATATTTCCATAATGAATCCCATAAACCCACTTCCTCACTATCTTTCTTTTACCCTGTCTCTCCTCCTCTGTAGTCAGACATCAAGGCTAAAAAAGTCCTGTGGTCCTGTGTATTGTGGTATTGATATTTAATATATATATATATATATATATATATAATATATATATATATATATATATATATATATATATATATATATATATATATATATATATATACAGTATATAAAATAAGTACTTCCACTGGCCCTATATGTATATTGCCCACTCTTTTTACCTCTAAACTTGGAGCTGATATCCACATTAAAGGAGTTGTTCATCCCCCCCTCAAAAAAAAAAGACTTATTTTCTATCAATTGCACATCCCCTGAATCATCCTTGAATTCACAGAGATCTCAAAGCTCACAACATGACACAGAGCGAATTGTGAGCATGAGGGCTCTTGAGCCCCTTGAGGGCTCCTTCCCTCAGCCAAGCTCCTTCTGGAGCTTCCCTGTAGTTTGCACCCTGATCCCGGTTAGTTAGTTCATTTCACTCATTCATATTCATCACACCACCCCACTATTTGAGATGGGGAATGAATGTGTGGAAATGAATGCTCAGTCAGGATCCACCGTTTTCAATTTGTGGACAAACTGTCACAACTGCTGGCAAATATATACTATATATATATATATATATATAAAAATAAAACTATGACACAGCCAGTTGAAGTTTTATGGAAATTCTTAAGCTGACTCATGCTCAATGATGGCTAAGAACAGCTATGGCCTTGGACTTCAATTGAGCTGTGATGGTTTAAGATTTCACTTGTATTATTTCTTGCATCAAAGGAGGGAGTATTGTTATAGTATGCCCCTTTATCTAGTATTTTCTTTTCCTTTCATCAATTCTAATTTGATACAAACATGTTTTATCTCTTGTCAAAGTGCACCGTTGCACTCTTTTTGTTTTTATTCTGTAAAGCACATTGAGTTGCTGTGTTGTGAAAGGTGCTGAATAAATAACGTTGCCTTGCCTTCTCTTATTCCCCCTGGATAGGGGTTCTACAGACTTTGGTGCAGTGTCGGGTGTGGCTTCCAAACCTATGCAGGATTTTCATTCCCTTCTGCACTTCACAGGTGAAGACTGTCGCTAGTCTCCAAGCCGTTCGGTCAGAGGCTGCAGCTTCCCAGGTGTCCAGGTCGATGTTCAGGGCCTTCAGGTCTCTCTTGCAGACGTCTTTGTAGCGCCGTTTAGGTCTGCCTATTGGACGTTTTCCATGAACTAATTCTCCATAGAGGAGAATTAGACTAATTATTAGACTTTAGACAGTTATGTCAAAGTTGTTCAGTGTTAAATTAACACTGTATTGACGTTGTGTTAAATATATTACATTGTGATATTTATTATAACAAACTAAAATTTGCAACAAGGACTTTTAATAACTTACTTAAGCTGGTGTTGCACTTTGTCTCCCAACTATGTCTAATCACCTTAATGCAGCCCTCACATTATTGAATAATAATGATTATTCCATTCATTCATTTATTTAAGTCGGTTAAAAACACAATTATCCATGAGAGTGCAAACGGAGGGGTGGAGGGCAGGGGAGTTAGACACCTCGGTGGGTTTTTAATTAGCGCACACAGTCTTCATTTCATCATAATTAGGGTTGTGAACTCTACGTTGTCAACACAACCATGTCAGCTGTCATTTGTTTATTCATTACTCAGAGAGAAAGAGAGAGAAAGAGAGGGGGGGGGGGGGGGAGGACGCTGTGATTTTTTTTTTTTTTTTTTTGTGAGAGATGCCTTTTGATGGCAGGAGGAGACGATTAATTATTTAATTATTTTGCCACTCGACCGTGACAAAATGGGAATATTAGACTTGCAATCAGTCCGTATGAAGAATCTAAATGAACATTAATGCGAATAAATGAGCCAATGAACAATTTTGAGAAGCGGGAGGATGACAAGCATTCTGAGACGATATCATCGCTCACCTTTGGAATAGGTATGACATGAAGAATGGAGAAAAGAAAAGAGCAAAAAAGAAAAAAGAAAGAAAGCAAAGAGAAAGTCAGAAGGTCTTTCTGTTCGTTGGTTCACGGTCGACGTCCCAAATTTCACACAGCTGGAAACTGATTGTGGCTTTCACACACTGTGGCTCGCCTCACACTGCAAAAACAAACAGAAATTGTGCATCTTTTCTCTTTTACTCCCTCTCCCTTCTCCTCCCCTCCCCTCCCCTCCCCTCCCCTCCCCTCTCCTCTCCTCTCCTCTCCTCTCCTCTCTCAAAACAGCACCATTTTTGCCACCAGTTGGTCCTACAGAGGAGAAATAAGCCATTACGCCTTTGAACCCAAGGCCACACTGTTTGCAACCGGCAAGCTCCATCACCATTCTTTGTAGAGCCATTAGAATGTCCATTAATTCATCACCTCCCCGCTCCAGTAGATCTGGCCCAGCAGGCTGTCCTCATGCTCTGACTGCACGCATTTCCAAATAGCCTGTGGACTTTAAACATTCAGCACTCCGGCTACAGAGATGGATGTTATCATGGCAACAGCAATTCATTCCTCTGCGCTGTAACATTCGAGCAGGAAGACCGCGCCGCTCTCGCCCATTATGACGCCGAAGCGTCGACCATAGCTTTGACATTTTGAGGCCGTGGGCAGGAAGTACCGGTCGGGAAATGTGAGTATTTAACCTGTCGGTGCGCGTTTTTATATTCTCCTTTCACAGAGAGCTGAGTGTTTGGCAGAAAGGACATCTTTCTCCTGACAAAACTGTAATAGGAATCTGCCAAGGAGGGAATAGATGATGATTTGACAGCTACTAGTGCACATTGTCAAGGTTTGTAAAAGACACCCTCCTTCTGCACAGAGGCTGTTGTACACTATTTCATTACCTATAAGGCTCATTATATGCAATTTCTCTGAAATCCATATAGAAGGATTCATTGTTTCCAGTTCATTGGATTCAAGAGCAACCATGACAGATGGCACAGGGAACGTAACGGCAATGAGTTCCATTTCAAGGAAGATAAAGGCTGGAGTGGAACTTGAGATACAAAAAAACTAAAACAATGCTGTAACCTTTGGGGGTCAATTTCCACACTTTTCTGGGTTAAATTAATAACGCCCTGAACTGTGCACAAGTGCCCAAGTGAGAACAAGTGGAGTTTTCAGAATTTAATGACAAAACAAACCAAACAAAGCGCCTTCAGTTTGCTACAGATGGTCCACACATTGTAAGGTTATCTGTGGTTGTAAGTAACGCAGTCATATCTTATTGCTTGTGGGAGGAAAGAGGAATCTCATTCGGGAATAACAAAGAGGAAACCACGATTATTAAGTTTCCAATGCAACTTGAAGTTGTATCACACTTGAAAAAAGCATTCACAGGGTATGTGAGGCGTCCAGGATGTGAGAAACTTTACTCATGCAACCGAGACAATGGCGGTGTGTTTACTTTGACAAGCCGCATGGGTAGAGATATCCTCTCCAAAATGTTCTACAGGTCCCTATACTTCTCTCCATCTCTACCATTCTTTCTCTCGCTCTCATTCTCACTTTGACAAGGTCTTATCTCCCCCCCCCCCCCCCCCTCTCTCTCTCTCCAGCCCTCTCTTTGTGTGCAGCAGGACGACAGGGCAGGTAATGAACGTTTCTGGAGGGTGTGCTCAGACTGACCCCGGTGCTGTCAGCAGCTGATTGGCCAGAAGGAAACAAGTGCCAGCGTTGATGGAAGGGAAGGCACCGCATGGAGGAGCGACCAAACTTTATTTGACTAGACAGACAGACAGATACGTCAGACAGACAAACAGACAGACAGACGCGTCAGACAGACAGACAGACAGACAAACAGACAGACAGACAGACAGACAGAGAGATGGATGGAGGTGGGGGAGCATACAGATAGAGAAAGAGCGAGAGACAGACAAAAGATGAACTGTTCAATAAAATACGAGGTCTGTCTGTGTATCTTCTGGAATTAACTTGAGCTCGGCTATGAATAGTATTTGTTATACAGCATTATACTGCATAAAGTTATTGATCTCACTCTTTACGCTGAAGGAAAATGTCTGATTGAATTAGAGCATTGCATTTCAACTCAGTCTCTCTTTTTTCCTTAATTTCTTTGAAGTTAGATCAGGAGAGCTGAGGAGCAGAAAAACCTTACTCAAATAGCAGAATCAGAAACACTAGAATAAGGTTCATGAAATAAGTTAGCTTTGGTTTTGTGGTGCAGCGTCAAAACAATGACTGCAGGACTACGGCCAAAGTAAATGACTCACATATTATCCATACATCACTGCCGCTAGAGGGCGCTATCCCCCTTGGTCACAGCGAGACGTTGAAAAATTCACACAGCGTCACAGCGAAACCGGAAAATTTAGATGACAGCTACGTTTTCGGGGGTTGAATCCGCAACATATAAACAATCTTTCAATGTGGAGGTCTCTGAAGATACTCCACCTCGCTTCTCCATGTAAACGGGCAAAAACGGGGAATTTGCAAAATGTGTGATGTCAGGGCTCATGTCGGCTCACAGTTCAGTGGAGCCACGCTGCATTTGAGAAAGTAAACAAAAAGCAAGCGCGAAATCTGTGATACACGACAGTGGTTTCAATCACTAATGTGTCTTCGTGTAAAGACACTTTGCCGTTTTCGGTTCTGATCGTTGCTGTGTAAACTGAGCCCGAGATATAAGAACTGTGTTCCTACAAATTAGAAGGGAAGATGTATTTTCTTCTGTCTCAATTAACACAATAGCTTATTGCATTTTATCAAAATTAAATACTACAGGAAGATCAAAATAGATGGATTAAGAATAAGTAAGATTTACTATGTTGATCTGATTGGATTTTATAATGTTTGCCTCCACACTGTCAGGGAGGCTATTACGTCTGTATTGTAATGCATTACGGCAAAAAGAAAAGAAGCTGTCCTTGAGTCAGCTGACTACCAATGGCAATGGCACCACCACAGACAGACTGACAGGTCGTCAATCAGATAGACCGTTAATCAGAGAGACAAGCAGGCGGGTACTGTACAGAGACAGATGAAGACGTTCAAATAGACAAAAAGATTATTCTTTGGGATAACATTATCCCAAAGTGTACTGAATTCATTCAACAGTGACAGACTTATTGGGGAAAATAAACGGTCAATTCAGTAGGTGAACTTGTAGACCTATGTTAGTGATGGTATGCTATCTTACCATTTTGAACAAACGTGAAAATTCTCATTCAACTGCGTTCTGTCACCAAAATGTGGAATGCCCTGTCACCATTCATTAAAGCAGTGGTTCTCAACCTTTTCAGGCTGTGACCCCCAAATAATCATATTTTAACTGGGGACCCCCCCACCCTGACAAGTACTAAGAGTTGAGGCATTACATTTTGTTTAACACAGTTCTATTTTCACAATTTCTGTCTCTAATGTTTGACAATTTGGACAATGTTTAATTTGTCATTTTAGAGGTCTTAAAAAGTCCTTAACTCATACAGGGCCAGATTTCCAAAATATGAATATGAATGTGCGCTTATAACGCCAGGAAATAGCTATTTTGTATCCCCCCAGACCACCTTAACCAGACCACCTTAAGGAATGCACGTTCAGCATACCATACCACCAGATGACCACTAGAGACCACCATACACCATACACTGACATGGTCCCATGTTAAGCCTGTTTAAATCCACATAACAGGATGAGATGCTGACTTGGTCCTCATTGACTTAACATGGACGGGCCGCCGGTCACCATTTCAGCTCAATACTGTTCAATTCGTGCTTGATCGTCTCAAACCACCATTGGTATGGGCATCGGGACGTATATAGATGCCACACAGAAAGTTTCAGAATCAAAATCCGACCTAGTGAAGCTACGTGAGGGTCGGATGGTTGCATTGAGGCTAACGCTAGCAGAGGCCTGTTGTCAACAGGAAGCCCTGGTTTAAAGGTGACGTCATAATCGTATCCTTTTTTTTCACGGTTTACGTGTGGACATTAGCTGAGGTAAGCTAACCATTTCGCTCCGTCTATAAACACATATTAAAAGCTTAAACAATGCTTTTATATAAAAGTCGCTCCGAGTCGCTCGGCACCAAACGCCATAGTGAACTAGTCGCTCGTAAAGTCGCCCGGCGCTAACTGAGTTAAATTGTCACTTTAGAAATGTGCAGATACCCTCTCTATAGCAATGTTCCACATTAAGCTAATAATCTGAATACCCCCAAAAATTATTTGGGGACCCCCCTGGGGGTCCCGACCCACAGTTTGAGAACCACTGCATTAAAGCAGGGCTACTCAGCTTAAGGTGGCTCAGGGGTCACTCAGCAAAAATACAAACATTTCAAGGGCCTCAAGCTAAAACTTACGGCCCTATTTTGGACGTATATTGAAAATGATTTTGTAACAGGCTACACAAGAAGTCTAAAACACACAGAGAACTGAATGTATTAGTGTGTAAAGTTGTTATGCTATGTTGATGACTTAAATACATGTGGACCACAATGGAAACAAGTCCCGTGGACATATCCTTTCAGCTTTAATGTCTTAATGTACCTTTGTGCTGTTCACATTTCTGACTAATAAACTATCAATCAATCAATCAATCAGTCAGTCAATCAAACAATCAATCAATCAAAAAGACAGATACTTGAACCAATCCAGAATCCGAAATGGGTCAGTAAAGACAAGTGGGGGCAAGAGCCTCTGGCTTCTTCTCTTCTCTTTCTTTTTAACGATATTTCAAAGGTTACCGAAATATTCTGTTTATCCCACATCTGGGAGCGAGACATTACAAAGCCATATTCCGCTTCAAATGCCAAAATAAATCAAGGAGTGTCTTTTAGCAAGCTTATTCCTCTAGTTTTCTTCATGGGCAACACTGACACGCACACACGCACATTCATATTCCCCTCGTTAGGAACAATGAATTTCTCTGTTGAAATGTGGAGCCTAATCAGAGAAGCTGATGTGTGAGCATTTCCTCTGTTTGCTCTGAGATGGTGGAATACTGATTGAACTGAACTGTATTTGAACCAGCCTGTCTTGATGCCTTCATTGCCTTGGTGTCGTCATGGTGCTACATTCAGTGTGTCATATTTTAAAGAGAGAGAGAGAGAGAGAGAGAGAGAGAGAGAGAGAGAGAGAGAGAGTGTGTGTGTGCGTGCGTGCGTGCGTGCGTGCGTGCGTGTTCTACTGGGTAACTTGTGATATATATATATATATATATATATATATATATATATATATATATATGGATTATGAATGTTATAAAAGAAGGAAGTAGGAGTCAATAAGTCTTTACTTCTTCCTACAACTGATCAACGATCGCATTTCTTTTTGACCTTTTTTACTTAATTATTTTGAATATACTAGAAGCTCGGCCCAAATTGAAAGAAAGAAAGAAAGAAAGAAAGAAAGAAAGAAAGAAAGAAAGAAAGAAAGAAAGAAAGAAAGAAAGAAAGAAATAATGAATGAATGGAGGTCAGACGTTCCTCTCTCCTGCCAGAAGCAGATAGCGTTGTGACTACTATACGGCTGACTGACAGCTTGACTGACAGCCTGGTTGACTGACATGCTGACTGCCTGACGCTCTGTTTCCCACTGAGGTACTGAGTGAGGCTTTAGACAGAGGCATCTTCTAAACAAAATGTCTAGCCACTCTGCCCTGGCTGCATAGTGAAGAGTTTCTATGCACCTGTGCACCACTGGTATATCGTTGCTGTCGGGCAGCTTATTGTGTTTTTTCGTAAATTAACGCCCTACTTCATCAAACTACATCAGTGTCACACAAGGGCATCAAAAATAGCAGATTTGCAAGTTGGAGCTTGTAGATATACCAAAAGCTGATGCTTCGGGTACACATGAACCTGCTTTATGCCTGATTACCCATGCTCTGATTACTGCTTTTCCCCAGTGTGCCTGCCCTGTTCAGACTGTTTAGCTGTGTATTGACAACAGTTCACAGGCCTCTGCCCCTGAATGTCCCCAGACTGGGGAGACGGTCTGGTTTGAAATGTGAAGAGTATTTTGCATTTTAATATTGTTTATTCGTCACACACCTTCTGCATGAGTGTCTTATCTTAAAGGGCCTTACATAACTCGTCAACTCTCCAAACTCTACCCTGTAATCCGTAGGTGAAGATTATGCCTCATATATTCAAGGGAAAACACAACCATCAAAAGCCGAATGCTTCTGAATCTACAGCATGGCTGATGGAATGAATGGCTGTCTGACTGGAAGGATAATTGACTGTGTGTCTGACAGCCTGCTGAATGTACGGCTGGCTGTCTAATTGACCGACTGCGTCTGGGCTGAATGTCTGACTGCCGGACTGATCCTATTAGTAGTACCCTGCAGCCCTCATGATGGCAGACAGTTTCATTCAGGTGATTCTACATCAGTGATTGTGTAACTGTGGTGTTGTTGGGAGCACTTAAAAAGTGTCCCGTGAGGCTGTAGAATGCAGTGAATTGAGAGTGTGGTGGTGGAGCTTTATATTATATATAGTCGCCATCGGGCAGAAACCTTGTAACTGCAAAATTCTACCTTTTCCTTATCCTTTTTTTGAGCGGTGGTCACAACGCTCCTATACGTGGCCGTGTGTGTGGGTCTGTCTGTCTGTCTGTCTGTTTGTCTCCGTGTCCGTAGCCTGGCCCTGCAGTAACCTTTTCTGACCACACACGTTAAGGGAGGGGCGCTGTTGCACGCACACACACACACACACACACACACACACACACACACACACACACACACACACACACACACACACACACACACACACACACACACACACCACCGCTCAGTTCACACAAGTGTGATTTTTTTTAACATTGCAGGTAGTACAGTCAAAGGTTATGCTAAAAGGATAAGTACACTGTGATGTCATCTCGTCTTTTTTTTATTAACTCCTCTAAGGTATATTAATGACATAGTTCAATATTGAAAATGGGTGTTTTGCCCTTTAAAGTAGCGACAATAGAGTAACGAAGTCATGACGTGACTCGCTCATCCCCCGGTTCCAAGGATCGAGTCATCTTAAAATCGTCTCATATAAGCATTGCGGTCCAAAAGTAAACAAACAGTCTTTGCGATATTGTCGGCGAGGTGGCGAGGTGTGGTTTTTGATAGTCAGTCACTCATATTTGATAAAGCCTGTTTCTAGCGAAAATGTAACTAATTCGGCGATAGTAACATTAGCGTTTTCTAACCATCAGTTGATTCTTCATATCCATACGAGTCAAACCGCTGAGATAATTTGTTTATAATTGGGACACAGTTCTTATATGACACGATATGAAAAAGGTCTATGGAAATTCAGAATGGGGGAAGAAAACCGCGAACCAGGTAGGATGTGTAAACATTTTTTGTTTGTTTTTAAGTGAAAGTGTAAATGGTTAACTCTGCCTGTGGGTTTTACAAATATTTAACAGTTTTGTGACTAAATAATAACTACATTATTGTATCCATTTGAACCCACAGGGTTCCTTTTCCCCCCATATTTCCTGAAAAGTAAGCGTTTTGGACATACAAGGTTTTTCCGGCCGGCAGTGACACACCATTAGCCCGGCGAGTGCATTCACACTGCCGTTGGAATAACCACCTCCGATCATCATCGGCGGTCCGTTGCCTGACAGGAAGCTCTGGGCTGACAGGGCCCTTTCAGCTGGAACACACGCCTGTAACAAACTGCCGCTAAAGCACGGGAGATGTTCCAGGCTGGCAGTTTCACTCAGTGAGAGATAGATAACTAGATACAGCCTGCGGCGTACCCTCGGGGTAAAAAAGAAGGGGAAAAAAAAAAACTGTTGCGGTCTGCCACCTTATCACCAAAGCCACTCAGTAGATGTAGGAGTAGATATTGCCTCTGGCATTCTCTCAGGGTAAAAAAGGGGGGACAAAATGCAGCAATTTTAGGCTCTCGCCCGCCTGACACAAAAAAGAGGGTTTGCGGCAAATTCACCAGAGACCATCGTGTGATCAAACAACTCGTTCTGCATGGTGCAGTGGAACACATGACACGAGAGAAGTGAGGTTGGTGAACTCTGCTACCTTTACTCAATATGTCAATATGTCTAACCATCCTTGCAATGATCAACGTTGTAAAAGGATCAAATCTGTCAAGAGATGATGTACACCAGGGGTCCCCAATTAGTTTTCCCCAAGGGCCGAATTATGTCTAGGGTACCAAGCCGAGGGCCACAACATTGCAGGGGGCGACGGTGGCGTTCCCGATACTCCAGCTACTTCAGATATCGTCGTTGTCGGGTGAAAATCATGTATGTCCAAAACCGTTCATTTTGCATTTATCATTTTAAAAAATAATTTAACTTGTGAAAACAGCCGATCTACAAGCACACAACGCCTCACACCGCGAGGTGTTGTGTGCTTGTAGATCTGCTGTTTTCACTACTTTTGTGCGACGGCCTTGTATGATTTGCGAAAGAACGTACACATTTGGAGATACAAGATTTCCACCCGACAACGACGATATACTAGTGTTGTTGATGCTCTTATACCACCATTATTACTGGGGTTGGTGGGGGCCAGACAGTAGCCCCCCGCCTATTGGGGAACCCTGATTTACACTATCAGAAAACCTCAATGACACCACCCACGCTGTGATGCCTGGTGAATTATCGTATAACCATAAAAGCCTTGTAGGTATTTACAGCACCAAGTCACATTTCTTTTTGGGTTGTGAATGTGCATTGCCCAAAATGGTTTCTCAAAAATGTATGTTCAAACCTAATAAGTGTGCCATTTCTACCTGAATTGTAAATGTCATAGGCACCAAATATGGCCTGTAACTTGAAAGGCCACAAGATTGATTCTCGATAATAAACAATGTGTGTCGTCCACTACACTTGTGTCATCTGAAGAGAGAAAATAAACAAATAAGGGAACTGAAGCTCCTGCTGCTCATTTATATTCTGCTAATAAAATCGCCAGCTTCAGGTATATAACGTAAAAACCCTCCCACGTAAAATCTAACAATATTTTATCCATTTCCGTAGAAGGAAGGTGGACGCATTTAGACAACTAGCCATTTCTAATGCATACTTCACTCTCTAATGTGATTTCCTGATGCACCACTGTCTCAAGGTATTCTCCACTATTAGAGCACCAAAGTCTGACATAATCTACACATCCTACCTGGATGGCGTTTTTTTTCTCCCCCTGTAAGCAACCCTGGCTGGTAAAGGATGATCTCTCAAGCTGATGATTATGAAAATGTATTCCAAGAACCACCGTAAGAGCTATATGGTGGGAAAAACAAGAAAAACAGTACAATTACAATATGGTAGCTGACAAAAAACGATATCTGACAAAGACATACTAAATGACAATAATAAATCAGTTGAAATTTTACAATACTCCTTTGAGTTACAATTGCTCAGCATGACCAACATGACAATCTCCTTTTAGAGTGCAAACGACAAGAAAAGGCTATATCCTAATCACAATGAAATGAATCTTGTATCTTATACCAGTAAGACTCCCTAATCGGGAGATAAGCGACCGTTGGTCGCTTATCTCCACAAATATCACAACCTCCACCTCTCACGTCATACGGGTAGCCATAGTTACACCTGGAATGTTGAATCTCCATATATGGAGATAACCTACGCATCACACAAAGTCTGACCTCACCAGCCCATACTTGGGCATGGACGACTTATATCTCCATATACGGAGATGGCCATATATGGAGATACGATGACATCACAGAGTCCACAGCTGATGATGTGGCGTGATGTCATACAATACACAAACAAGCCCTATATAAAGGGGCAATTCTCACCAGGGAAGAGAGCATTGCCTGGAATGTTGAATCTCCATATATGGAGATAACCTACGCATCACACAAAGTCTGACCTCACCAGCCCATACTTGGGCATGGACGACTTATATCTCCATATACGGAGATGGCCATATATGGAGATACGATGACATCACAGAGTCCACAGCTGATGATGTGGCGTGATGTCATACAATAAACAAACAAGCCCTATATACTGATGCGATACGATGACATCACAGAGTCCACAGCTGATGATGTGGCGTGATGTCATACAATAAACAAACAAGCCCTATATACTGATGCGGAGATATGAGCAGGGCAAAGGTGTGACGTGTGACGTGTGACCAACCGACCGACCGACCGACCGACCGACCGACGGACGGCCGGTGGAGGTTTTCATAGTAAACTGCTCCCTGACGGTCGCAATAATCACAAAGACATTAATCCTTTATCTTCTTGACAAGAGTAATGAAATGCAAGTTATTCTTTGTTTTAACTCCTTTTAACAACCATGAAATGTAGTTATTTATATTATGGATCTCAAACATGAAAGGTACAGTTTACTCCATGAATTATCCCTTTATGAATTACCATCTAAATCCACAGTATTTATTTTTTCACATTACTAAGGCTTCTCAATGAGTCAAAAACATTAGCAGAAAGACATCCACAATGACTCAATCCATAAACATCTGAATCTGAGACGAGCAAACAATAATGCAGACAATAAAACTAAGGTATAGGCCTACCTTGTGCCCTCAGCCAGGTGCTTAAACAAAATAAACACTTTGTTTGGAACATGGACATGTTCCTCTCATGTTGTTTTCATTCATTTTGTCCTTGTGGCAAAGTCACTTCTCAACATCCTGTTCCTGACTATTTTCTTCACTTCAAAATAAAATTGAGGCAAAACAATGTAAAGATATCGTAGACATTAACAATAAAACTATATCACCACAGTAAACAATGACAATATATGAAACTTTGCAAAAGTTCAGTAAACTATCTAATAGAGTCAAAAGGCTTGTCTTGCTAGGCAAACAGTGGCGCCGCCTGCTGGCCAGGAGGTGCATCTGGTTGACATTTCTCATTGAAAATAATACTTCATTTGAAACCATATTTTTTATGCAGGTGTAGCCCCCACAGTTAGTACCAGCCATGAACCAGCGACAACAGCCCTGCTAATCGGGCTCAGCCCTATTAGCACGACTGGTTGTGCGTTGGATTGGCCAGTGGGAGTCCCGGGTTCAATCCCCGCTTCCGCGTATCACTACAATCTGGCGTTGTCGGCAGGATGAGGAGCGTGGTATCCTCGCGTGAGGGACAGGTCCACGTCGTGTGTGGCGGTCCGCAGCGTGAAGCGCGAGGTCACGCTCCAAAGATCAGGGGGGTGATTGTAGCCCCCACAGTTAGTACCAGCCATGAACCAGAGACAACAGCCCTGCTAATCGGGCTCAGCCCTATTAGCACGACTGGTTGTGCGTTGGACTGGCCAGTGGGAGTCCCATGTTCAATCCCCGCTCCCGCGTATCACTACACAGGGCAGTGCTTATGTGGTTTGTTACACCCCGGGCCCCATTCTGAATTCCCATAGACTGTTTTATATATACCGGTAACTGAGTTTAACTCATGAAGAATCAACTGACGAGAAAACACTAATAGGTCTATTAGGCCTACTGCCGCCGAAACAGACATTCTCGCTAGAAACAGATATCAAATATTAGTATTATTTTTGGTCCACAATGCTTTTATGAGACGAACATTTGATCCAATATTCTAGGTTTTAATTTAGGACGAATCATCAGTCGTGTTCCTCCAGGTCATGGGGTGTTTTGGCCATTACACCCTCGCCAAAGGTGGCCAGCTCTGAACTTGCGTCAATCCAGATTAGTCATGAGAATGGCTGACTTCTCATGGGACTATGCAAGGCAGGGGCATCCTTTTCCCTGAGTCAGGCTTAGGCTGACCGCATACCTTCTGGTTTGCTACATCGGGCCCAGCAGGGGTCTTTCCTCCTCATAAAAAGCCACTGGCTGCTTCTTTCTGCTGCCTCCGATGCAGCCTTGATGGCTGAACGCTGGCTTTGGCCTCTAATTTCCATGCATGTCTGCAAACAGTCTGGTTGTAGCCAATCTTGCCACAAACCCTCTGCATCCCACCTCCACTGGGCAGACTTCAGTGTTCCAGCCGCGATGTTGTGCTTCAGCAGTGAGCTCAGCATGACATAGGTGTTTCCGCTCGTAAGCCTCATCAACTGAGTCCTCCAAGGGCACCGAGTCGCTCAAGCTCTTATGATAAAGCTCAACTGCCTCGCTTCCATGGCCCACATGTCCTTCCAGCTGATCTTCCTCCTCTCCACACCGTCCCATCGCGTCCACTGGCTAGGGCTGTCCTCGACTCAGGATTTATGGAGTCGATTCGAGTCGCGGGGGTTAATCCGACGCGTCGACGAATCGTTTTATAGTCTACTTTGTATAAAAAAAAAAAAAAAAAAAAAAAAAGTGTTGCTTTAAACCACGTCAACATAATACAATAATACATTAAGAGATTAATTGAATACACTGTGTTTTCGGTGATATCGGTGCGCGAGCACAAATGTTATCTGCATAGCAGTGTACAACCATAGAGTTATAACACACCGTTAAAACAAATAAAACATCTCCGCTGTTTCAACTCTGCCCCGTCTCTCTGCACTGTCTGCAGCGTGCAGTAGAGATGAGACATTCGCGAACGATTCCGCTCTCTTGAACGGAATCGTTCACCACCGCTCAGTTCACACGGGTGTGATTTTTTTGTTTAGTCTGTCTGTCTGTCGGTCTGTATTCAGTTTGGTTTATCTCTCTTCTCTCAGCACGCGCACACGCGCACACACACACACACACACACACACACACACACACACACACACACACACACACACACACACACACACCACATTAAGTACATTAAAGTATATCTTACACTTCCTCCCACTCGTACTCTTTCATAGCGTGACCTTTACCAAACTGCTGTTCAGGAAGAGGAGATATGGCAGTATGAGGCAGAAACAGGCCCAGGGAGAAACAGAGCAGGGGGGTTGAGGTTGGCCCTGATGCTGTGTAATCCTTCAGTAAAGCGTATCCAATCTTATAGCACGGAGACTAGTGCTAACTGGCCGTGCTAAATCGACCAATAACAGCAATGTCCAACAGGATGGCTGTCTGTTGAGCTGTTTCTATAATAGAGAGTCTGTCTGTGGAAGAAACGTTTATGGAGGAGAAGCAAGCAGGATTAGTGAAGCTGTTCTACTTGTGATATCAGAGTTTCAAGGATAAAAGAATGACTAATACAAATAAAATACGTTATGTCACTTTCTGAGGCTCTTAGAGATCATAATCATAATATACAGCTTCAGATCTACTGGTGATAGATGGTTGGACAGAAGATAGCCTTAAAGGAGTAGTTCACCCCCAAAATGACTTTTTTTTTATTGATTAGTCATGCCATGGAGAGTAGAGTTCAATAATATTTTTTGGTTTTTGTCACATTCCTAAGACAAAAATTTGATTCGAGTAAATTTACCCCCATTGATTCCGGATGGTGACCCGTTTCGAAACGGGTCACCATCCGGAATCAATGGGGGTAAATTTGTTGTTATCACATTTTTGTCTTAGGAATGCAACAAAAAACTAAAAATATTATTGAACTCTACTCTCCATGGCATGACTAATCAATAGAAAAAAAGTCATTTTGGGGGTGAACTACTCCTTTAAACTCAAACCTTTGACAGCCATTTTCGCCTTCTATTTTTCTTGGTCTTAATCATCATGGATTGTGAGGGACCAGAGTTGGTCGGCAAGAGAGACACAGTGAGACTTATGTAGTTTTCATAAAATGTATTGTTCTTTCTTTAAGGTAGTCACATAGACAACTGCACAGCGTTGACAACAGAAACTTAATGGCCATATAAACCGTCCATAACTTTGTCACCAAACTTGCATTAAACGGAATATCAATTAACGGTTATGTGTCTTTGCATGAAGTATGTAGTGTTGAAAATAATAAATATAACTTAAATGAATAACTCTTAAAGGTCCTACACCATGCATTTAAAAATAATTTATATAACACTGTTTGTGTCCCAAAAACGTTTTTGAAAAGGTTTGAGGCTAAATTACCACTCCTGAATACAGAGCCCCTGTCATTTCTGCCTGGCTTTCAGAGCATTTTCAGCTGCAGTACCACCTTGTCCTGAGTGGGAGGACTGCGCTATTGAGCCAGTTTTGGCCCCACACTCCTCCCCACCTCCTGCTCAGCAGGCCTGCCCACCCCTCCCCAACCCTCTCCCAGCTCCTCCTGCCTCCTTCTCAGGCCTGCCCACCCCTCCCCAACCCTCTCCCAGCTCCTCCTGCCTCCTTCTCAGGCCTTGTGACATCACAAATCTGACATTTCACAATCAGGACCGTTCTGAGACATGCTAACATAGATCTGCCCATAAACTGAGAAAGACACAATGGTCAGAAATAGGACTTTGTGAGGATAGAAGTTGCTGGTGGGACACCAAGAAAATACATAAAAATTGGAAAAATGAAAATTCATGGTGTAGTCCCTTTAAGTCCACTGGTCATCTCTTCACCCACTTTGTGGCTGCTGGTGGCCATCACATGGATCATAGTCTGTTATAACATGCATGCTGTCCTTGCAATCACCATTACCATATGCCTGGTGGCATACAGATCAATCTAAACATGATCACATGATGATCATTTTCTTTTTACAAAAAAAGGTTTTGATTAATTCACTGAATGTGCAATGTATCTAGAATACATGAAAGGTTCAAAAAATATGTGAAAGTTTCATGAAGATTTACTTTGGGGCACCACAAATGCAGATCATTGCACACGAATGTCATAGAAATGCTACATGTAACCTAATGGACCCTATACAACTCCATTTGCATTGTTACGTTTAATTTTGTACACTCTCACTGGACATTTTAACTACACCTGTCCTGAGAGAATGGAAGAAGTGTCTTGGTCTTATTTGCTCCCACTTACGAAAAATGTTTGTTGACTGCGTTTTTGATGAAAACTAAATAAAAACGAAATAAAAACTAAGCTGTGATGACTAAAACTAAGACTAAATATATTGACAATTTCGTCAACAAAATAAAAACTAGACTAAAACGTTACGGAGGGACTAGTGCTGAAGCGAGTCATATTATGTTTGGTTGCTCTCAGGTGTTGCGTGCTGAAAATAGCAGATCTACAAGCTCACAACGCATCGCGACGCGTTGTGAGCTTGTAGGTCGGCTATTTTCAGCACGCAATCAAGTGTAAGATAAGTCATTACGATGCCATCAAGGCTTGCCAAAATGCATTTTAGTTGACTAAATCAACTGTAGATTTAGTCGCCATAAAATCTTATGATATTTAGTTGACTAAAATTAGACTAAAACTTTTCAGGAGACTAAAGTATGACTAAAACTAAATTACATTTTATTCAAAGGACTATGACTAAAACTAAATCTAAATTTGCTGTCAAAAACAACACTGCACAGAGTACAAAACACTGATGTGGTTGGGCTGATCCAACCCTACAACCCCTCCCGCTCCCTCCAGATCAGCTAACTCAGGGAACGTCCCGGGACCATGCTCCACACATCCCAGACTCTTCTCCCTTCTGACTCCCAAAAAGTGGCACTTAGAACTCGATCACTACCAATCTTACGGCGTAATCTGAAGACTCACTTCTTCAGACTCCACCTTAACCTTTTATGCCCATATCTGTATATAGAGATCATATTCAATATTACGCCCATATCTGGGAATTCCCATATGGACATTCCATACTAGTCTGTAGTCCCATGTGACTGTCTGACTGACGTGTGACTGTGAAGAAAGAATGTGAATCGCGTGAGAATTGTGATCTATATAGATTCTTGTAGAGGAAAATAAAAAGAATCGTGCAGCACTAATGGCCTTCGCTAAGGACTTTATTTTTGAAATCTGGACGTTTGTGTAGACGTACATAGCAAATTAGCTAAACTGCTCGACACCAGGCTGAAGTGGACACATAACAGTCATGAGATACGACTGAATTGTTTCAGGGCTATTTATTCTCCCTCTAACATTTCTTTTTAGTTCATTGAAATAATATCATGCACATTTTTCCAGTGCATAGGCTACTGCAAGCCTTGTTGACTAGACATTGTGAAGCTTTTCCTCCTGAAACGATCGATTATTTACAAGTGAAAGTGGCAAGAGCTGTCATATAACATGCAAGGTCTATGGGTGAGAAGCAGAGCGTGCCAAGGCTCCTCTCTTAGTAACTCGTTGCTAACGTAGTATTGGGCAAGGAGGGGTTGAGGAGGGGCATAGCGAATGGCAAATTTAGAAAGAAACCAGTATTTCACAAGTATTCCTAATCACCTCAAAGTCCTCTGGACAGTATAAGCAGCCTGGCATCTGCTCATGTTTTGCAAATTTGCTTCATTAGTTTAATATATTTATATATAGTTTAAATATTAAAACTCTCCTACTGCCAGATTATTTATTTATTTATTGGGTCTGGCGCCATCAAAAAGCGGCTTACCTTTGCGACGTTATAGTAGATAGACAGACAGACATTTATTTATTTTTATTTTTTTTGGTTGTGCAATAGTGCACTTTGGTCTGCCAGGCAGCAGAGGGCGGCCTCATGCGAGAATGAATGTGAATTGTCCTGCTATGTGTTGCCGTACATTCAGAGCAGTCACTGGCTACAGAGCCTCCGGGCCAGAGGAAATCAACAAGGAAGTGAATTGTTCTCCGTTGATCTAACGCATAATGGATTTTTTACACCATCACAGCGGAAAATGTGTTTACAGTAAACGGCCGCGCGACCCCTCATCAGCTTACAGTCATCAGACGAACGAACCGAACGAGCGCCGTATTGGCATCGAGGTTCTGTAAAAAATGGGGCGAGCGTTATCGTTCAAAGCGTGGGGAGAGTTAACTATCAAAACATTTTTGTGTTGGAGATTTGTCAATTAAGGCTGTGCGTGGCTCAAAGCCAGACCTGCATGCTATCTCTGTGATTCTCATCAACTTTCATTTCAAGGACCACCAATTTGATATTAATTAGTAGGCCATGGATTGGATACACCGCTTTTTCTTGTGCACATCATCTAACGTGCAAGAACAGCTTGCCTCCGGTTCTGGTCATGAACCTACAGTGGAACTGTTTTTGAACCGAAGTTATTTTTGTTATTTTGTTATTTTTCAATAGAGGAATATTTATTTATTCATTCATTCATTCATGTTTGACAATTATGCCAAAAAGATTTTGTATCATATTGATACAAAAACTGTAGCGAACAGTCTGTAGTTTCAAAACATGGCATCGTGCCTTTTTCCTTTTCATCAGTAAGCCTAGAGCTTGTCACATTTATGTTCTATATGTTCATGTTCTATATGACATAAAGTACACCCCTTGAAGCTGTTATGTGCTTTAACTTGCATCAATAGCGTGTGGGGTCAAAACTCAAAAGTGTATTGATGTTGTGGAGATTGTCTTGATGAACAAAGAATCATAGGGATCTGCATACCACATAACTTGTTTAACAAAATTAAACTGTTGGCTAAATGTCCCGCTGTCCATGCTGTCTATAATAGGTCAACGCACTGCGAGCCAAGTATAAGGTCAAACTGAGACTGACCACAGCCCACACCATTAATCACACAATAACCGCATCCAGGGAATCAGCGTGCATTGTGTTATGTACTGTATGAAGTATCATAATCACCCAGGGAGATATTGGCAGAGCTGTTAGTGGCATTGGCTACACTGCAGTTTAGCTGACACTACTGTCTATTTCCTGTGTTAATCCTGTGGCCGAGCGAGGAGGTGCCTCAGGGCACTGCATTTACTGATCCTCTTCTGCAGGTTTGAATGTAGCGACAAGTACATTGTCCTGCTGGACAAAAAAAGCACATTAGAATAGAACGTTAGAACGTCAAGTCTGTAAAAGTCTGCTCTCTTCCGCGCTCCGTTTTCTCACATTCTTCTGAATTCAATTACATTTCTATGGATTTTTCTCGCTCTATTTCTCTACGCTTGACTTCCCTCCTCGCAGCAAATCTCAGAGAATGTAAACGATAAAATTGCCCCACGCGGAACCTTACGGGTTAATTCGTATTAACACCTGAGAGGGATTTTACTGTTCTCTCTCCCTCTCCCTCATTAATCCGGCACACTGCCTGACTGTGTCTGACCTCTCACAGTCCACTGCCCTGCTCCTTCTGCACTGACAGATATCATCTTCTGTGACAGGAATTCATATTCCCTTCATGAAAAACACATCAGTCAAGCTGCGCCGAAGGTGTGCTGGAGCCATTGAACAAGAAATTGAACAGCCTTGTTATTCTCAACTTTGCCCATGACCTTAGAACCGGCACCACCTCCCTGGACTTTTATTCCCTTTGCCTTGTTCTCTTTTTCCATCCGTTTTTCACACCATCTCTGTCTCCTGACTTTCTCGCCATGTCGCTCTCTCTCTCTCTCTCTCCCTCCCTTCCGTTTCTATCTCTGTTGAGCTTGTAGATCGGTGTTGTAGTCGTAGATGTGTATACATTTAGAAAACGGGAAGTTTTTGGGTACTTTAAGTACATTTGGTTGCCTTTACTTTTGTACTTTTACTCAAGTAAATTTTGAATACCGGACTTTTGCTTGTGACAGAGTATTTCTACATTGTGGTATGTATTGATACTTTTACTTTAAAATGTGAGTCCTTTTCCACGGTCCACCTCTGCCCCTTTCTCTCTCTCTCTCTCTCTCTCTCTCTCTCTCTCTCTCTCTCTCTCTCTCTCTCTCTCTCTCTCGCTCTCATCACTCACGTCACGCTCACCCATCACAGTCCTCCTCACTCTAAGAGAAGATTAGAACCACAAAAAAGAAAGAAAACCCTACCTCCATTTTACCAGGGGCAACAAGGAGCACATGTCACTCAGCAAAAAAGAAAAAAAAAAAAAATCTGTTCTTCTCCCCACCTGACTTTTATTTCCTCGCACAGGGACATGACTGAAGGCAGCACAGCACCTGCAGTCTCTTTTCCAGACTGAAAATTGGTATGAAGAAATCTGGAAGGTTTGGGTTACTCCACAGAGGTTGGAGTTGAATAGCCCCTGGATCCCAAAAGGTATTCCCGGTTAACTAACTACAGTATGTAGTACCTTTAGTGAAGGGGTATACCCCTTGAGATGTATAATCTCGTTTTCAAGGGGGTCCTTATCACAAATGTACCAGTAAGACTCCCTAATCGGGAGATAAGCGACTGTCAGGTCACAGTATACACAAAGAGGCCTGTAAGTGGCATTGGTTCCACCCTCAAGTTTGTACGACAAACAGTTAAAGCCAAATAAAGTTTCGGCCAATCAGAGGAGGGGGCGGGGCAAAGTTAAACCAATTAAGGTTAAGAACTCTTAATCAAGTCAATTGACAGCACCCACAGGTTTGTACGACAAACGGTTGATGAGTAAAGCCAAATAAAGTTTTGGCCAATGAGGGGAGGGGGCGGGGCAAAGTTAAACCAATTAAGGTTAAGGACTCTTAATCAAGTCAATTGACAGCACCCACAGGTTTGTACGACAAACGGTTGATGAGTAAAGCCAAATAAAGTTTTGGCCAATGAGGGGAGGGGGCGGGGCAAAGTTAAACCAATGAAGGTGAAGTACTGTTGGAGCAGCAGGAGTCGGTGGTCCCCGGGAATTCCCCGTGAGCAGCCCAGTTGGGGTGTTGATTTGGTGATTTTTGCACTATTTGGCTCTGGTGGCAGGGGGTCCCTGGGGGTCCGTGGAGGTCCGGGGGTCCTGAAGGTTGTGGTTTGGCAGGCAAGGAGTGTGTGTGTAAAATTTCACATGGATAGGGGCAACGATGGCGGAGATATGAGTAGGGCAAAAGTGTGACGTGACGTGACGTGACGTGACGTGATGTGACGTGACAGACAGATGGACGGACGGACAGACAGACAGACAGCCGGTGGAGGTTTTGGTAGTAAATGCGACCTGACGGTCGCAACAAAGAGTACAATACAGAACAATAGGCCTACAACAAATTAAAATTTGAATTAAACCAGTAAGACTCCCTAATCAGGAGATAAGCGACCATCAGGTCGCAGCGTGATTTTAGGGCAAAATGTGTAGGAGCAGTGTCCAAAAATGTGTTTCAAAAAATGGCCTGAAGGTGGCGCTAAATGGGACAGATCCATGTTGATGACATGAGTGTAGACATACTGTGTACCGATTTGCGTGATTTTTGGGCAAAATCTGTAGGAGCAGTGTCCAAAAATGTGTTTTGCAAGAACCGGCCTCATGGTGGCGCCATGTGAGAATTGATGGGTTTCGGTTGTGGTTGTGGTTTGTCAGGCAAGGAGTGTGTGTGCAAAATTTGGCTTGGATCGGGGCAACGGTTGCGGAGATATCAGCAGTGGAAAAGTGTGACGTGTGACGTGTGACAGACAGACTGACGGACGGACTGACTGACGGACAGCTGGTCGAGGTTTTGATAGTAACTGCGACCTGACGGTCGCAATAAAATAAATAACCTGCCTTACGAGTTCTCTGGGAGCATTTACTTCATCAGAATGCTGGTGTTACCTGCGAATGTGAGCCAATCTACAAGTCTGCAATGCATCGCTGAGGCAATGCATTGTGGGCGTGTAGATTAGCTGTGTTTACCAAGCAGCACTGTCAAACAATGAAGGACAAATCAGCTGCCTCACAGTAGACAGACTTCACACGGCAGACACACACTGACACACAGACTTGCTTGCTGCTGGGTTTAATCATCACACAATGTCACTTTAACTGATGATGAAAAATGATATATCATTTGGTAGTGATGGCAGACCATTTACAAAGAGACTCAGCAAAAAAAGCAATGTAAAAGGATTGTAAAATGGATTGTCCCTCACGGTAAAACTCACTCAATTCATCCTTTGTCAAGTCCCGCCCGTTGTCCTGCCCCTCTTCAGGTTCAGGTTCAGGTTCAGGTTTATTAGTCAAATGCATATCCATACAGGTATAGACATACAATGAAATGCTTGTGCCAGGAGCACTCTCAGCCTTATTACACACAAAAAACAAGACAACAACAGGTCACCCAGGACAACCTTCACTCCCATTGGTCGCTGTGTCTTGGTGGGACACTCGGTGGGACACTCCATCCACTACTATTTTAATTCAGTTGCTTTGTATTGTTATTATGTGTGTTCAATTCTAATTTCCAACTTGGTTTCAGTAAAATGGAGCTGCTCAGTGGCAGTATAGTGACTCACTTAGTTTTTAATTGTTTTTTATTTCTCCAAAAATGTTGTTTTAGCAAATTCAACATAAAAAAGGCGGAACCAGGGCAGGACAAGGCAGATAGAGCCTGCTGGTTGGTCAGTCAGGGACCAACCAGAAGGCTAACAAAGGGTGAATTGTCACATTTTCTTGTAGCCTACCTTAATTTGATTTTAACAAATAACTAGCTCGCTCGGCTCGACCACGATGACTGTTAAAACACTCTCACTCGACGCTCTCTCTTTTTCTCTTCAGTCACAGTCAATATATCATCACGCTATCCCTGTAGACCTACTTTGATTTCTAGTGTTTCACTACAGTGCCATTTTTTTCCACCTGTATATTCCAGAACAAATTCTAGGAAGCCTGCCGTAAAATGTCTAACAACAAAACATCTCCAACACAAATGATCAGTGCTCGTTTTTACATGAGATGAATTTCAAAATATCGACTATACTTCCTGCACTGGCTATGTCAAAACTGGTATAATTCGCTCTGAGAAAGAGCCCTGTTGTTAATATATGTCTGTGTGTTAAATGAGTCAAATACTGTATGTTTGATCAGCTGTCAACACTCACAGACTAAGATCAATAAGATCAATGAGACTGACGTGTCAGTTGACCTGACCGCAGACAAGACACAAAAATAAATCCATGGCTTAAGAACGGGGACTTAATTCCTTGTAATAAATGCGGCTTATTGTGAGTTGTGAAACAGGTGTGTTTGTTGTAAGTCACTGGATAAAAACCTAAAAAGAAAAGAGAGAAAAAAGGAGTCTTGTTTCAAATTCTGGTGATGTCTGCGCTTGGTGCATGACCTGCATGTCAGGACACTTGCTGCTGCTTCCACCAGGGGCGTCACACCAAATTCTGGGCCCTGGGTACAAGGATTCACTGTGGGCCCCCCATGAATGTTAACTATTGAAAAATAGCAGATATTCAAGCTCACAGCGCGGCGAGCTTGTAGATCTGCTATTTTGGAAAAATTGTGAAAATGTGTTCAAGAAACCTATGTTTCCATGTCAGTGGTGCTCAAACCTTTTCATGTCAAGGACCCCCAAAATGATATGTATTTGGCCACGGACCCCCATCTCAAAATATTTAGTTCCATGGACCCCCCAGAAGCAAAATTTGAGTTACAAATGTTCTCTTAAAAAATACATATATTCAAAGATTTTAGCTATTGAAAAATAGCAGATATACAAGCTCGCAGCGCCGCGCAGTGAGCTTGTATATCTGCTATATTTCAATAGCTAAAGTTACTAGGGCCCCTCCACCTTGGGCCCTAGTAACTCAGTCCCACTCCCCCCCCCCCCTTGTGACGCCCCTGGCTTCCACCTGCCAACACTGTGTTCCAACACAGACGGACAGATAAGGGACTGAGACAGGTAGTAGAAGTCGATCTTATAGCCAATCAGGATGCAATATGAAAAATCTGACATTTGCGTGATGTTTGAACAAAATCCGTATCCAAAAAATTTGAGTGGTGCTATTTATGAGGTAATTTCATCAAGCATCCCGCTAGCCAATCACAGCGCGTCCTGCGAAGCTTGGCCAATGGGCCCCTGGACGTACAACAAACTTTGTGCCAAGATGTAGCCACATCTAGGCCAGACAGGCCACGCTTCAGTTTACCCGGATTTTCCGGACTATAAGGTGCACTTAAAAGCCTTTAATTTTCTCAAAAAACTACAGTGCGCCTTATAGTCCAGTGCGCCTTATATATGGATCATTCCTTGACATTGACATTCCCTTTAGCACAGCTCCATCTGTTGGATGCATAACGCAACGGTAGCGTCTATTATGTGCGCCTTATAGTCTGGTGCGCCTTATATATGAAAACAGTTTGAAAATAGACGATTCATTGACAGTGCGCCTTATAGTCCGGTGCGCCTTATAGTCCGGAAAATACGGTACTTTAGGGTCCAGACATTCTTTGGGACCGGACATTTTTGGGGAACTGAACAAATTAAGACAGATGTAGGAGCAGCTCCTTCCAGGAGCACCGCTCAAAAATGTGTCTTTGGCGGAAACAACAAACAGAAAGAAGAGAGAGAGGAGAAGGGGAGGTTAAAAAAGAGATGGACAGAGTTAGACAGAGGTGGACTGAGAGAGAGAGAGAGACAGTTGGGACAGAAAAGATAAAGGCAGGTATAATTACAAAGAAGAGGTAAACGCACAAAGGCAGTTTTTTGGCTAACACATCAGAGCGTCCATGCAGGCATCTGTGTGGAAACAAAAGAATAAGCTGCTCTCCCCTTCTGGCAGGAGCTCAATACACCAGGATGGACACTGGAGATGTGTAGTTGCCCCATGAATGGCGCTCCTCAAGGGAGAACGTGCACATTAACACACACGCACGCACGCACGCACGCACGCACACAGACACACACACACACACACACACCAAAGCCCATGCAGTCTAATATAGAGTAACTTGTCGATTCTCCAAGAAGCCAGAAAGTCTCTGTTGTACCAAAGAACCAGCACATCCATGGTGGCAGAATACATTAGGCTAATCACTGTCAGTGAACACTAATGCCCTGCATGCTTTATATGGTTACTGCTGTGGTGGTCTATGGCTACTGTCTTGGCTGACTGCAATGTATATTATATTTCATATTAGAGTCAGTGTACATTAGAGCTTCATGGCTACAGTTAAAGGTATATTCAGTGATTGTATTTCATTCAAATAAAAATATAATTGGTACATTTTCCATTCATTCTCCTCACTAGAATGTGTGCTGACCATATAAGGACTTCCACCATGGCCCGTGTTGCGAGCATAGCTAGATTCGGTTTTCAGAGGTGGCCAGCCAGTCCTCGACCAATCAGGGTAGAGTATGGCCGTAGTTATGTTATGATGTTTAGTTATGATGGTCAAAATAAAGGTTTTGAGAACCACAGTCGCTCTAAATTAAGAACGTCTGCTAAATGCCGACTGAACTCATAAAATGCCACAGTCTTGTAGTAAATCAGTATCATCCTGAAGCTGAAGATGTAGGCCTTCCGATATTCAGTGATTGGGTCTAATGATCAAAACGAGAACATTATAATGGTGTAAAAAATCTATAAAAACTAAACATTTCCAAGATGACCCCCGGCCACTTTCATTATCACTGAATACACCTTTAAAGACCACAAGCAACCGAATATCTAGCTTGATTATAAAGGTATAAATAGTCTGATTTAATGTCTTCACACAAAAACACAAAAAAATGCACCATGAATATTTAAAATGTAAACACACTTATCTTGCACACCTACTCGGATAGTTTAAGATGTGTGACCCAGAATCCAGTTTGATTCTGGGTGCTTTAAAAAGTGATTTGTTTCAGACTGTGTGCAAAGCCAATATTATGATCTGCAACAGCGTTAAAAAAAAATCTGGCAAAGCAAACTAGTTAGAAACATTGAATGGAACTGAAAAGTACGGCTGAGTTGGATTGACCTGATAGCCAGGAGGTTGTGTGTATACCAGGGATTCCCAAACCTTTCAGGCCATGCCCCCAGAGTATATGTAGTTTTATTGGGGATCCCCCACCCTGACAAGCACTTGGAATCGTAGGCAGTCCATTTAGTTTGACTTGGTTCCAAAGATAAATATTGTGAAAATAGCTGAACTATAAGCTCACGATCTGTGAGGCTGGGCTGTAAACTCATGGGCTCTGAGACTTGACATTGATTCCCGGCAGGCAGAATGCATCATGTTTGTCTTGTCACAAATAAAGTCTCAGAAGAAGAAAGTAGTTGGCTTGTGTTCAGTCAGTTTGAAAGAAATCTTGCGCAAATGTCAAGATGAACATTTGGTGAAGCTATTTTAGAACTGATTTGCCAGTCTTGCTTTGCCACACACAGACACAGCCCCTGGCAGTGTGCGTGTGTGCGTGCGTGTGTGCGTGCGTGCGTGCGTGCGTGGTACATTGCTGTTGCTACGTACATCATAGCAGAATATACAGAGTCTAAAGTCAGGTCCTCCAATCTGTTTGTGTTGCTTGAGGCGCCATGAAAACTCTCTTTGAATATCCGACAAGAAGACAACATGTCCATACAATTGTAGCATTAGCTTCGTTTACAAGGACACAAATAAACCTAATTAGAATTCTCATTATATAAATAAACCCGATCACGACCAACCTGATTTAAATTCTAATCGGGTGAAGAGGGGTGGTCTACACCTTGTAAACACTTGATCCAAAACCTTCAATCACGTTTATTTTAATCAGATCGTAAAAAAGGAGTACAGTACATGTAAACGCAGCTACTGACTTTGAAAGAATCATAAATACAGCTTGAGAGGACACTCTTTTTTCTCACGCACACGCACGCACGCACGCACGCACGCACGCGCACACACACACACACACAAACACACACACACACACACACACACACACACACAGACACACACACACACACACACACACACACCAACATTGGACAGTCAAAAGTTCATAAAAACATTGATTTACATTTTTTCCTATAAGCATGAGCAATATTGCCCAGTATTAAATAAAGTCGTTTTTTACCTGAATTTCAGCTAAATCAGTAAAAACGCCTAGCTCTTTCAGTGTTTAATGTGATATAGCAAAGCAGAAATGCAAACATTTACCATATATATCATATGAATTGTTTGGTATTGAGTCAAAGTCAATGTATCATGATGATTTGTTAACTCTCCCAACGCTTTGAACGTTCACGTTCGCCCGATTTCGCAAGACCTCTCCGCCAATACGGCGCTCGTTCGGTTCGTTCGTCTGATGACTGTAAGCTGATGAGGGGTCGCGCGGCCGTCTACTGTAAACACATTTTCCGCGGTGATGGTGTAAAAAATCCATTATGCGTTAGATCAACGGAGAACAATTCACTTCCTTGTTGATTCCCTCTGGCTGTAAGGCTCTGTGGCCAGTGACTGGTCTTCTTCTTCTTCAACACATAACAGGCAAATTCACATTCATTCTCGCATGACGCCGCCCTCTGCTGCCTGGCAGACCAAAGTGCACTATTGCACAACCCAAAAAAATAAAAATAAATAAATAAATGTCTGTCTGTCTATCTAGTATAACGTCGCAAAGGTAAGCCGCTTTTTGATGGCACCAGACCCAATAAATAAATAAATAATCTGGCAGTAGGAGAGTTAAGTTAAAATTTATATTAGTGTTGTTTTTTTTAAACCAAATATCCCCCGGGTCAAAATGACCCGAACAGAACGAAGGTGTAGTGAATCTGAACAGAACTTAAGGGTTAACAGAGTAGGCCTAGATGTATTTTCCTAATTTTATCAGGTTTGCTTTACTCATGGAACATGGGTACAATTTCAGCCATTAAATCCAAAAAGTAGGCGTATAGAAATTGATTTGATAACTGAAACAACCCATCTGTAATAATAACCATTCACTACTTAAGTGAATATGATTGCATGCGCTTCCCACACCCCCTAAGGGTCTGGGGGTTCTCCCCCTGAATATTTTTAAAATAGTAGATGTAATTTCATGTGTTCTGGTGAAGTTTGGGAGTTTGATACCAAATCCAGGAGAGATCCAGGAGAAATGACAATCATCAAACTGGTGCAGCCCAGCGAGACAGTCATCACATAGTCGGGGGCGCTAGGGAGATGACATGGTAATTTCTGGGTAATTTTTTCTGGGTATTTTCCACCTGTATAGAAAGTCAATGGGAGCCCAACTTGATTTGGCCGCTGTGGCGACCCTGAAGGTCGCCGACTTGGTCGCCCTAGTTAAATCATTAGAGCATGTCCTGAGCTACATCTGTGCAAAATGTTTCACTTTTAGACTGATTAACACAAAATATCCCTAATGCCCCCGACTAACATCGCAAATGCACAGTTTAACTCAGACACACGGAAATCCCCCAATCCAGGAGAAATTCAGGAGAATAAATGACAATTCACGGGTCGGAATTCAGGATTCAGGAGGGTTGGCACACATACAAGTAGCTACAATTAGTTACATGCACACACAGGAACACAGATCAAATATCATTTCTCACTTTAACTCTTATTTCACACTTAACCCAGATGAGTAGCCATCTGCAGCCCCTCCATCAGTTAGCTGTAAAATGGAAGTTAACAGATTCCGATCCATGAAACATGCACTCTGATGGGGAGCAGAGAATGAGATGACTCATAATGATGCCTTTCACTCGTTCAAACTAAACAATGGTGGAAAAATACACTCTGAAGTAGATAAATGGTCAATCCGAGAACACAGGACATCTGTCCCTCCCCGTCCCCACAACGTCCTGGCCAACAACACCAGAAGCAACATGGACGCAGAGGAGACTCATCTCACTCCAGACCGCCAAGCTGTGGAATGAACCCCTCACCCGCACGCAGTCAGTAGTGTAAACTAAAGTAACTACTGTAAGTACATCCAATCCAATCCAATTTATTTATCTGCACAAAAAAATCATAAGCAAAAATACACTAAGAAAAAAACACAAAAAACACAGAAGAACAGCAAAATCACACAAAATTACAGTGAAACAAACAAAACATACTTTTAATGGATGGTTACAGTACTTAGTACATGTACCTAAGTACTGTACTTCACTCAAACGTAAATACAATTTTGAGGTGTTTTTACTTTACTGGGAATATTTCCCATGTTTAATACTTTATACTTCTACTCCACTATTAATACTGTACTAAACCTCAGAGGCAAATATTATACTTTTTACTCCACTGTAACACGCCGTAAGGGCAAGAAGTGACCGCCGGGTCACGAAGCAATTTCTCCCAACACACACTCACACACACACACACTCACACAGAAACGCACGCACGCACACACGCACGCGCACACACACACACACACACACACACACGCGCGCGCGCTTGCACACACACACACACACACACACACACACACACACACACACACACACACACACACACACACACACACGCACACACACACACACACACACACACACACACACACACACACACATTGTTCAGTTTAACAGCACAGATTCGGGCCACGATTTGCATCACTGCTGTAGAGTAGACTCATCTCCCTCCAGACTCCCAAGCTGTGGAATGAACTCCTCACCCACAGTCAGAACTACATTATGAGGTTGCCAACCATCCATTAAAAGTATATATACTGCACTCTGTAGAGGTGCCAACTTGCGATCAGCAGAGTGTGCAAGTATAGGGTGTGGAGGGCTGTGACTGTCTGTAGGTATAGTGCGGGGGTCAGCAACCCGTGGCTCTAGAGCCGCATGCGGCTCTTTAGCGCCACCCTAGTGGCTCCCTGGAGCTTTTTCAAAACTGTTTGAAAATGGAAAATGTATTTTTTTTATCGTCACTGTCGGGCAGAAACCTTGTATCTCCAAGTTTCAAATTTGTATGTTTTTTTTTTCGCAAAGTAAAGCCCTGCTTCATCATACAAGACTGACGCACAAAAGTAGTGAAAACAGCAGATCTACAAGCACCGGCTGTTTTCACTAGTTTAGTTCATTTTTTAAATGATAAATACAAAACGAAGTTTTAGACATACAAGGTTTCCACCCAATAACGACGATATACATGTATAAGGCTTTTATAATTTTTTGCGGCTCCAGACAGATTTGTTTTGGGTTGTTTTGGTCCAATATGGCTCTTTCAACATTTTGGGTTGCCGACCCCTGTGGGTAGGTGATGATGTCACCGGGAATGCTGCTCCCTCATTGGCTAAAGGCCAAGATATTGCCACATACATACCCACAATACCCACAGACAGCCCTCATCACCCTACTTGCGCAATCTGTTGGCGCAAGTAATAAGGAATCGTCACTTATTTGGAAGCTATATGTGTCCCTTATTGAACTCACACGGGACACACTTTGTTCCCTATTTTTGGGAATCAATCAACACAAATACTGCAGTACAACATGATCTCCAATATGGGCCAGAGGTGGCTCAAGGATTTTTAACCGCCGGTCACAGTGTCCGGAATGATTACAATTTATCGGATATCTGATCAAAAATAACAGACATAATCATTTTAAAAGCATGAATGGCAAGCAGGTGCATATATGTTAAAGCATTATAGTTCGGACTGAAAATGATTTAAATGTATAGGAGAGTAGGATAGGAAAAATCTTCATCTTGCATAAGGGGATTGATTATCAAGGCTACAATCGTGCAGGTTGTGTCTGTGGCTGCATCATTAGTTTCATGCTAATTGCTAACACATTCAGAATAATGATCCATATAGTCTAAAAGTCAGGTCTCTGCAAATCTTTCATAAGGTTGAATGATTCATCTGGACAGCAATCTACTCACAGGTATGTTCATAATGGTGACATTTATGTCGGGTGTGTATTGATGCAACTTTGGATGCATCTTTGGGAAAGTTGAATAAGCTTTTCTACAATCTCCTGTCTCTCCTCATAAAGAATTTCATTTCAAGTGGTGATGTTTGTTTACATATGTGGCGGAGAGAGTCGCTGCCCCAGCCTGAAGCCTCAAAAGTCTAGCATCTGCCCTCATTCCATAAGGGTATCCCTTTGGAGCGATGGTGAAAATATTGGATTTTCACGGGGGAGACCCGGGTTCCAAGCCTGGGTGGGGAGGTCCGACCTCCCGATCCACCTCTGTTACATTTACAGGTTCACTTACTCGGTTGTTGGTTGACTATTGTTCATGCTGATTTCTGCAACCTCTTGGTAAGTCACTCTTCATGATAACGCCTGCCGAATGCATACATTGTAATTGCTTTACCTTGTCTTTTCTCCTCATTGCTAAAAATCTGTCATGGTCTTGTTAACCAGAGATTAGTCTTCATACTCTTCGCTCTACACACTCTACGCATTTCCAGTAATCTGGCAATTTAAAGTGCCATTTTATGAATGATCCAAGCCAGCTGTTCCCACGCAGCATTATATATAGCCAGATTAGCCACTGTAAACTACAGTCATTATCATAAAATGGAAATAAATACATTTTGCATTTGTAATTATCATTATTCATATTTTCCTGCCTGTAGTCTGTAGAGACTTGCAACGCGCCTTAACCACTCGGTGATCTGCACCCTCACAAGTTGCATTTCTGTAGGGAACTCAGACATAATGTAACAATATGAAATGTGCTTTCTTGTGTTGTGTTGTGTTGTGTTGTGTTGTGTTGTGTTGTGTTGTGTTTCCCTGAGCTCCAATCAAAGACAGCCAATAAGGAAACAGGACAGCTACGGGCATAATGGAAACAACAGGCTAATTACATGCATAATTAACACTGCCGCTAGAAAGAATGAACAATTAAACAAAGCCAGGTGTATTCTTGAATTGGGGAGCATGCAGGAAGAGAGAGTAAAGGGAGGACGAGAGAGAGAGAGAGAGAGAGAGAGAGAGAGAGAGAGAGAGAGAGAGAGAGAGAGAGAGTTGTGCCTCCTTTATGAAATGAGAATAAGAGGAAGAAGAATTGGTTTGACCGAATCAGTGAAATGAGAAATGAATTTGCCTAATAGTCATTATGAATTTGACTTTCTTGTCATTTGGGGCTGAGTTAAAAGCTGGAGAAGAAACTTGATGGAAAACACTCTTGCTACAGACTCGAGAGAGAGAGAGAGAGAGAGAGAGAGAGAGAGAGAGAGAGAGAGAGAGAGAGAGAGAGAGAGAGAGAGGAGAGAGGGAGAGGGAGAGGGAGACAGACAGACTGGCAGACAGACAGACAGACAGACAGACAAAGAAAGAGAGGCTTGGGGCTGTTGTATAAAGACAGGTACTGTAGATACTTGTTTTTTTTCATTATTTGGGTGGGTTCAAAAAAGACATCACATCTTTACGAGGCTAGTCGGAAATGAGATGGAAAGGAAAGACAAAGGCTTGACATGCCATGTCAGAACTGAGTCCCATGGCACTGCACAACTACTGCAAGCGTATGACATGCTTCTTAGATTTTATATTTTAGACATTTAGCCTTCGCTTTTATCTACAGAGACTACAGTGAGTGTGCAGAAGACATTTGACATCATAAATCACCTGCACAAACATGAAGAAATAATTAAGCTGTCAAGAGCTTAAAGAGTTGTTTTTTTAAGCTCTGATAGTGTTCATTAATGCATCACTTTGATCCCAAACAATATCACAATGTACTGTACATGCACATTAACCCAGAGGATGACCCCTACTGACACACAACAGTGTCTATATAGGAAATAACACTTGAGAAATTATTCTCGATTATTATTATTCAATTCCATTTGCTGCTTGTCACTCCTCAAATATCTCCCTGTTTCCTGCCTGTCCCTCAAAAAGAGCCCCAAAAACAAATTGTTGTTTTCAGTTCATGATGCAATGATAAGACCAGAAAGTGAGATATTCTGCACTGTAAAATCATAATGTGCTTCTCTCAAAGTTAAAGTAACACTGATGATTTTACCGTGTGCTGGAGTGGGAAGGTCATTCTACCATATGGGGGCCTAGTGGGAGGACAGATATGACCACTAGGCCACCCCAACATTTGAATTGAATACTAAGTATGTGTTGTCCAAGTCCCTGAACAGAGCAGCGAGTTCAGACTGCAGTGGAGTCTGCTGGACAAGTCTGGTAGCCCCATGGTGCTGAATACTGCCCAAAGCCTGACAAACATACAGCAGGCTCTCCCCTCAACAATTTTCATCCCCCCTCCTTCATTCACAATGCCAATGGAAATTTAGCTTTCAGCTTCTCACCATGCAGGGGTCATTGCCATGCTGGCTTGTGGTTTAGATTTTTGTCAAAATTATTTTTTTTGCCACAGACATACAAAATGCGTCGACAATAATACTATCAGAAACAAAGAGCTAAATGACCATGAATGACCACAACAGGTTTGTAACTCTGGAGGTATTCTAAGGGAAACCAATGGGACCCTACTGTATATGGGTCCACTTGGTTCTATTTCAACACTCTCAAAGTTATATTTAAAATATTTGAGAACCACTAAGTAATTGTGGGCTCCTAATGTGCCTTAGTGTTGTTGTAAATCAGCGTCATACATATTCTGAAGAAAACCTGAGACTATTATGATCAAAATAAGAACATTAGAATGGTGTGTAACGTTCACATTTGTCCAGGTACGGACATATTGATGACCCCTGCCTGCTTCTCACTATTGGATATTTGGATTTCACTAGAGAAAGACTATTTAAACTGTTTCGCTGAATCAACAACAGCTTTTCATTTGCAGGGGAAACCATAAGCATAATAGTCCATGGGCCATACGAGATGTCGGTATCGGAAAGGTGGCAAAGGTTATCATGCATTTTTGAAAAGCTCTATATCTGTAGATTATATTTTGGTGTGATAACCCTTTCTGAGACACAGCTAAATTGGTGTTATCAGCCGCTAGAGTTGGTGTCCCATTAACTTTACATTACAGGGAAAAAAAAGCAAAGAATTAGAGTTTTCTCATGATTCTAAATCCATTGCAAACATCTGTTTTGCATTAAAAAACATTCATTGGGCTAAAACAGCCCCCACAAAAGTGTGAAAAGTGATGACTCATCACTTTTCCAAAAGCTCTGGAACGCCCTCCCCCTGGACTTAAAAACGTCCCCCTCAGAGGCCTCCTTTAAGAGGCATCTAAAAACGCACATGTTCAGACAGGCCTTTGGTCACTTATAGGCATCCCTGTTTTTACTGTTCTTTTGTATTCCTTGTTACTGTGGGTGTTTTAATTTATTGGTGTCTTCTCTGCAACTGTAGAGCTTATTCTTATTTTTATTTTATTTTGTATCTCTGCAACTGTAGAGCTTACGTTTTTATTGATTATTGTGTATCTGTAAAGCACTCTGTGCATTCGTGCTGTGAAGATGTGCTATATAAATAAAGTTCATTCATTCATTCATTTTCATCACTAAACCATAGTCTTGTGGGGCCGTTTTTTAGCCTAAGGAATGTTTTTTGTGCAAAACAGATGCTTGCAATGGATTGAGAATCATGAAAACCCCATATTTTGACCCCTCATATGCTACTTAAAGCAGATTATTTTTCTGATTTCTTTTCCTGTAATGTAAAGTTAATGGGACACCAACTCTAGCGGCTGATAACACCAATTTAGCTGTGTCTCAGAAAGGGTTATCATACCAAATTATAATCTACAGATATAGAGCTTTTCAAAAATGCATGATAACCTTTGCCACCTTTCCGATACCGACATCTGGTATGGCCCATGGACTATAATGCATGGTCGCAAAATTATCCGTATTTTTCTGTGGCATTTAAAAAATAAGATTTCATAATTTTTTGTAGCTTTGGGACTTCCTTGGCGTCATACACTTTAAAAAAATGTTTTAAATCATCAGACAACGAAAGAGATATCAGTGAACATTCCAGATTTTCACAGGATATTCATGAGATGATGGACATAATTTACATTATACTGTCTGTCTTTTTTTAGTAGAAAAAGCCGATCTACAATCTCAAAAGCTTGTAGATGAGCTACGTCCGCGGTGTTTTGAAAATGTATGAAGACTTTTCAACGTGGAAATAATTATGACGATTATGCAAAAATGATAATATGCACGTAATAGTATGCGCTGTACAGGCACTGATATGTGCACATGCACATCTTACACACAAATAATTGCAGAGTGATGTCCATCCTGTTGCTGTGGAATGAGTGCTCTCTCGGCTTCTACTTTGACAGTTAGCAGCCTGACTTAGCATAAGACTTAGCTTTGAAATGCTTATGCAAATAAAGCTAAAACATATGCCTCATACCACGTAACATGCATATTGATCAGATGCCAAGTGCATACAGTATTTGAGTAGTTCACATTATGCTATACTTCTTTCTAATAGATTGTGCTGTGACTTATATTCTATGTGAGGCCCTGTTTTTCATTATGTATGCGTGTGCGTGCGCGTGTGTGTGCGTGTGTGTGCGTGTGTGTGTGTGTGTGTGTGTGTTTGTGTGTGTGTGTGTGTGTGTGTGTTTTATGTCTGTCTGTCTGTTTGTCTGACTGTTGTTGTTTCTGTGCATAAAACCTTCCCAGCCAAATTTATCATACCTTTGTTATTAACATTTTGCCATTCTTTATATGGTTTATTATTAAATTACCTACTTATTCTGTGATTACATACTTCTAAATAGCAGCTTAAAACCAACCAATTAATTGTATATTTCTAATTTGCAGCCCAAAACAAACATCACACAAACTGCCTACAGAATCACTGGCATTCCCACACTTGACTTCCTGACATGAACAAAGCCATCACATGACTGGCACTTCAACAGCAAATGCCTCTGATCACCCCCTCAATCATCACTTCACAACTGAAGCCATCTGGACCCAGATATACAGTATCGCCACTGCAGCCTGCTAAAAAGGCCATAATCAGCGACCGGGGTGACCTGGCGGTCGCTTATCTCCCGATTAGGGAGCCTTACTGGTGTTGGTATGGTGTCCATGATTATGTGTTGTGTGTAACAGTATGTGAGAATTAAATATCCCTCTGGGACAATTAAGTTTAATCTAATCTATGATAAGACATTGTGGTTTTCACTGTCTGATCACATCAGCCTTAAGGCCTCTCCACACCAAAAAGTCTGCAAAGGACTGCAAAGAACTTGCAAAGGACTGCAAAGAACTGCAAAGAACTTGCAAAGAACTGCACAGAACTTTGTCTGCCGACTGTATGCCGACTGTACTTACTGTATGCAGTTGTGCGCATGCGGGGAGATATAGCATGAAATACCATTCCAAACCAGGAGGTGGCAGTAGTCTGAAAGGCTATTTTCACTCCATACTTGATCGTCCCTGCATGCCGTCGCTGTCGGAAAATGCTGTTATTAAGCCTATTATTTATATTATTATTTGGATAAAGTAGAAGTGTAGAACAACCTTTAAAACCAATCATAATCATTTAAAATTGTATCATGATCTGACACTTTCACAACATCTTGTTGCTGCTTCAGCGTTCTGCCTCTGTGTGACGTCGCGCATTGAAAATATCAGAGCTACAAGCTCACAACATGTCGGAACTTGAAGCGTTGTGAGCTTGTATGTCTGCTATGCTCGACACGCACCGTCATACGCTGAAGCACACATCCAGCTTTTCACAGCTGAAAGAGGAGGTAATCTAGATAACCAAACTGGACCCAGTTGAAACGTGGATATTATACAATCAAGCACCTTTCTAAGCGTAGCAATTGGGCAACTTCTACATCGCGCTAGGCAGTTCACTCGCGCCCACTTTATTCAGTTATGTGTAGTGTGTTGTCTCGGTGTCCTCTGTGACTGTGTGGAAACAGTATGCCAAACAGATAGCTACCAGCGGATTGTGTGTTGTCTTTTATCCGCTCTCGTTGGCTCATTTCACTGCCGACCGTCAAGGGACCGACTCAACAAAACCGGGCAAGTCCAGTTTCCCAGTTTTCGGTCGATAAGGTTCCCGACCCGCTGCCGAAAACCTGACGATGAGCTCCCGTTCGGCAACCGACGCTATCCACCGCCTTCCGCCGCCGAATCGTCGACGAATCTGTGCGGTTAAAAGTGGCCTTTAGGGGAAATTCAGTTTCCAGCTGATTTGGAGCGGTTTGGAGTTAAGTGTCTTGCACAGGGACACTTCCACACTTTCCTCGTCACTCAGGAGTCAGCCCAGCTCCTCATCCAGACATCAGTCATATCAAAACTTGACTACTGTCACTCTCTCCTCACTGGCCCCCCGACATGTGCACTTAAGCCTCTCCAAATGATCTAGAATGCCGCAACACGATTGTTCTTCAACCAGCCAAAATCTTCACACGTCTCCCCCTTTTCAAAGCACCCAAAGGTATGGCACCTCCATACCTTCAAAGCCTGATCGAACCCAACTACCCTAACCCCACCCGTTCACTCAGATCAGCTAACACAGGGAAGTTGACAGAACCCTCACTAAAAACTCCAAGACAACGATCCACTCGTCCTAGACGCTTCGTCCTAGACTCACTCCCTAGCTTTTTATGTATTTATAGTTTTTACTGAATAGGTGCTTAGATTCTTAGATTACTATTTCGATGCATTTGATGTATTGATGTTGATTGATGTATTTCCTTGCTTACTGTAAATCGCTATGGATTAAGAGCATCTGCTAACTGCCTATATTGTAATTGTAATTGTAATGAAAACATAAAGAACCATTCCTGTTTTAAGTGACTTACCTCTGAGTTATGAGTTCTCTGTTCTGGGAAGCTAGAAGTAGGATATAAAGTGAGTTGTGACCACGAGATGAAGCCTGAGCAAACTGAATGGAAGCTATTTAGCAAAGAGGATTTACTGCTTTTAATTCAGCGATATACGCACATTTTGCTGAGACCTATTTTATACTTTGTTTAATGAAAGTTTTTAATGAAATAAGCTGTGCTATTAACTTTGGAAGAAGCTCGCCTATAATGGACATGACCAAAATAAGGATGCCAGGTTGTTATTTAAAAATGATTGAATGTGTTGAGGTGACAGATGGTCTGGACTGGAGGACCATGACTCAATGGGATCCTGGGCTGTAATTAACAGTTTTTGAGTTGTTAAAATGGTAATTGTGCATTACATTCACCCATTCACACACACATTCATACACCGGTGGTGGAAGAAACCATGCAAGGCACCAACCTACTCACCGGGAGCAATGTGGGGTTCAGAGTCTTGCCCAAGGACCCTTCGACATTAACTCAGGGGGAGCCCGGATTCGAACTGGGAACCCTTCAGGAACCCTTCGTGCTCTAATAACGGTTTCTCTACTCCTGATCTATGCCGCCCCACTATATTGTTATAATATAGATGAAATTATGAGATATGCATTTCAACAATAACCCTTACGCATGAGCAGTGATGTATTGCACAGATTTTAAATACAGTATAAATATACAGTATGATATGTAACTTAAGCCATCTTTGCAAAGGCAACAAACTACATTTATATAGTTTATAGATAAACTTATTTTTTCGTTTGAAGTAAATAAATAAAAACATACTCTGAGTCTGAGGACAGTATTCAACATGGTATATGGTATATGTTATGTCTTTGACAGGCCATAGGCATGGCTGAGACTATGTTTTGCCCCCTGTCCATCCGTCCATCCGTGTTTGTCCGTCCGTCTGTGAACAGCTAATCTCTGGCACCTTTGGTCTGATCGACATGAAACTTTGCACGCCCACTAACTAGGCTAAGAAAAATACATTTTAGCGCCACCACGATTTTTGAAAAACAATTTGTTCCTGACTACTTCTACACATTTTGTCCAGACATCACAGAAATTGTTACAGATTATATAGTCATGTGATCAAGACGTATCTGTTTATTTCTTTATAGTCCACCCTGATTGTCTAAGATTGGGATCTAAATTTTCCAGGCATGGTTAGTTTTGAACAAAATGCCTCATATCATGAATGCAGCGTCCGAATGCCTGTGCAATAAATTCATCAACATTAATCCCTCAACTTCTACAGATTCCACTCACCTCTATAACCACTGAATTTCGAACATTTCGGGGAAACAATAACCTACCTGACCTGGCGGAGAGGAGCACTTTTTCTATATGTATATATATATATATGTATATATATATATATATATATATATATATATATATATATATATATATATATATTCTTTTCTTCAACAGACACAAACACATGTATATTTGACAGTAAATACGCACAAAAAAAACATGGAAGTGATACAGTGGCGTCAGTTCAGAAAAAGCTAAGGTATGGCAACATGGCTGGTGTTCAAGACACCAGTCATGTTGCTATACCTTAGCAACAGGCATGATACATTTATTTTAATAAACTACATTTAATTTCCCCCCCTGTTTCTACGGTTTCTTGTGCTGGATATGGCAGCCTGGAATGGTTGTTCAAGTGCGGCTAAACATGGCATGTTAGTAAACGTGCCACAATTAACAATAATGAATTGCACCTGTGCAGCTGACCTGCAGAACCTGGGAATATACCATTCTGTCAAGATGGGGAGAATATAATTATAATACCTTGTTAAAGTGACCATTTTGTTACATTTTCCATCAACATGAATCTCTCCCATATAGCGCCACCTCCAGGCCGATTTTTAAAAACACATTTTTGGACACTGCTCCTACAGATTTTGCCCTAAAATCACGAAAATCACTACACAGTATGTCTACACTCATGTCATCAACATGGATCAGGAAGATCCATGTTGGAAGTCTTACTGGTAGGAAGTCTTACTGGTAGTTATTTTACTGTAATTTAACAACATAATAACCAGCACAGATAGACAAAGAGACATTCATGGATTTATATTTAAAAGTAACTTTTATTTCCCCCCCCCCCCCCCCCCCCACCCAGGGTATGGCAGCTGCATACCCCTGCCATACCCAATTGACGCCCCTGAAGTGATAGCACCACCTCCGAAAGCCAGTTTAAAAATCAAGTAGGCCTAAAACCGTGTGAATAAGAATAAATTCCTGGAAACACGGGAAGTATAAAGAGTGCAAGGGGCCAAAAGACAGACGTTATCTGCTAAATGATTATTCTTCCTCTTGCTTGGACCCATTTCAATCCATTTCCAGCTATGTTTGGTGCTTTAGACATAGCGGAATGTGTGTTTGGTTTAATCCCTTCTGGGTTTCTGTGCAGAAGCTTAAAGCTCTCTATCTGCCTCCGCCTCCCGATAGGATCCATCAGAGACAGGTCTCCTCCATGGCTTTATCAGCAGCAAACAGAAACCAAATGACAATCTACAATCGAAAACGACCACTTCAAATATTAAGCCGTTAAAACCTGGAAATGTTTTTCTTTTTTAGATTTTAGCGTTGGCTCTTCAAAAATAGCAGTAGGCTATATAGCACATCACTTTGTGAGGCCAAATATCATTTTGAGGGATCTTGGTACGGGAAGGTTTGACTACTACTGATTTAGAAGGCATTTGTAGAATCAGCCTCAGGTCTTGATGAGTTAATCTGAGAATTTAGTTTAACTGAGAATTACCCCTACTCTCTCTCACTCTCACTCTCTCTCTCTCTCTCTCTCTCTCTCTTCCTCTGATGTGCCAGGATACACGCGTGCCAGCCACCCCAAAACCTACACACAAGCGCCCACACACACGCCTGCACGCACGCACGCACGCACGCACGCACGCACGCACGCACGCACGCACGCACGCACACACACACACACACACACACACACACACACACACACACACACACACACACTATTCTCTGCTCTGTACAAAGGGGGGACCAGTTATGGTATGCAATGCATGGAGTAAAACAACCAGACAGAGTGATTCCTAGGGTTGCTGCGACTGCCATGATGCAGGGACTGACTGTTGTGTTGTGTTGTCCAGTGCAACATGCAGCCATTAGCTCCACTCTAAAAGCTATAAAAGCAGACAGGATAATCCTCACTACTATATACACAGGTCTGATTGATTGATTGAAGACTTTATTAGAAGTTTGCATAGGAAAAGGTACAGTTTCATGACGGTACAGTTCACTGGTACAAGGTCTACTAAAAGGAGATCCATGAAAAGACTAAGCTTATTTCCACTGGAAACCATTGAAGTATCTCATATAACATTGAATGACAGACAAATAGAACACAGTACTATGCAGTAGATATGTAAAGAAAAAGAAAAAAGAAAACAGTAAGTCTAAACAAACAGTATATACCAGTAAGACTCCCTAATCGGGAGATAAGCGACCGTAGGTCACATTATACACAAAGAGGGCTGTAACTGCCATTGGTTCCTAGTTGTGTGGGCAATGTGTAGACATACTGTGTACCGATGTGCGTGATTTTAGGGCAGAAATTGTAGGAGCAGTGTCCAAAAATGTGTTTTGCAAGAATCGGCCTCATGGTGGCGCTAGAAGAGGTCCATGTGACAAATGAGAGGTGGGGTGTCCGCGTTGCCTTGGCGGACAAATAGGTACCGGGCCCGGCTCTCCCGGACACTCCTAGCCCGAGTTACGGCATTTTATGTGAGCTGCAGTGGAGGGGGTCCTCCACTGGGGGCGTCACGCCTTTTGCATCCGTTCTGGAGCACCAGGAGTGGGTGGTCCCCGGGAATTCCCCGTGAGCAGCCCCGTGGGGGTGGTCATTTGGTCATTTTTGCACATTTGGTCATTTTGTACACTTGGGGGTCCCCCAGGGACCTGGGGGTCCCTGGAGCTCCGGGGGTCCTTGGAGGTTGTAGTTTGGCAGGTAAGGAGTGTGTGTGCAAAATGTGGCATGGATGGGGGCAACGGTTGTGGAGATATGAGCAGGGCAAAAGTGTGACGTGTGGCGTGTGACTCACGGAGGGACCTGGGGGTCCCCCAGGGACCTGGGGGTCCCTGGAGCTGCGGGGGTCCTTGGAGGTTGTGGTTTGGCAGGTAAGGAGTGTGTGTGCAAAATTTGGCATGGATGGGGGCAACGGTTGTGGAGATATGAGCAGGGCAAAAGTGTGACGTGTGACGTGTGACTGACTGACTGACTCAGGGACGGACGGACGGACGGACGGACGGACGGACGGACGGACGGCCGGTGGAGGTTTTGGTAGTAAATGCGACCTACGGTCGCAATAAAGAAGGGGCAGGGGAGGGTAGGGTTGGGCTAGGTTAGTTTTTTTACCAGTTGCGAACGGCTGCTGCCTGTAAGTGGTTTTTCAGGGCAATTTTAAAGGATGCTAGTGATCCACACTCCTTTATGACCTTCGGTAAGGCTTTCCACATTTTGGTGGTCTCTGTGGACACCGTCGCCATATGCCAGTGGTTCTCAAACGGGGGTTCGCAGGGTAAGTGAGAGAAAGTGAAACTTAAATTGCATTCATATAGCCTACACAGCGTACAACACACGTAGCATTTCAGTAAAGACATTAAAAACAAAAGAGAAAGAAAGAAAGATAAAAAGAAAGAAAGAAAGAAAGAAAGAAAGAAAGAAAGAAAGAAAGAAAATGAAAAATGGCCATAGACAGGTTTTGCCACCAAGCCAGTCAAGAACAAATACGGGACTCACTCGTTCCTAGGTGTTTCGCCCAGGTGGGCATGGTTGCATGCCTAAACCTAAACCTAATCTGATCCCTAACCCCAACCTTAGAAACACTATGCCTAACCCTAACCTTAACCCTATATCCAAAGCTAACCTCAAAACCATGCCCACCCAAATGAACTGAACCCTGCCACACAACTCATTACCTTCAACAGCAGAAATCACAATGTACACATTGTAGATTCACATGAGCATTCAATTCCAGAGCTAATGTAGGATGATGCGCGACATAGCTACGTATACAAACAGACAAAGCCAGATGTGGGCCATACTATTTAATACATAATATTTATGAGTTAATTTCATTAAGCGTCCCGTGAAACTTAGCCAATGTGACCTTTGGCATACAACAAACTTTGAGCACTTGTCAGATGTCTCTGACTGCATGCCCAGTCCCAAGTTTCCCGACTTATTAATTAGGGCCTACTGTATGATATTTATAAAATGTATTACAATAAAGTGCTTCCTGTCTGTGCCGGAAACAAGATCCGGATCTGCATTTGCTCCCATTCAAAAGCTTGCAGACAAATCCCCTTTTCTCTGTTTCTAGATCCTGCACATGGCCTGCAGCATTTCTTGCTATCTTGTCTGCTTATAGCATGCTAGTGTTTGGCCGCGCTAGCATGAGTTCTTCAGTGATCGTCTCTGTATGGCAACGTACATGTGGATTTAGCGATTGTGCACACGCCTCGTGCACGCGCAAAAAGTGGTGATCACATAAAAAGGTAAGAAAAGCATATTTTATCGCGGCAGTCAACCTTGGAAGTCAACGTTTCTTCTTGGCAATCAATGAGTTAAATATGTTTTATTTGCACATGCATTCCATGCAGGACTGGACCACACATTACATCATCAACTTGCAACGGGCATTGTCCCTCCTGAGTAAGAGTATTTAGAGTAAAAAGTATTTAAGGTGTTTTAGTTATAGAGGGCAAGTATAATGTATCGCTCAAGTTAGAGAGGGAAAGTATCGATGTAACACAAATCCAAATGTTGGTCTGTGTTAGCCTGGAACCAGACCAATCCGCCTGGGCAAAAAAACTTGGCGAATATGGGTCTGGCACCCGCTCAATTGTTTCCTCTCCCCCAAAATTTGGGGGAACCAATCAGGGCCCAGCATTGGTCTGGTCTAACCAATCGTTTTGGTGGGTTAATTTTTTTAACCCACGTCCACGTACCCCTTGGAAATGAAAATGTGTTGGCCAAATACAATTTGACATGAACAGGTTTGAGACCCACGGGATTAATTTTAAAAAAAAAACATTTCTTTTGTTTGTTTGTTTTTGTTTGAGTGAACACATGTAGCCTTCACCAGAATCTGGCTGATACTTGATGCTTGTTATGTTAATTTCCTCTAATAGCAGCTCAGGGACAGCAGTGCCCTCAGGCTTGTTGGGCACACAGCTAGTGGGTCAGTCACTATCAGATCTCTGCATGCATGTGTGTGTGTGTGTGTGTGTGTGTGTGTGTGTGTGTGTGTGTGTGTGTGTGTGTGTGTGTGTGCGTGTGTGCGCGTGTGCGTGCGCGTGCGCGTGCGTGCGTACGTGTGTGTGTGTGTGCATGCGCGTGTGCATGCATGACACACACCCGCAGAGACACATACGCAGAGACACACACGCACGCACGCACGCACGCACACACACATGCGCATGCACGGAACTCAACTACTGCAGTCTACGAGGCTATGATCCTTATAGCTTCTCGACTGTTTCAGTCAGGTATTTAATGGGCTAAAGTTACAACTCATGTCTTTCTAAGGTCTTAATGTTTAGCCTGTGGGGCCTGCTGTTCTGGACAGCTATTGATCACTGTAAAAGGGGGGGGGGGGGGGGGGGGGGTTGGTGTCAGCCATTTTATTGCCCATCAGCAGATCGGCCTCCTCTGGACACATCTCATTAGCGTTGCAACCGGCTGCTCCGCTGTCAGTCATCAAGACAAAATGTCAGAGGAAATTGGCACCTTTTGCCCTCAAGTGCAACGAGAATTCAGATGAGAAGATCAGACGTTTAGCAGCCACAAAGGTTTTGTTTTTGAGCGGTGGTAAACCGCTCCATAGAGTGGCTGTGCGTGTGTCTGTGATGTCATATGATATGTTGTATGTCTGTAGCCTTTTTCCTCAGCGTTTTGCCATAGGGTGTGCCAAATGTAGTTCTAAGAGCGGCCATTTCTTGGGTAAACACAGCCTTACACAGGTGTTCTGATTAGACTATAGCATTAGTTCTATGCAATCAAACAATTGAAACACCTGTGTTTTGACCCAAGAAATGGCCGCTAAGGACTACAATGACGTAGCCGCTGGCACACACTATAGCAAAACATGTGTGTGTAGCATAGCCTGTACATCCTAGACTCAAATCCTAGTCTGAAGACGTTATGCATGCACGACCACCGCTCACTTCACATTGGGTGTGATTTTGTTTGCTTGGATTAGCTGAGTCATCAGTAGGGCTGTCATGATTACAAAGTTTAAGTTGATGTCATACAAATAATTGTGATTAAGGATTTAATGTATTTTTGGCATTGAAAATTGGAACATTAGGAATAAATAAATAATTTCTGTTTGCCTTTTTGGCTTCATAATCACAAATTGCACAGGGCAGATATGACATAAACAAAGATATTGCTGTCTCGAAGTGACGGCCAAGTCAATGTGTTTTATTTTATTGTTTTTAATGTAAATTGCATTGGCTTTTACTATTTGCATCTATCCTCGTTCACTCCGTTCAGGGTTCAGTACCCAGTATCTACCTCTCCCTATTGTATGGGTGAAGTAGGCGATCTCCCTCTTAATCCCTTGGCAGAATACATCAAGGAATTATCTCCCTTGGCCTTTGGAGGAATGTTGCACTTTAGAAGGTGACAGATGCACGAGAGTACACCCGTTGGGTCTTAGCCTATAGCTACTCTCACATAGCCAGGCTCTCCACAGCAGACTAGGCGAGCCTTATTCTTGGCCCTTCTCCAGGGCGACAACTGCTGTAGTTGTGGGAAAATGCACTCTATGTCCCTCAATCCTGGACCTTATTCGAGGCTTTCTCCTTTGTTCAGGAAAAAGCCTGGGGAAGAATACAAGTGTCACCAGGTGGTTAAGGTGTTGCATTTAAGCTGCAATGGACATACGTCCTCGTGGGTTCAAACCCCACTCCTGGTATACAATCTTCACTTTGCGGAGCATATTTCAATAAAGGGAAACTTACCTTTAGGCTGTATTGCGTGGCTGGTATCGTTCGGTTTCGTTCCCGCCCCATGGGCACTACATAAACTTTGCCTCATTAGAAAGATCTATTGATAGTAAGTAAGAAACAAAAAGTTCTCCGCGTGTCACTTGCACAATCTTTGTCACCAGCCAGAAATGTGTTTAATGGGAATAACACAAAAAACGAAAATCTTGTGCTGCTGTTTTTGCTTGTAAAATTTGCTATATTGATTTTGGCAACACAAAACATTTCTCAAATGTCATAAATACATCTACCTAACATCTGAAACAAGTATTGGTGCCTTAGTATACTCATATGCAAATTTAGATCATGTAATGTAGCAAATTTGTTGAAGGAAACGCTTCAATGTAAGTGATTGTCAGTGACTTGGTAAAGTAAGTAAACGTGGTGTCTATTTCATGGTTTCACATCAAGAGAAACTCAATGGAATACTTATCATCATGATTGGGTGTGTCTGGATCTTTAATTTACATATTTCCAAGATGGACGCCACCCGAAAATGAACTTTACTATGACTTTTACAATGACAGCTGGCTGTTATGACAAAAGCAATATGAACACATTTTGGTCAGTTTTAACTCAGATTCTATCAAGAGTTGTGGGGATGATTGCGGAGAAAATTCAGAGAAAACGTACATACAGCTAAATGTATCATAAAGATGACATTTTTAATTCATCACATTGCTGAACCACCTACTCCCAAGTGTTTCTTGTCAGCAAGCAAAGACAGACAGAAGTCCAGGTCTCCTGATCACTGGGAAGTTGGAGATTCTAGAGACGTCATCAGATGGCCTGGCTGAAGACCTTTTACTTGTGTGGCACCTACTGTAGGTAGAATAGCTTCCAACATCACAGTTGCCGAATTCTCCTCCAGATGCAGAAGCTGGTTTACCTGGCTTTTCAGCATTCTGTGTAAACTTTCACCCACATGCTAGCATTATTGGCTACCTTCCACTCATCCCAGCATCGCCAACTGATCCTTCTGTCCTCAGAAAAGAGATGAAACGACTCTTCACTACATAAGTACACCATTATCACCAAAATGAGTTTGGCAATGTTGTCCTGTTGCTGGGAGGCTTCCACCAAGCTCACAACTACTGAACATGAAGGCTATTTGCAAGATTATCAGGGATGCAGGGGCAGATGATCTGCTTGCTGCTTTGTCGAGAAGGAACTGTCAAGAAGATGTTTGTTGAAAAGACATAATACTACCAAACTTTACATGCCCTCAAAGTCCTGTTTGAAAAAGAGATAACTGTCAGAAGTAAAAAATGACGAGGCATCCAGAGATGGCAGTCCTAGGAGATCAGCTGCTGCTTTTCAGGAATCATTCAATGGGCAATCAACTGCAGTCCTCTGGGCAAACTTCCTGGAGTGTCAGATATTCTCCAAAGGTTTATCTACTACAAGCGGGAAGGTGACTGAACAGGACATCTCTGTGAATCAGCAAGAATGTTACCCTACCTCACTTTAGTAGGCCACTACAAGTACAGGCAGCAATCTTTACCTTTGTATTTGCCTTAGATGAAGAAATTACCGGAAACAGCCTCAGAGGTACATGAAGCACTGATGGCAGGTGTATTTGTTGGCTGACGAGCAGATGGCAGCCACAACAGTAGTGTTTCTTTTGACATGCTACTGGAACAGACATTTAATGTGATGCCAAGGAAGCACGCGTTCTGGATGGCATTACACTCAGCCCTGTCTCTGCAGAGCTCAAGTCTATGCTCCACCTCCACCCCTCCAACCCACACCATGTCAGCAGTAGACACTAACCCATCTACAGTGACCACATCATCCTTGCTCAACATATCTACAGGACAGTGTGCTGATTCCACAGTCAAGTGTTTTGCATGTTGTTCACTATAGTTGAAGACAAGCAAACCTGTACAGTATGTCTGCAAGACTGTCTTTTACTGATTTATTTCAGTGCCAGAACAGGTCGGAAACGGAGTGCCAGAACTGTGAGAATGTTTCAAAAGAAACAAGCTTTATGGGATGATGACTCTGATTAAGCAAGGGTCATTCATCACCATGCTGTCTTTTGGTGGAGATTTATGTCGAAATATCTTTTGCCACGGACATACTAAATGAGTGGACAATAATATCTATCAGAAACACATAGAAGAGCAAGCCCTGAATTACCATAACATGTGTGTAACTCTGAGAACCATTTGGTTCCATTTGTACAATCTCAGAGTTAAGGGCGTACTAGTACTGGTTGGACTCCTAATAATGCCAAAATGTCACAATGTCATAGATATTCTGAAGAAAACCTGTCGACTTCGAATTCATTAATTGGGTCTTATGATCAAAAACAAGACATTATAAGATATAAGATCAGCCACTGACACATTTTGTCCTTAGTACAGACATATTGATGACCCCTGGATGAACGAGATAGGGATGAGTTATATACGCACCGTGTCAGCACGTAAAATTAGCTAAATACTTGTTTTATTTCAAGATTTGCTTATGCAATACATACATGTGGGAGGAAAAGGCTTAACATTTGCTGTATTTTGTCACAGCACAGCCTTACGTTTACTTATGCTGCCAACATTTGTATGCGTTTTTGTTTTGGTTGGGGGGTAGTCTCGCGTAGCCAGACAACTATTCCACAATCTCCGAATGCTATATAGAGTCTGGAACGGCAGCTCCCGAACGGCGAGTATCGGAAGTAGCCAGTGCTGCAATGAACTGTAGTCCCATTGGAAACATGACAGAAACACAATAGCTCAGACAAAGTCATTTGAGCGGCCTATTCTTGTTATGGGTGTATAGTTTAAGAAAATGTTTGAAAACATCATAGAGGTAACACCAACAACACCAGAGAAAGACGAAATAACGCCCCCAGAAATATTGAAAGGAGACATAACGCTTCCAGAGTAGGACATGTTATTGCTACTGCACCAAGGGAGCGGTTGCGTCACATCCGCTTTATCTTGCACTCATCGTTTCTATTTCCGTTTGCCAGACTGTATGCCGGGAGCATTTGCCCAAATCGCGGAGGCAACAGTCTGGCCTCGCGAGACTAGTTGGGGGGTGTCTTGATGTAGCCTGCAAATGACAGATGTTGGGACACTCTGTGGTACTTAAATACACATTTTATACCTGACATGACCTTTTGTTCATTTATTATAGTCTTGTCCATTTTGGGATTTTTTCCAATTTAGGGGGGTGTGATAGCAGTTTGATTGATTTTCATCCATTTCTGGCCAAGGTACCTTTCATTACACATGTGGCTGTGAGATGTGTTATGTATGAGACATAAGCTTTTAGCTAAATTTACTATGTGTATGTTTCATTTTGCTGGGTGCCAATGACATACTGTACATTGAGGCGTTTTCTTCAACAAATTTGCTATATTTCGCGATCTAAATTCACATATGAGAATACAAAGGCACTGTTATGCCCCAGTCTAGGGGTCCTGAGACACAACATGAAATTAACCCTTGTCTTCCCCAGCTCCCAAGTAGCCACACCAACAACGGGTTATAAATGCAACATAAAGTGGGGTTTATTTACAAAGTGGTAATAACAAACTAGAACAGTTAATAGAAGTGAAACATAATACATAGGGGTCTATGAATAAGTAGAACTAATGAAAACCTACTGAAAAACTTAAGAACTCAGTAGTAACTGAAGAATCACTTAGGAATAACTGAAGGATAACTCAAGACTCAAATCAAAAGAAAACTCACTCCAAAGAAAATCACTTGCCTACCAAAAGAACAAACAGTATCTTACCTCCTTAACATAAACATTATTCAAAGGCTCAAAGCAACTCAACTCAACTTAACCCAGAACTCATATCAACTCATAAGAAACCATAAGGACATGGTGGGTGCCAGTTGGGAGAGGAGGAGGACAAGGTCTGCTCCCCTGCGTGGCTGGCTGAGGTCTGCTGCTCCTTTTATCCCCAATCTCCACCCTTGTCAGCCAGTCAGCAGACAGAACTCCAGGAACGCTTCCCCACCAATCCCAGCCATCCTGGTCGTTTCCCCACCAATCAGCTTCTGGGAGCGGCACACCTGTTTTTACATGCTCTCACACACTCACTCTGTCTGGGAGTGATACCCCTGTTTTGCATACACTCCCAGACACTCTCAGCTCTGTCATACACCACACCACACTAGGACCAAAGCAATACAGTACCTACAATAGTTCTACAAATACGACCCCAGTCGTAACACCCCCCTTCCCAAGAATTAAGCACCCCCCTATGGTGCTCAACCCTTGTACGGTTAACACTTTTAAACACTCTGGATAGCGCGTCAGCCATTACATTTTCAATACCCTTTTTGTGACACATCTCCAGATTGAAATCCTGCAAAGCAATGGACCAGCGCATTAGTCTTTGATTAGCATTACGCATCTGCGCTAAAAACACCAATGGGTTATGTTCTGTAAAAACCTTTACAGGCTGGAGAGTAGACCCAATGTACACTTCAAAATACTGTAGGGCAAACAACAGAGCAAGGAGCGCCAGGAGTTTAGGAACTAACAAACAAGGAGAGCTCCATGCGCTGGTGCTTGGAACTGTTTTTGGTAGAGGGCCCACACAATCTATAATTACGTCCTCAAACGGTTCCCCAAGCACAGGAATCGGATGCAGAGGGGCCGGTGGAACAGGTTGGTTCGGCTTCCCTACAATTTGACAGGTGTGACATGAACGGCAATATTTAGTTATGTCAGCTTTTAAGCCTGGCCAATAAAAATTTCGCAGCACCCAATGGTATGTTTTTTTAATACCAAGATGTCCAGCTAAACTGGAATCATGAGAAATACTAAGCACTTGTGGCCGATATTTATCTGGCACCACTACCTGATTAACAGTGACCACCTCGCTGTCACCAGGACTCCAGCTCCTCATCAGGACCCCGTTCTCCAAAAAAAAAAAAACTGGATTTTGGCCTCCCTCACTGGCTATGGCAGAGGACAAACACAAAGTTAATGACGGGTCATTTTTCTGAGCCGCTATTAACATTTCTCTGGTTACTTTTAGACTCAACTCAGAGTCAACAGGAAATACAGACACATTTGGCATTTTTAACACACCTTCCATCTTAGTGGTGGTAACAGCTTCATCATCATGCTCATTTTCATCCACAGTAGCCATAAATGAATCAGACAACTCAACAAGTAGACCCATTTTACGAGTCTGTGCGCACAGGGAATACATTGTGCGCACAGGGAATACATTTGGTATGTTTGACGCAGGGGAGTCACACGGCAAAATGGGACATTCAACGACCTCGGGTGGAGGAAAAACCTGTCCTCCAGCTATATCATTACCCAAAATAAACGCAACACCGCCGATTGGTAACTGAGGCCGCACCGCTACTTTAAAATGTCCAGACACAAGCGGTGAGCCAAAATGTACCATGTGTAACGGTGCTTTAATCGCGCTCATTTTAATTCCCCACACAAGCAAATCAGCATTACATGAAGTCTCATTTGACAGAGGCAGGACCGACTCCAGCATGAAAGAATGATAAGCACCCGTATCTCGCAAGATTTTTATTGGCACTTTATCATTCTCATTACCAGTCACCGAAACAAATCCATCAAATACAAAAGGTTTAAAGCGAGGGTCCACCTCTACAGACATCGAATAGCGTTCAGATTGGATATGAGGAACAGAAACTGACTTAATGAGGCCAATGCCCACGGGGGAATATTCAGGCTGTCCTTTTCTCTTAGGGTTAGCCGGACAACAAGCAATCAAGTGACCAGGCTCTCGACAATAAAAACACTCACGGCTCTCGCCCAATAACGGTGCCGTGGTTTTACGCACAGATTTGGGAGACCACTTCTCTGGGCCTACAGCAAACCCATGAGCTGCTGGGGAAGTGAATACACTCTTGTGAGTCAAAACAAACTCATCAGCCAGGACCGCAGCCTTTGTCAATGCTAACACTTTTTGCTCGTTAACATAAACTATGATCCTCTCCGGCAAGCATCTTTTAAACTCTTCCAGTAGAATCAGTTCCCGCATATCAGCTAATGTATTAACTTTAGAGGCCTGGCACCACTTATCGAATAACATGCTTTTCTCGCGTGCAAACTCCACGTAACTCTGGCTGGCAGTTTTTTCTTTTTTTCTGAAATTTTGTCTATATGCTTCAGGGACAAGCTCATACGCTTGCAACACCCTCTGTTTTATTACCTCGTAATCAAGGCTCTGCTCAATTGACAATGTAGCGCATACTTCTTGGGCTCTTCCTACTAATTTACATTGTATTAATATTGCCCAGGATTCCTTAGGCCATTTCAATGCCACAGCAATCCGTTCAAAAGCGCCAAAATATGAGTCCACCTCGGATTCTCTAAATTGTGGCATCAATGATATATATTTACTAATGTCCATACTTGAATTACTGACACCGACTGCACTTTGTGTACCTGCCCTTCCTCCGGCTGCTGGGTTTTCAAGTTCAAGTGCTCTTAAACGCAGCTGTAATGCTTGGATCTCCAGCTCTTTACTTCTGGTCTCTTCCTGTCTTATCTGTAATGTCAGCTGGAGATCGACCGTGTTCATACCTGTCTGTAGTGAGCGAGGAGCGGACCCCACACCATTTGTGGATGTTCCCGGTACCTCCGCATCAGAAACCTCCACGGGCAAGGCCCCCCCCTCCTTCTCACCATTCACAGTCACAGGTAGACCGGTCACTGGAGGTATCACCCCTTTGTCGACAAGCTGCGAGCACACCTGATGTCGGAGTTCAGCCTTAGAGAATGTAGGAGACACAGCAAGTTCATAAGCATCAGCCACCAATTTTAACTCTTCTTTCTTACATTTCTCAATTTTTGCCCAAGAAGGATCTGCCACAAAGTCATCTAACAAAAAACTCATTCTTACCAACGTAATCAAACTGCCAACCAGAAGAGGAGAAAAAAAATATAACTTACCAAGCACACGAGAAAACTAGTGGACGAGCCCCCAATTCATGTTATGCCCCAGTCTAGGGGTCCTGAGACACAACATGAAATTAACCCTTGTCTTCCCCAGCTCCCAAGTAGCCACACCAACAACGGGTTATAAATGCAACATAAAGTGCGGTTTATTTACAAAGTGGTAATAACAAACTAGAACAGTTAATAGAAGTGAAACATAATACATAGGGGTCTATGAATAAGTAGAACTAATGAAAACCTACTGAAAAACTTAAGAACTCAGTAGTAACTGAAGAATCACTTAGGAATAACTGAAGGATAACTCAAGACTCAAATCAAAAGAAAACTCACTCCAAAGAAAATCACTTGCCTACCAAAAGAACAAACAGTATCTTACCTCCTTAACATAAACATTATTCAAAGGCTCAAAGCAACTCAACTCAACTTAACCCAGAACTCATATCAACTCATAAGGCCGGCTACAGACCTAAAGGCACAAAAACGAGTGCGTTTCGTGGGGGGGAGGCGGGGGGCAGACACAGCACAATGCATTCCAGATGGAAGTCGAGTGGTTTGAAGTCGAGTGCGAGTCGTGTGGTGTTGTGTGGTTGCGTCCAACTTGCTCACGACTCGCACTAGACTTCAAACCACTCGACTTCCATCCGCAATGCATTGTGCTGTCTCTGCCCCCCGCCTCCCCCACACAACTCTCACTCAACTTGTGCGTTCCAGTCTGAGTGCAGCGTCAGGATACTAAAGTTTGGTGCTTTTTATTTGCTATGCCCTTTGTTTGGTATCGGTATGTTCTATATAAGTGTTTAAGGCCGGCTACACACCTGAAGGCACAAAAACGAGTGCGTTTCGTGTGGGGGAGGCGGGGGGCAGGCACAGCGCAATGCATTCCGGATGGGAGTCGAGTCGAGTCGAGTCGAGTGCGTGTCGTGTGGTGTTGTGCGGTTGCATCCAACTTGCTCACGACTCGCACAGAGACAGTTGTAGGCGAGCAGTAAGGAGCAGACAAGCTGCACTTGATGAGACAGAAGGCAGGGTTAAGCTGCCAACCAATAGGAGAGAACCGCCGTTCTACGGCGAAACTGGGCGGAGCACACTTGTAGTCCACTACACTACAGTGTGTTGAGCCTTCGGTCTGCAGTGATCAATTCAGTGTTGGACCCAGAGCTTCGAAATCTCTTCCTGGTCCGTCGGCAGGGCAAGGCATGCATTGGAGGAAGGTGTAGTAGCTTACACGGATAATGGAACAAAACTATGGAACAAAACCGCAGAGGAATATTTGGGAAATAAAGGAATGAGGAAGCCCCTGTCTGTTGGACCACAGATCGCCGTTTTTTATATAAAAAAGCCGATTTAAATATGAATACACTGTGTTGGCTAAAAGGCCATTGACCCATGACTACAACACCTTATTTGTTATGTAAAATAGCTACTGATCAAGTAGCCTAATGATGAATGAACAACGCGAAGTGTATTTTTTCTGACATGCAACAGGGGATGCGTGCAGGTGCGTCACAAGAGGGGGAAGAGGGACTGAGTTACTAAGGCCAAGGTGAAAGGGCCTTAATTATTTTATACTTTAGCTATCGAAAAATAGCAGATTATATAAACTCGAGAGTGCCGCGCTGCGAGCTTGTATATCTGCTATTTTTGAAATCCCCAGATGAAGAACATTCATGTGGGCCCGCAAGTGAATCCTTGTACCCAGGGCCCAGAATGTGTGCGACGACACCCTTGGCTGTATTTGCGACTGATTGATTGAAGACTTTATTAGAAGTTTGCATAGGAAAAGGTACAGTTTCATGACGGTACAGTTCACTGGTACAAGGTCTACTAAAAGGAGATCCATGAAAAGACTAAGCTTATTTCCACTGGAAACCATTGAAACCATTGAAGTATCGCTGCGGCTAAAACCTTTCGGAATCGAGACGTTTTAACGCCAGAGATATCATTTATAAGCAATCGACATGATAAGAAACATGTAGGCCTAGCCTACATTTGAAGCAGTTTATATTCTGGTTGTTGTGAAATAAGAGAAATAGACAGAGTAGGATACTGTCTACCTCATTCGTCGCTATAGGCTGTTTAAACACCATCATCACAGATCAAATAAATACATTAACACGCCGTTTAGGCGTCAAATTCACTGGTAGTTATATTTATTAGTTGTCTTTCTTACCTTATGTAGGCCTACACAACTGTCCAGTCCAGTGATAAGTTGCTTTATATCAGATGAAGTAGCCTATTCCTTGGTGGTGCTTCATATAAACACATACAATGTTTGTGTTGGTAATGGTATAAATGAGTAGCCTACACATATTTTCTCAGTTCATATGACTTGATGAAAGTAACTCATATTCCGCCCAGGTCAATAACACTAATCATTATAATGGCATGAATCGATCTAAACAAATAAAGTCTGTGCTGATAATGATGATGGTAGTATGCTTATGGCTTATGTTAGGCAGGCCACTTAATAGATATATATAGATAGATAGATATCTTTATTATCCCAAGGGGGGTAATCAGTAGCTATTTAACATAACAAATAAGGTGTTGATGTTATAGTCATGAGCCATTTAGCCAATACAGTGTATTCATATTTAAATCTTTCCGAGTCAGTGTAAAACGGCTCTGAATCCAGCAGAGAACTTCTGTATTCTCTGCTGCTTTGTTTTAATAATAGGCCTACATATTTTTCTAATTTCATGCCAGGTCTTGTTGACGGATTTGGAAGATTTCGACGCTCTGGGTCCAAAACGCGACATGCAGTGTGCCTGTGTGTGACATTCTCCTCCATCGTGCTGACAGTGTTGTTGAATGACTGAGTGAGGGCTGTCGGACTTCAAAGCAGTAACGTGGAGGGAAAGGTGGGGGCGGAGCTACCGGGAGTCATGTATCGCTAAATCAAAGAGATTCTATAATAAGAGACGGCACTCCCTATACATCCCATTACAACAAGCAGCGCCCATGTTGCTCCGCCATCTTGGAATGATGACGACTTCCGGCGGTTAAAAAAAACATAATAAAGTCATGCTGTACAATCAAAAACTTGTTTTTATTCTGCTCTACTATGACATATTTAATGATTCTATATAACTGGTCTGTGTTGAACAGCAAAAAAGTATCATAGCCTATATATGCATACTACTATAATGATTTACTATTTTATTTATAATATTTATCAATGGATCAAAACCGAAATTACTTACTATTAGTAACATTTCAAGGTGCATGTGTGCACATGCGTGTATGCTAATGCATGTTTACGTGCGGCCACACATGTTTATATGATGTGTTAATACCAAATAGAAATGATTAAAACGCATCATTATAAAAGGGGGGGAAACTCTGCCCTCTGCTGCTTTTTAGGCAGCACTGAATCTGTTCCTTAGAGATTATGAATGACAAAACAGTAAAACATGATATAGACCTAATGTAGGCCCACATGATAAATTATTGTCCACAAAAGCCAGACTAATGTCAAACAGATAAAATAAATTAACATTAGACCAATTGGAACAATCCGAAATGTATTATTCATACCAAATTATTACTATTTTTTATAACTGAAAAAAATACTATTCTAAGCTTCTATTGATCTGTTTAGCAGTCTATGATAATATGTAATATCAATGGTGATTTTCACTTTGTTGGGTGATCAAGACAGCTTTGGAAAACGTTATTCACACCCAATGTAATTGTTTTGATTAATTTAAGCGCAGAGCCATCATTCCAAGATGGCGGCAGCACTACAGCTGTGCCATCTGCGTGTATGTGTCTCCCGTAGGAAGTGAGGCCGATCGCCCCCCGCTACCCCCGCCTCCCCGTTCTTTGCTCCCAGACCACGCCCCCGACCGTCGCGATTGGCCGGCTGTACTCTGCTGTACTTCCTGGCCATAATGATAATAATAACAACATAACTCAAAATAGCCCGATTCCACGCTGGCTACTCCCCCCCCCCCTCTCTTCCCAAACATAATAATAATAACAATAACAATAATAAAATGAACTCAAAATAGTCTGATTCCACGCTGGCTACTTTAGACTAAAGCATCAGTCTCCAGACGTTTTTCCCCCTCTCCCTCTCCCTCTCCCTCCCTCTCTTCCCAAACCTGCAGTCACACTGCTTTTCTGTGGGCAGTAATGCCACGCTATTCATGTGGTACAGTAATCGAACTTTACATCATTAGATGGTATTTAGCGACGGTCCAACAACAATATTGTCATCGGTCGGTCGGCAGCGTTGTAAATCACGCGCATTTTCATTTTTCCAAAAGTCCAAACGTCTCCGCGTATTCAAACGTCTCCACGTATGAGATGTGAAAATACTTTTCGCTGTACTGTACTGTACTTGTACTGTACACTGACAATAAATTGAATCTCATCTCTCTCAAACATCCTTCTACGCGTGACAGCACTAGTGCGACGCGACAACAACAGTAACAGGACATGGCCAAGGAATATCTACAAGGAACAGACAACACCCGGAAGTTGGCACGCCGGGTGGCCACTTTTGGGTGGCGGAAGTGACGAAGTGCTCATAGACGCTAATGTTAATTTTGGGTGGCCAAAGTGTCATGGCGGCGTCCCATGGAGCCTGAAATGACGAAAATGACGTTGGTGTCCGTTCCTTCTTTGATCTTCCTTGGACATGGCCAGGAAGTACAGCAGAGTACAGCCGGCCAATCGCGACGGTCGGGGGCGTGGTCTGGGAGCAAAGAACGGGGAGGCGGGGGTAGCGGGGGGCGATCGGCCTCACTTCCTACGGGAGACACATACACGCGTGCCATCTAGTGGTGATTCCATATATCTAAGGACTGCCGTCTCTATTATAGAATCTCTTTGGCTAAATGACTACAAGCTCGAAATCCACTTCCACTTCCGCCTCTCGCAGTACGGCCCACATCCGCAAAGCATTGTGGGAAATGTATTCTTTTTTGGAACCGACTTTGACTGAACACTCGACTTGGACTAAACACAGTGCGTTCCAGTCTGAGTGCAGCCTAAGAATTCATAGCACCAGGATGGCCGAGTGGTTAAGGCGTTGCACTCAAGATGCAATGGACAGTAGTTCTCGTGGTTTCAAATCCCACTCCTGGTATCCTTTACGGAGCAAAGTGTTAAGGCATTGCAATGGAGAAGATGTCCTCATGTGTTCAAATCCCACTCCTGGTATCAACATCTAAAGGTCTTGCACTCAAGAGACAATGAACCAGCTGCCTGGAATGTTGCACTTTAGAAGGTGACGCACGAGAGTACACCCGTTGCGCCTTAGCCTATTGCTACTCTCGCATAGCCAGGCTCTCCATAGCAGACTAGGCGAGCCTTATTCCTGGCCCTTCTAGGGGGAGACAACTACTGTAGCTGTGGGAAAATGCACTCAATCCCTCATTTATCAATGGAGTGTAAAAAATGGTCTATTTTTTTCACCAAATTTTGCGTAGGGCAACGTGTGCACGGCATTTATCAATGCTTCCTAAACAGACACACCTGGCGTACATTTGATCCCAGCGTTGATAAATGCGCAGGCTGAAATTTAAATAACACGCCCTTAATTATTCTCGAAACGCCCCCATTTTACGACCAGAACAACCCGAATACGACCTAACAACCAAAGAAAAGCCATGTCCGCGTCCCACACAGACCACGCACACATGCACGCACGCAGGCACACACCTACACACGCAACTAGGCTACTTGGAACAGCAGCATTTTGGTTTACACAGCAGTCTTTGACAGTGGAAACGTGGGATTAACCAACGGTACAATCTTTGACAAGGAGGCTATAGCACCGCAGCCGACATGAATGACACAAGTCACTGGTCACTGCCATGAATACTTTTGGATATTAATTTAAACCATTGCCTACCCTTGCCGTGCGTGCGCAGACAGAGCGCGTTCATTTGGTTACAAGCAATCATAATTCCCCATGGCCATGATCTCAAGGCTCGCCACGTCGGGTGTCATCATTAACTCCAGCATAGTGTACAGTATCTACTGTATAAATTGAGAGACCCCACGGTTACGTTTTGGATATTAATTTAACCCAATTTCGGTGACGAGCGCAATGCACTTTTGAGTGCTTGAACAAGCGATCATGTACCGTTCCTGCGCGGGCTGGTCTTCTCCCAGGTGGGCCGTGGACCCCCAAATAAATCATCCGCAGCGTGCGTGCGCGGGGCTGGGCACAGCCAGGTTTGGAGCTTCGGGTTTTATCCATATTTAAAAGGACTCGAGTCACTGTATAAATTGGAGGCTCACGCCTCACGGTAGATCACAGCGGCGCCGCGCTGGTCCCGAAAATGCTCTCGCATGCGTTCGTAGGCTATAATGTGCTTGTTCTGAGCCAGGTCTGCAATCTTGAAATATAGACTGTTAAAGCACTTAACAGTAGATTGCTTCCATGTTGCTAGATTTTGATTGCTTGCCATTGTAACTTGGAAATAAAATCGGCGTGCATGTCCATGATGTAGCTGGCTATAATATACTTTTATAAAATGTTATATTTTCACAGGATTATTTATTATTGTGTTGGATATACATTTTCGAGTGGATACATGTGTCCATTGCCAGTCAAATAGTTACACAATGCTGCTCTGCACGTCTATAATGGAACAAAGTGGTGTAGGATGAATCCTACACCACCTCTGGACTTGACGTGAGATTTGATCCTACCCTACGCCAACGTCAAAGTCAAGTTGAAATGATAAATGTCGAGACTTCCCTAAATTTCGGTGTACACCCAAATTTTGATCTGCACCACGTTGATAAATGAGGGCAATCCTGGACCTTATTCGAGGCTTTCTCCTTTGTTCGAGAAAAAGCCTGGGGACAATTACAAATGTCACCAGGATGGCAGAGTGGTTAAGGCATTGCATTTAAGCTGCAATGGACATACGTCCTTGTGGGTTCAAACCCCACTCCTGGTATACAATCTTCATCTTGCGGAATATATTTCGATAAAGGGCAACTTACCTTTAAGGATACTAAAGTTTGGTGCTTTTTATTGCACTCAAGATGCAATGGACAGTAGTCCTCGTGTGTTCAAATCACACTCCTGGTATCCTTTACGGAGCAAAGTGTTAAGGCATTGCAATGGAAAAGATGTCCTCATGTGTTCAAATCCCCCTCCTGGTATCAACATCTAAAGGTCTTGCACTCAAGAGACAATGAACCAGCTGCCAGGAATGTTGCACTTTAGAAGATGAAGCACGAGAGTACACCCGTTGCGCCTTAGCCTATTGCTACTCTCGCATAGCCAGGCTCTCCACAGCAGACTAGGTGAGCCTTATTCTTGGCCCTTCTAGGGGGCGACAACTGCTGTAGCTGTGGGAAAATGCACTCAATGTCCCTCAATCCTAGACCTTATTCGAGGCTTTCTCCTTTGTTCGAAACAAAAAGCCTGGGGACAAATATAAGTGTCACCAGGATGGCCAAGTGGTTAAGGCGTTGCATTTAAGCTGCAGTGGACATACGTCCTCGTGGGTTCAAATCCCACTCCTGGTATCCTTTATGGAGCAAAGTGATAAGGCATTGCACTGAGAATGCAATGGAGAAGATGTCCTCATGGGTTCAAACCCCACTCCTGGTATACAATCTTTGCCTTGCGGAGTATATTTCAATAAAGGGCAACTTACCTTTAAGGATACTAAAGTTTGGTGCTTTTTATTTGCTATGCCCTTTGTTCGGTATCCGTATGTTCTATATAAGTGTTTAAGAATTCGTAGCACCAGGATGGCCGAGTGGTTAAGGCGTTGCACTCAAGATGCAATGGACAGATGTCCTCGTGGGTTCAAATCCCACTCCTGGTATCCTTTACGGAGCAAAGTGTTAAGGCATTGCACTGAGAATGCAATGGAGAAGATGTCTTCATGGGTTCAAATCCCACTCCTGGTATCAACATGTAAAGGTCTTGCACTCAAGAGGCTATGAACCAGCTCCCTGGGATGTTGCACTTTAGAAGGTGACAGATGCATGAGAGTACACCCGTTGCGTCTTAGTCTATAGCTACTCTCGCATAGCCAGGCTCTCCACAGCAGAATTGGCAAGCCTTATTCTTGGCCCTTTTCCAGGGCGACAACTGCTGTAGCTGTGGGAAAATGCACTCTATGTCCCTCAATTATGGACCTTATTCGAGGCTTTCTCCTTTGTTCGAGAAAAAGCCTGGGGACAAATCCAAGTGTCACCAGGATGGCCGAGTGGTTAAGGCGTAGCACTCAAGATGCAATGGACAGATGTCCTAGTGGGTTCAAATCCCACTCCTGGTATCCTTTATGGAGCAAAGTGATAAGGCATTGCACTGAGAATGCAATGGAGAAAATGTCCTCATGGGTTCAAACCCCACTCCTGGTATACAATCTTTGCTTTGCGGAGTATATTTCAATAAAGGGCAACTTACCTTTAAGGATACTAAAGTTTGGTGCTTTTTATTTGCTATGCCCTTTGTTTGGTATCGGTATGTTCTATATAAGTGTTTAAGAATTCATAGCACCAGGATGGCCGAGTGGTTAAGGCGTTGCACTCAAGATGCAATGGACAGTAGTCCTCGTGGGTTCAACTCCCACTCCTGGTATCCTATACGGAGCAAATGTTAAGGCATTGCAATGGAGAAGATGTCCTCATGTGTTCAAATCCCACTCCTGGAATCAACATCTAAAGGTCTTGCACTCAAGAGACAATGAACCAGCTGCCTGGAATGTTGCACTTTAGAAGGTGATGCACGAGAGTACACCCGTTGCGCCTTAGCCTATTGCTACTCTTGCATAGCCAGGCTCTCCACAGCAGACTAGGCGAGCCTTATTCTTGGCCCTTCTAGGGGGCGACAACTGCTGTAGCTGTGGGAAAATGCACTCAATGTCCCTCAATCCTAGACCTTATTCGAGGCTTTCTCCTTCGTTCGAGAAAAAGCCTGGGGACAAATACAAGTGTCACCAGGATGGCCGAGTGGTTAAGGCTTTGCATTTAAGCTGCAATGGACATACGTCCTCGTGGGTTCAAACCCCACTCCTGGTATACAATCTTTGCCTTGTGGAGTATATTTCAATAAAGGGCAACTTACCTTTAAGGATACTAAAGTTTGGTGCTTTTTATTTGCTATGCCCTTTGTTTGGTATCCGTATGTTCTATATGAGTGTTTAAGGAGTCGTAGCACCAGGATGGCCGAGTGGTTAAGGCGTTGCACTCAAGATGCAATGGACAGTAGTCCTCGTGGGTTCAAATCCCACTCCTGGTATCCTTTATGGAGCAAAGTGTTAAGGCATTGCAATTAGTCAGGGACCCAGTCCCTGATAATGGGAGAGGACCTGTGATGTTCTGCCGTACTTTTTATTTCTGTTTTATCTATTAGTTTGGTCATTAAGGTCCACAGAATGAGAGGCCTGCTCTGCAGGAAACATCGCGAAAAAAAGTTATGGCCATTTGTATATTCACTGTCCCATAGACTTCACAATACAGGAAAGAATACAAAAAATAAATGTGCTTTAAGTAGCATGTGAGGGGTCAAACTAGGGGTTCTTCATGATTCTGAATCCATTGCAAGCATTTGTTTTGCATGAAAAACCTTCCTTGGGCTAAATTTTGGGCCCCCAAAATTGTAAAAAGTGATGAGTCATCAAGAAATCTTCACTTTTCACAGTTTTGGGGGGCCGATATTTTGCCCTAGTAATGTTTTTCATGCAAAACAAATGCTTGCAATGGATTCAGAATCATGAAGAGCCCCTAGTTTGACCCCTCACATGCTACTTAAAGCACATTTATTTTCTTTTTTAAATATTTGTCTTTTCCTGTATAGTGAAGTAGATGGGACAGTGAATATACAAATGGCCATAACCTTTTTTCGCGATGTTTCCGGCAGAGCAGGCCTGTCATTCTGTGGACCTTAATGACCAAACTAATAGATAAAACAGAAATAAAAAGTACGGCAAGACATCACAGGTATCACCCCTATTCCTTGAGCTTTTGGGCTTGCGGGTCCCTGACTAAATGGAGAAGATGTCCTCATGTGTTCAAATCCCACTCGTGGTATCAACATCTAAAGGTCTTGCACTCAAGAGACAATGAACCAGCTGCCTGGAATGTTGCACTTTAGAAGGTGACGCACGAGAGTACACCCGTTGCGCCTTAGCCTATTGCTACTCTCGCATAGCCAGGCTCTCCACAGCAGACTAGGCGAGCCTTATTCTTGGCCCTTCTAGGGGGCGACAACTGCTGTAGCTGTGGGAAAATGCACTCAATGTCCCTCAATCCTAGACCTTATTCGAGGCTTTCTCCTTTGTTCGAGAAAAAGCCTGGGGACAAATACAAGTGTCACCAGGATGGCCGAGTGGTTAAGGCGTTGCATTTAAGCTGCAATGGACATACGTCCTCGTGGGTTCAAACCCCACTCCTGGTATAAAATCTTTGCCTTGTGGAGTATATTTCAATAAAGGGCAACTTACCTTTAAGGATACTAAAGTTTGGTGCTTTTTATTTGCTATGCCCTTTGTTTGGTATCCGTATGTTCTATATAAGTGTTTAAGGAGTCGTAGCACCAGGATGGCCGAGTGGTTAAGGCGTTGCACTCAAGATGCAATGGACAGTAGTCCTCGTGGGTTCAAATCCCACTCCTGGTATCCTTTACGGAGCAAAGTGTTAAGGCATTGCAATGGAGAAGATGTCCTCATGTGTTCAAATCCCACTCCTGGTATCAACATCTAAAGGTCTTGCACTCAAGAGACAATTAATCAACTGCCTGGAATGTTGCACTCTAGAAGATGAAGCACGAGAGTACACCCGTTGTGTCTTAACCTATTGCTACTCTCACAAAGCCAGGCTCTCCAAAGCAGACTAGGCAAGCCTTATTCTTGGCCCTTCTCCAGGGCAACAACTGCTGTATGTCCCTCAATCCTGAACCTTATTCGAGGCTTTCTCCTTTGTTCTGGGGACAATTATAAATGTCACCAGGATGGCCGAGTGGTTAAGGCGTTGCATTTAAGCTGCAATGGACTTACGTCCTCGTGGGTTCAAACCCCACTCCTGGTATACAATCTTTGCCTTGCGGAGTATATTTCAATAAAGAGCAACTTACCTTTAAGGATACTAAAGTTTGGTGCTTTTTATTTGCTATGCCCTTTGTTTGGTATCCGTATGTTCTATATAAGTGTTGAAGGAGTCGTAGCACCAGGATGGCCGAGTGGTTAAGGCGTTGCTCTCAAGATGCACTGGACAGTAGTCCTTGTGGGTTCAAATCCCACTCCTGGTATCCTTTACGGAGCAAAGTGTTAAGGCATTGCAATGGAGAAGATGTCCTCATATGTTCAAATCCCACTCCTGGTAGCTATTGTTCCAAACGTAGGAGACTTCGTTTGAAGGAGCGCTCGTTTTATGGTTATACGTCACAGTTGTCCACGACATTGCAAGCGGCGCGAAGGCCAGCGGACCTTGGTCCTGCTCTTCGCCCCCGAGCGCCGCAGGCGCGAGTGGCCGCGAAGAGCGGGCCAGGGCCGCGCGGCCGGCGGAGCGCCGCGCGAGTTACGAAGCCGTGGTGAATGCAATCGTTATATTTATGCCCAGGCCGTAAGGCCTGGGCAAGCCCACGATAAACGCATTCACACCCGCCCGCGCAGTCCAAGTGACCACAGCCGAGCGCTCCAGACCTCCGCTCCAGCCAATCACAAGCCGCGCCTCAACGAACTCTCCTACGCCCACGATAAACGCATTCACACCCGCCCGCGCAGTCCAAGTGACCACAGCCGAGCGCTCCAGACCTCCGCTCCAGCCAATCACAAGCCGCGCCTCAACGAACTCTCCTACGGTAGGAATACTCGCCTCCTGGTATCAACATCTAAAGGTCTTGCACTCAAGAGACAATTAATCAACTGCCTGGAATGTTGCACTCTAGAAGATGAAGCACGAGAGTACACCCGTTGTGTCTTAACCTATTGCTACTCTCGCAAAGCCAGGCTCTCCAGAGCAGACTAGGCAAGCCTTATTCTTGGCCCTTCTCCAGGGCAACAACTGCTGTATGTCCCTCAATCCTGAACCTTATTCGAGGCTTTCTCCTTTGTTCGACAAAAAGCCTGGGGACAATTACAAATGTCACCAGGATGGCCGAGTGGTTAAGTCGTTGCATTTAAGCTGCAATGGACATACGTCTTCGTGGGTTCAAACCCCACTCCTGGTATACAATCTTTGCCTTGCGGAGTATATTTCAATAAAGGGCAACTTACCTTTAAGGATACTAAAGGTTGGTGCTTTTTATTTGCTATGCCCTTTGTTTGGTATCCGTATGTTCTATATAAGTGTTGAAGGAGTCGTAGCACCAGAATGGCTGAGTGGTTAAGGCGTTGCACTCAAGATGCAATGGACAGTAGTCCTCGTGGGTTCAAATCCCACTCCTGGTATCCTTTACGGAGCAAAGTGTTAAGGCATTGCAATGGAGAAGATGTCCTCATGTGTTCAAATCCCACTCCTGGTATCAACATCTAAAGGTCTTGCACGCAAGAGACAATTAATCAACTGCCTGGAATGTTGCACTCTAGAAGATGAAGCACGAGAGTACACCCGTTGTGTCTTAACCTATTGCTACTCTCGCAAAGCCAGGCTCTCCAAAGCAGACTAGGCAAGCCTTATTCTTGGCCCTTCTCCAGGGCAACAACTGCTGTATGTCCCTCAATCCTGAACCTTATTTGAGGCTTTCTCCTTTGTTCGACAAAAAGCCTGGGGACAATTATAAATGTCACCAGGATGGCCGAGTGGTTAAGGCGTTGCATTTAAGCTGCAATGGACATATGTCCTCGTTGGTTCAAACCCCACTCCTGGTATACAATCTTTGCCTTGCGGAGTATATTTCAATAAAGGGCAACTTACCTTTAAGAATACTAAAGTTTGGTGCTTTTTATTTGCTATGCCCTTTGTTTGGTATCTGTATGTTCTATATAAGTGTTTAAGAATTCGTAGCACCAGGATGGCCGAGTGGTTAAGGCGTTGCATTTAAGCTGCAATGGACTTACGTCCTCGTGGGTTCAACCCCCACTCCTGGTATACAATCTTTGCCTTGCGGAGTATATTTCAATAAAGAGCAACTTACCTTTAAGGATACTAAAGTTTGGTGCTTTTTATTTGCTATGCCCTTTGTTTGGTATCCGTATGTTCTATATAAGTGTTGAAGGAGTCGTAGCACCAGGATGGCCGAGTGGTTAAGGCGTTGCTCTCAAGATGCACTGGACAGTAGTCCTTGTGGGTTCAAATCCCACTCCTGGTATCCTTTACGGAGCAAAGTGTTAAGGCATTGCAATGGAGAAGAATGTCCTCATATGTTCAAATCCCACTCCTGGTATCAACATCTAAAGGTCTTGCACTCAAGAGACAATTAATCAACTGCCTGGAATGTTGCACTCTAGAAGATGAAGCACGAGAGTACACCTGTTGTGTCTTAACCTATTGCTACTCTCGCAAAGCCAGGCTCTCCAGAGCAGACTAGGCAAGCCTTATTCTTGGCCCTTCTCCAGGGCAACAACTGCTGTATGTCCCTCAATCCTGAACCTTATTCGAGGCTTTCTCCTTTGTTCGACAAAAAGCCTGGGGACAATTACAAATGTCACCAGGATGGCCGAGTGGTTAAGGCGTTGCATTTAAGCTGCAATGGACATACGTCCTCGTGGGTTCAAACCCCACTCCTGGTATACAATCTTTGCCTTGCGGAGTATATTTCAATAAAGGGCAACTTACCTTTAAGGATACTAAAGGTTGGTGCTTTTTATTTGCTATGCCCTTTGTTTGGTATCCGTATGTTCTATATAAGTGTTGAAGGAGTCGTAGCACCAGGATGGCTGAGTGGTTAAGGCGTTGCACTCAAGATGCAATGGACAGTAGTCCTCGTGGGTTCAAATCCCACTCCTGGTATCCTTTACGGAGCAAAGTGTTAAGGCATTGCAATGGAGAAGATGTCCTCATGTGTTCAAATCCCACTCCTGGTATCAACATCTAAAGGTCTTGCACGCAAGAGACAATTAATCAACTGCCTGGAATGTTGCACTCTAGAAGATGAAGCACGAGAGTACACCCGTTGTGTCTTAACCTATTGCTACTCTCGCAAAGCCAGGCTCTCCAAAGCAGACTAGGCAAGCCTTATTCTTGGCCCTTCTCCAGGGCAACAACTGCTGTATGTCCCTCAATCCTGAACCTTATTCGAGGCTTTCTCCTTTGTTCGACAAAAAGCCTGGGGACAATTATAAATGTCACCAGGATGGCCGAGTGGTTAAGGCGTTGCATTTAAGCTGCAATGGACATATGTCCTCGTTGGTTCAAACCCCACTCCTGGTATACAATCTTTGCCTTGCGGAGTATATTTCAATAAAGGGCAACTTACCTTTAAGGATACTAAAGTTTGGTGCTTTTTATTTGCTATGCCCTTTGTTTGGTATCCGTATGTTCTATATAAGTGTTTAAGAATTCGTAGCACCAGGATGGCCGAGTGGTTAAGGCGTTGCACTCAAGATGCAATGGACAGTAGTCCTCGTGGGTTCAAATCCCACTCCTGGTATCCTTTACGGAGCAAAGTGTTAAGGCATTGCAATGGAGAAGATGTCCTCATGTGTTCAAATCCCACTCCTGGTATCAACATCTAAAGGTCTTGCACTCAAGAGACAATTAATCAACTGCCTGGAATGTTGCACTCTAGAAGATGAAACACGAGAGTACACCTGTTGTGTCTTAACCTATTGCTACTCTCGCAAAGCCAGGCTCTCCAAAGCAGACTAGGCAAGCCTTATTCTTGGCCCTTCTCCAGGGCAACAACTGCTGTATGTCCCTCAATCCTAGACCTTATTCGAGGCTTTCTCCTTTGTTCGACAAAAAGCCTGGGGACAAATACAAGTGTAACCAGGATGGCCGAGTGGTTAAGGCGTTGCATTTAAGCTACAATGGACATACGTCCTCGTGGGTTCAAACCCCACTCCTGGTATACAATCTTTGCCTTGTGGAGTATATTTCAATAAAGGGCAACTTACCTTTAAGGATACTAAAGTTTGGTGCTTTTTATTTGCTATGCCCTTTGTTTGGTATCCGTATGTTCTATATAAGTGTTTAAGGAGTCGTAGCACCAGGATGGCCGAGTGGTTAAGGCGTTGCACTCAAGATGCAATGGACAGTAGTCCTCGTGGGTTCAAATCCCACTCCTGGTATCCTTTACGGAGCAAAGTGTTAAGGCATTGCAATGGAGAAGATGTCCTCATGTGTTCAAATCCCACTCCTGGTATCAACATCTAAAGGTCTTGCACTCAAGAGACAATTAATCAACTGCCTGGAATGTTGCACTCTAGAAGATGAAGCACGAGAGTACACCCGTTGTGTCATAACCTATTGCTACTCTCGCAAAGCCAGGCTCTCCAAAGCAGACTAGGCAAGCCTTATTCTTGGCCCTTCTCCAGGGCAACAACTGCTGTATGTCCCTCAATCCTGAACCTTATCCGAGGCTTTCTCCTTTGTTCGACAAAAAGCCTGGGGACAATTATAAATGTCACCAGGATGGCCGAGTGGTTAAGGCGTTGCATTTAAGCTGCAATGGACTTACGTCCTCGTGGGTTCAAACCCCACTCCTGGTATACAATCTTTGCCTTGCGGAGTATATTTCAATAAAGGGCAACTTACCTTTAAGGATACTAAAGTTTGGTGCTTTTTATTTGCTATGCCCTTTGTTTGGTATCCGTATGTTCTATATAAGTGTTTAAGGAGTCATAGCACCAGGATGGCCGAGTGGTTAAGGCGTTGCATTTAAGCTGCAATGGACTTACGTCCTCGTGGGTTCAAACCCCACTCCTGGTATACAATCTTTGCCTTGCGGAGTATATTTCAATAAAGGGCAACTTACCTTTAAGGATACTAAAGTTTGGTGCTTTTTATTTGCTATGCCCTTTGTTTGGTATCCATATGTTCTATATAAGTGTTTAAGGTGTCATAGTACCAGGATGGCCGAGTGGTTAAGGCGTTGCACTCAAGATGCAATGGACAGTAGTCCTCGTGGGTTCAAATCCCACTCCTGGTATCCTTTACGGAGCAAAGTGTTAAGGCATTGCAATGGAGAAGATGTCCTCATGTGTTCAAATCCCACTCCTGGTATCAACATCTAAAGGTCTTGCACTCAAGAGACAATTAATCAACTGCCTGGAATGTTGCACTCTAGAAGATGAAGCACGAGAGTACACCCGTTGTGTCTTAACCTATTGCTACTCTCGCAAAGCCAGGCTCTCCAAAGCAGACTAGGCAAGCCTTATTCTTGGCCCTTCTCCAGGGCAACAACTGCTGTATGTCCCTCAATCCTGAACCTTATCCGAGGCTTTCTCCTTTGTTCTACAAAAAGCCTGGGGACAATTATAAATGTCACCAGGATGGCCGAGTGGTTAAGGCGTTGCATTTAAGCTGCAATGGACATACGTCCTCGTGGGTTCAAACCCCACTCCTGGTATACAATCTTTGCCTTGCGGAGTATATTTCAATAAAGGGCAACTTACCTTTAAGGATACTAAAGGTTGGTGCTTTTTATTTGCTATGCCCTTTGTTTGGTATCCGTATGTTCTATATAAGTGTTGAAGGAGTCGTAGCACCAGGATGGCTGAGTGGTTAAGGCGTTGCACTCAAGATGCAATGGACAGTAGTCCTCGTGGGTTCAAATCCCACTCCTGGTATCCTTTACGGAGCAAAGTGTTAAGGCATTGCAATGGAGAAGATGTCCTCATGTGTTCAAATCCCACTCCTGGTATCAACATCTAAAGGTCTTGCACGCAAGAGACAATTAATCAACTGCCTGGAATGTTGCACTCTAGAAGATGAAGCACGAGAGTACACCCGTTGTGTCTTAACCTATTGCTACTCTCGCAAAGCCAGGCTCTCCAAAGCAGACTAGGCAAGCCTTATTCTTGGCCCTTCTCCAGGGCAACAACTGCTGTATGTCCCTCAATCCTGAACCTTATTCGAGGCTTTCTCCTTTGTTCGACAAAAAGCCTGGAGACAATTATAAATGTCACCAGGATGGCCGAGTGGTTAAGGCGTTGCATTTAAGCTGCAATGGACATATGTCCTCGTTGGTTCAAACCCCACTCCTGGTATACAATCTTTGCCTTGCGGAGTATATTTCAATAAAGGGCAACTTACCTTTAAGGATACTAAAGTTTGGTGCTTTTTATTTGCTATGCCCTTTGTTTGGTATCCGTATGTTCTATATAAGTGTTTAAGAATTCGTAGCACCAGGATGGCCGAGTGGTTAAGGCGTTGCACTCAAGATGCAATGGACAGTAGTCCTCGTGGGTTCAAATCCCACTCCTGGTATCCTTTACGGAGCAAAGTGTTAAGGCATTGCAATGGAGAAGATGTCCTCATGTGTTCAAATCCCACTCCTGGTATCAACATCTAAAGGTCTTGCACTCAAGAGACAATTAATCAACTGCCTGGAATGTTGCACTCTAGAAGATGAAACACGAGAGTACACCTGTTGTGTCTTAACCTATTGCTACTCTCGCAAAGCCAGGCTCTCCAAAGCAGACTAGGCAAGCCTTATTCTTGGCCCTTCTCCAGGGCAACAACTGCTGCATGTCCCTCAATCCTAGACCTTATTCGAGGCTTTCTCCTTTGTTCGACAAAAAGCCTGGGGACAAATACAAGTGTAACCAGGATGGCCGAGTGGTTAAGGCGTTGCATTTAAGCTACAATGGACATACGTCCTCGTGGGTTCAAACCCCACTCCTGGTATACAATCTTTGCCTTGTGGAGTATATTTCAATAAAGGGCAACTTACCTTTAAGGATACTAAAGTTTGGTGCTTTTTATTTGCTATGCCCTTTGTTTGGTATCCGTATGTTCTATATAAGTGTTTAAGGAGTCGTAGCACCAGGATGGCCGAGTGGTTAAGGCGTTGCACTCAAGATGCAATGGACAGTAGTCCTCGTGGGTTCAAATCCCACTCCTGGTATCCTTTACGGAGCAAAGTGTTAAGGCATTGCAATGGAGAAGATGTCCTCATGTGTTCAAATCCCACTCCTGGTATCAACATCTAAAGGTCTTGCACTCAAGAGACAATTAATCAACTGCCTGGAATGTTGCACTCTAGAAGATGAAGCACGAGAGTACACCCGTTGTGTCTTAACCTATTGCTACTCTCGCAAAGCCAGGCTCTCCAAAGCAGACTAGGCAAGCCTTATTCTTGGCCCTTCTCCAGGGCAACAACTGCTGTATGTCCCTCAATCCTGAACCTTATCCGAGGCTTTCTCCTTTGTTCGACAAAAAGCCTGGGGACAATTATAAATGTCACCAGGATGGCCAAATGGTTAAGGCGTTGCATTTAAGCTGCAATGGACTTACGTCCTCGTGGGTTCAAACCCCACTCCTGATATACAATCTTTGCCTTGCGGAGTATATTTCAATAAAGAGCAACTTACCTTTAAGGATACTAAAGTTTGGTGCTTTTTATTTGCTATGCCCTTTGTTTGGTATCCGTATGTTCTATATAAGTGTTTAAGGAGTCATAGCACCAGGATGGCCAAGTGGTTAAGGCGTTACATTTAAGCTGCAATGGACTTACGTCCTCGTGGGTTCAAACCCCACTCCTGGTATACAATCTTTGCCTTGCGGAGTATATTTCAATAAAGGGCAACTTACCTTTAAGGATACTAAAGTTTGGTGCTTTTTATTTGCTATGCCCTTTGTTTGGTATCCATATGTTCTATATAAGTGTTTAAGGTGTCATAGTACTAGGATGGCCGAGTGGTTAAGGCGTTGCACTCAAGATGCAATGGACAGTAGTCCTCGTGGGTTCAAATCCCACTCCTGGTATCCTTTACGGAGCAAAGTGTTAAGGCATTGCAATGGAGAAGATGTCCTCATGTGTTCAAATCCCACTCCTGGTATCAACATCTAAAGGTCTTGCACTCAAGAGACAATTAATCAACTGCCTGGAATGTTGCACTCTAGAAGATGAAGCACGAGAGTACACCCGTTGTGTCTTAACCTATTGCTACTCTCGCAAAGCCAGGCTCTCCAGAGCAGACTAGGCAAGCCTTATTCTTGGCCCTTCTCCAGGGCAACAACTGCTGTATGTCCCTCAATCCTGAACCTTATTCGAGGCTTTCTCCTTTGTTCGACAAAAAGCCTGGGGACAATTACAAATGTCACCAGGATGGCCGAGTGGTTAAGGCGTTGCATTTAAGCTGCAATGGACATAGGTCCTCGTGGGTTCAAACCCCACTCCTGGTATACAATCTTTGCCTTGCGGAGTATATTTCAATAAAGGGCAACTTACCTTTAAGGATACTAAAGGTTGGTGCTTTTTATTTGCTATGCCCTTTGTTTGGTATCCGTATGTTCTATATAAGTGTTGAAGGAGTCGTAGCACCAGGATGGCCGAGTGGTTAAGGCGTTGCACTCAAGATGCAATGGACAGTAGTCCTCGTGGGTTCAAATCCCACTCCTGGTATCCTTTACGGAGCAAAGTGTTAAGGCATTGCAATGGAGAAGATGTCCTCATGTGTTCAAATCCCACTCCTGGTATCAACATCTAAAGGTCTTGCACGCAAGAGACAATTAATCAACTGCCTGGAATGTTGCACTCTAGAAGATGAAGCACGAGAGTACACCCGTTGTGTCTTAACCTATTGCTACTCTCGCAAAGCCAGGCTCTCCAAAGCAGACTAGGCAAGCCTTATTCTTGGCCCTTCTCCAGGGCAACAACTGCTGTATGTCCCTCAATCCTGAACCTTATTCGAGGCTTTCTCCTTTGTTCGACAAAAAGCCTGGGGACAATTATAAATGTCACCAGGATGGCCGAGTGGTTAAGGCGTTGCATTTAAGCTGCAATGGACATATGTCCTCGTTGGTTCAAACCCCACTCCTGGTATACAATCTTTGCCTTGCGGAGTATATTTCAATAAAGGGCAACTTACCTTTAAGGATACTAAAGTTTGGTTCTTTTTATTTGCTATGCCCTTTGTTTGGTATCCGTATGTTCTATATAAGTGTTTAATAATTCGTAGCACCAGGATGGCCGAGTGGTTAAGGCGTTGCACTCAAGATGCAATGGACAGTAGTCCTCGTGGGTTCAAATCCCACTCCTGGTATCCTTTACGGAGCAAAGTGTTAAGGCATTGCAATGGAGAAGATGTCCTCATGTGTTCAAATCCCACTCCTGGTATCAACATCTAAAGGTCTTGCACTCAAGAGACAATTAATCAACTGCCTGGAATGTTGCACTCTAGAAGATGAAGCACGAGAGTACACCTGTTGTGTCTTAACCTATTGCTACTCTCGCAAAGCCAGGCTCTCCAAAGCAGACTAGGCAAGCCTTATTCTTGGCCCTTCTCCAGGGCAACAACTGCTGTATGTCCCTCAATCCTGAACCTTATTCGAGGCTTTCTCCTTTGTTCGAGAAAAAGCCTGGGGACAATTACAAATGTCACCAGGATGGCCAAGTGGTTAAGGCGTTGCATTTAAGCTGCAATGGACATACGTCCTCTTGGGTTCAAACCCCACTCCTGGTATACAATCTTTGCCTTGCGGAGTATATTTCAATAAAGGGCAACTTACCTTTAAGGATACTAAAGTTTGGTGCTTTTTATTTGCTATGCCCTTTGTTTGATATCCGTATGTTCTATATAAGTGTTGAAGGAGTCGTAGCACCAGGATGGCCGAGTGGTTAAGGCGTTGCACTCAAGATGCAATGGACAGTAGTCCTCGTGGGTTCAAATCCCGCTCCTGGTATCCTTTACGGAGCAAAGTGTTAAGGCATTGCAATGGAGAAGATGTCCTCATGTGTTCAAATCCCACTCCTGGTATCAACATCTAAAGGTCTTGCACTCAAGAGACAATGAACCAGCTGCCTGGAATGTTGCACTTTAGAAGGTGACGCACGAGAGTACACCCGTTCCGCCTTAGCCTATTGCTACTCTCGCATAGCCAGGCTCTCCAAAGCAGACTAGGCGAGCCTTATTCTTGGCCCTTCTAGGGGGCGACAACTGCTGTAGCTGTGGGAAAATGCACTCAATGTCCCTCAATCCTAGACCTTATTCGAGGCTTTCTCCTTTGTTCGACAAAAAGCCTGGGGACAAATACAAGTGTAACCAGGATGGCCGAGTGGTTAAGGCGTTGCATTTAAGCTACAATGGACATACGTCCTCGTGGGTTCAAACCCCACTCCTGGTATACAATCTTTGCCTTGTGGAGTATATTTCAATAAAGGGCAACTTACCTTTAAGGATACTAAAGTTTGGTGCTTTTTATTTGCTATGCCCTTTGTTTGGTATCCGTATGTTCTATATAAGTGTTTAAGGAGTCGTAGCACCAGGATGGCCGAGTGGTTAAGGCGTTGCACTCAAGATGCAATGGACAGTAGTCCTCATGGGTTCAAATCCCACTCCTGGTATCCTTTACGGAGCAAAGTGTTAAGGCTTGCAATGGAGAAGATGTCCTCATGTGTTCAAATCCCACTCCTGGTATCAACATCTAAAGGTCTTGCACTCAAGAGACAATTAATCAACTGCCTGGAATGTTGCACTCTAGAAGATGAAGCACGAGAGTACACCCGTTGTGTCTTAACCTATTGCTACTCTCGCAAAGCCAGGCTCTCCAAAGCAGACTAGGCAAGCCTTATTCTTGGCCCTTCTCCAGGGCAACAACTGCTGTATGTCCCTCAATCCTGAACCTTATCCGAGGCTTTCTCCTTTGTTCGACAAAAAGCCTGGGGACAATTATAAATTTCACCAGGATGGCCGAGTGGTTAAGGCGTTGCATTTAAGCTGCAATGGACTTACGTCCTCGTGGGTTCAAACCCCACTCCTGGTATACAATCTTTGCCTTGCGGAGTATATTTCAATAAAGAGCAACTTACCTTTAAGGATACTAAATTTTGGTGTTTTTTATTTGCTATTCCCTTTGTTTGGTATCCGTATGTTCTATATAAGTGTTTAAGGAGTCATAGCACCAGGATGGCCGAGTGGTTAAGGCGTTGCACTCAAGATGCAATGGACAGTAGTCCTCGTGGGTTCAAATCCCACTCCTGGTATCCTTTACGGAGCAAAGTGTTAAGGCATTGCAATGGAGAAGATGTCCTCATGTGTTCAAATCCCACTCCTGGTATCAACATCTAAAGGTCTTGCACTCAAGAGACAATTAATCAACTGCCTGGAATGTTGCACTCTAGAAGATGAAGCACGAGAGTACACCCGTTGTGTCTTAACCTATTGCTACTCTCGCAAAGCCAGGCTCTCCAAAGCAGACTAGGCAAGCCTTATTCTTGGCCCTTCTCCAGGGCAACAACTGCTGTATGTCCCTCAATCCTGAACCTTATCCGAGGCTTTCTCCTTTGTTCGACAAAAAGCCTGGGGACAATTATAAATGTCACCAGGATGGCCGAGTGGTTAAGGCGTTGCATTTAAGCTGCAATGGACTTACGTCCTCGTGGGTTCAAACCCCACTCCTGGTATACAATCTTTGCCTTGCGGAGTATATTTCAATAAAGAGCAACTTACCTTTAAGGATACTAAAGTTTGGTGCTTTTTATTTGCTATGCCCTTTGTTTGGTATCCGTATGTTCTATATAAGTGTTGAAGGAGTTGTAGCACCAGGATGGCCGAGTGGTTAAGGCGTTGCACTCAAGATGCAATGGACAGTAGTCCTCGTGGGTTCAAATCCCACTCCTGGTATCCTTTACGGAGCAAAGTGTTAAGGCATTGCAATGGAGAAGATGTCCTCATGTGTTCAAATCCCACTCCTGGTATCAACATCTAAAGGTCTTGCACGCAAGAGACAATTAATCAACTGCCTGGAATGTTGCACTCTAGAAGATGAAGCACGAGAGTACACCCGTTGTGTCTTAACCTATTGCTACTCTCGCAAAGCCAGGCTCTCCAAAGCAGACTAGGCAAGCCTTATTCTTGGCCCTTCTCCAGGGCAACAACTGCTGTATGTCCCTCAATCCTGAACCTTATTCGAGGCTTTCTCCTTTGTTCGACAAAAAGCCTGGGGACAATTATAAATGTCACCAGGATGGCCGAGTGGTTAAGGCGTTGCATTTAAGCTGCAATGGACATATGTCCTCGTTGGTTCAAACCCCACTCCTGGTGGAGCAAAGTGTTAAGGCATTGCAATGGAGAAGATGTCCTCATGTGTTCAAATCCCACTCCTGGTATCAACATCTAAAGGTCTTGCACTCAAGAGACAATTAATCAACTGCCTGGAATGTTGCACTCTAGAAGATGAAGCACGAGAGTACACCTGTTGTGTCTTAACCTATTGCTACTCTCGCAAAGCCAGGCTCTCCAAAGCAGACTAGGCAAGGGACAATTACAAATGTCACCAGGATGGCCGAGTGGTTAAGGCGTTGCATTTAAGCTGCAATGGACATACGTCCTCTTGGGTTCAAACCCCACTCCTGGTATACAATCTTTGCCTTGCGGAGTATATTTCAATAAAGGCCAACTTACCTTTAAGGATACTAAAGTTTGGTGCTTTTTATTTGCTATGCCCTTTGTTTGGTATCCGTATGTTCTATATAAGTGTTGAAGGAGTCGTAGCACCAGGATGGCCGAGTGGTTAAGGCGTTGCACTCAAGATGCAAGGGACAGTAGTCCTCGTGGGTTCAAATCCCACTCCTGGTATCCTTTACGGAGCAAAGTGTTAAGGCATTGCAATGGAGAAGATGTCCTCATGTGTTCAAATCCCACTCCTGGTATCAACATCTAAAGGTCTTGCACTCAAGAGACAATTAATCAACTGCCTGGAATGTTGCACTCTAGAAGATGAAGCACGAGAGTACACCTGTTGTGTCTTAACCTATTGCTACTCTCGCAAAGCCAGGCTCTCCAAAGCAGACTAGGCAAGCCTTATTCTTGGCCCTTCTCCAGGGCAACAACTGCTGTATGTCCCTCAATCCTGAACCTTATTCGAGGCTTTCTCCTTTGTTCGAGAAAAAGCCTGGGGACAATTACAAATGTCACCAGGATGGCCGAGTGGTTAAGGCGTTGCATTTAAGCTGCAATGGACATACGTCCTCGTGGGTTCAAACCCCACTCCTGGTATACAATCTTTGCCTTGCGGAGTATATTTCAATAAAGGGCAACTTACCTTTAAGGATACTAAAGGTTGGTGCTTTTTATTTGCTATGCCCTTTGTTTGGTATCCGTATGTTCTATATAAGTGTTGAAGAAGTCGTAGCACCAGGATGGCTGAGTGGTTAAGGCGTTGCACTCAAGATGCAATGGACAGTAGTCCTCGTGGGTTCAAATCCCACTCCTGGTATCCTTTACGGAGCAAAGTGTTAAGGCATTGCAATGGAGAAGATGTCCTCATGTGTTCAAATCCCACTCCTGGTATCAACATCTAAAGGTCTTGCACTCAAGAGACAATTAATCAACTGCCTGGAATGTTGCACTCTAGAAGATGAAACACGAGAGTACGCCTGTTGTGTCTTAACCTATTGCTACTCTCGCAAAGCCAGGCTCTCCAAAGCAGACTAGGCAAGCCTTATTCTTGGCCCTTCTCCAGGGCAACAACTGCTGTATGTCCCTCAATCCTAGACCTTATTCGAGGCTTTCTCCTTTGTTCGACAAAAAGCCTGGGGACAAATACAAGTGTAACCAGGATGGCCGAGTGGTTAAGGCGTTGCATTTAAGCTACAATGGACATACGTCCTCGTGGGTTCAAACCCCACTCCTGGTATACAATCTTTGCCTTGTGGAGTATATTTCAATAAAGGGCAACTTACCTTTAAGGATACTAAAGTTTGGTGCTTTTTATTTGCTATGCCCTTTGTTTGGTATCCGTATGTTCTATATAAGTGTTTAAGGAGTCGTAGCACCAGGATGGCCGAGTGGTTAAGGCGTTGCACTCAAGATGCAATGGACAGTAGTCCTCGTGGGTTCAAATCCCACTCCTGGTATCCTTTACGGAGCAAAGTGTTAAGGCATTGCAATGGAGAAGATGTCCTCATGTGTTCAAATCCCACTCCTGGTATCAACATCTAAAGGTCTTGCACTCAAGAGACAATTAATCAACTGCCTGGAATGTTGCACTCTAGAAGATGAAGCACGAGACTACACCCGTTGTGTCTTAACCTATTGCTACTCTCGCAAAGCCAGGCTCTCCAAAGCAGACTAGGCAAGCCTTATTCTTGGCCCTTCTCCAGGGCAACAACTGCTGTATGTCCCTCAATCCTGAACCTTATCCGAGGCTTTCTCCTTTGTTCGACAAAAAGCCTGGGGACAATTATAAATGTCACCAGGATGGCCGAGTGGTTAAGGCGTTGCATTTAAGCTGCAATGGACTTACGTCCTCGTGGGTTCAAACCCCACTCCTGGTATACAATCTTTGCCTTGCGGAGTATATTTCAATAAAGAGCAACTTACCTTTAAGGATACTAAAGTTTGGTGCTTTTTATTTGCTATGCCCTTTGTTTGGTATCCGTATGTTCTATATAAGTGTTTAAGGAGTCATAGCACCAGGATGGCCGAGTGGTTAAGGCGTTGCACTCAAGATGCAATGGACAGTAGTCCTCGTGGGTTCAAATCCCACTCCTGGTATCCTTTACGGAGCAAAGTGTTAAGGCATTGCAATGGAGAAGATGTCCTCATGTGTTCAAATCCCACTCCTGGTATCAACATCTAAAGGTCTTGCACTCAAGAGACAATTAATCAACTGCCTGGAATGTTGCACTCTAGAAGATGAAGCACGAGAGTACACCCGTTGTGTCTTAACCTATTGCTACTCTCGCAAAGCCAGGCTCTCCAAAGCAGACTAGGCAAGCCTTATTCTTGGCCCTTCTCCAGGGCAACAACTGCTGTATGTCCCTCAATCCTGAACCTTATTCGAGGCTTTCTCCTTTGTTCGAGAAAAAGCCTGGGGACAATTACAAATGTCACCAGGATGGCCGAGTGGTTAAGGCGTTGCATTTAAGCTGCAATGGACATACGTCCTCGTGGGTTCAAACCCCACTCCTGGTATACAATCTTTGCCTTGCGGAGTATATTTCAATAAAGGGCAACTTACCTTTAAGGATACTAAAGGTTGGTGCTTTTTATTTGCTATGCCCTTTGTTTGGTATCCGTATGTTCTATATAAGTGTTGAAGAAGTCGTAGCACCAGGATGGCTGAGTGGTTAAGGCGTTGCACTCAAGATGCAATGGACAGTAGTCCTCGTGGGTTCAAATCCCACTCCTGGTATCCTTTACGGAGCAAAGTGTTAAGGCATTGCAATGGAGAAGATGTCCTCATGTGTTCAAATCCCACTCCTGGTATCAACATCTAAAGATCTTGCATGCAAGAGACAATTAATCAACTGCCTGGAATGTTGCACTCTAGAAGATGAAGCACGAGAGTACACCCGTTGTGTCTTAACCTATTGCTACTCTCGCAAAGCCAGGCTCTCCAAAGCAGACTAGGCAAGCCTTATTCTTGGCCCTTCTCCAGGGCAACAACTGCTGTATGTCCCTCAATCCTGAACCTTATTCGAGGCTTTCTCCTTTGTTCGACAAAAAGCCTGGGGACAATTATAAATGTCACCAGGATGGCCGAGTGGTTAAGGCGTTGCATTTAAGCTGCAATGGACATATGTCCTCGTTGGTTCAAACCCCACTCCTGGTATACAATCTTTGCCTTGCGGAGTATATTTCAATAAAGGGCAACTTACCTTTAAGGATACTAAAGTTTGATGCTTTTTATTTGCTATGCCCTTTGTTTGGTATCCGTATGTTCTATATAAGTGTTTAAGAATTCGTAGCACCAGGATGGCCGAGTGGTTAAGGCGTTGCATTTAAGCTGCAATGGACTTACGTCCTCGTGGGTTCAAACCCCACTCCTGGTATACAATCTTTGCCTTGCGGAGTATATTTCAATAAAGAGCAACTTACCTTTAAGGATGCTAAAGTTTGGTGCTTTTTATTTGCTATGCCCTTTGTTTGGTATCCGTATGTTCTATATAAGTGTTGAAGGAGTCGTAGCACCAGGATGGCCGAGTGGTTAAGGCGTTGCTCTCAAGATGCACTGGACAGTAGTCCTTGTGGGTTCAAATCCCACTCCTGGTATCCTTTACGGAGCAAAGTGTTAAGGCATTGCAATGGAGAAGATGTCCTCATATGTTCAAATCCCACTCCTGGTATCAACATCTAAAGGTCTTGCACTCAAGAGACAATTAATCAACTGCCTGGAATGTTGCACTCTAGAAGATGAAGCACGAGAGTACACCCGTTGTGTCTTAACCTATTGCTACTCTCGCAAAGCCAGGCTCTCCAAAGCAGACTAGGCAAGCCTTATTCTTGGCCCTTCTCCAGGGCAACAACTGCTGTATGTCCCTCAATCCTGAACCTTATTCGAGGCTTTCTCCTTTGTTCGACAAAAAGCCTGGAGACAATTATAAATGTCACCAGGATGGCCGAGTGGTTAAGGCGTTGCATTTAAGCTGCAATGGACATATGTCCTCGTTGGTTCAAACCCCACTCCTGGTATACAATCTTTGCCTTGCGGAGTATATTTCAATAAAGGGCAACTTACCTTTAAGGATACTAAAGTTTGGTGCTTTTTATTTGCTATGCCCTTTGTTTGGTATCCGTATGTTCTATATAAGTGTTTAAGAATTCGTAGCACCAGGATGGCCGAGTGGTTAAGGCGTTGCACTCAAGATGCAATGGACAGTAGTCCTCGTGGGTTCAAATCCCACTCCTGGTATCCTTTACGGAGCAAAGTGTTAAGGCATTGCAATGGAGAAGATGTCCTCATGTGTTCAAATCCCACTCCTGGTATCAACATCTAAAGGTCTTGCACTCAAGAGACAATTAATCAACTGCCTGGAATGTTGCACTCTAGAAGATGAAACACGAGAGTACGCCTGTTGTGTCTTAACCTATTGCTACTCTCGCAAAGCCAGGCTCTCCAAAGCAGACTAGGCAAGCCTTATTCTTGGCCCTTCTCCAGGGCAACAACTGCTGTATGTCCCTCAATCCTAGACCTTATTCGAGGCTTTCTCCTTTGTTCGACAAAAAGCCTGGGGACAAATACAAGTGTAACCAGGATGGCCGAGTGGTTAAGGCGTTGCATTTAAGCTACAATGGACATACGTCCTCGTGGGTTCAAACCCCACTCCTGGTATACAATCTTTGCCTTGTGGAGTATATTTCAATAAAGGGCAACTTACCTTTAAGGATACTAAAGTTTGGTGCTTTTTATTTGCTATGCCCTTTGTTTGGTATCCGTATGTTCTATATAAGTGTTTAAGGAGTCGTAGCACCAGGATGGCCGAGTGGTTAAGGCGTTGCACTCAAGATGCAATGGACAGTAGTCCTCGTGGGTTCAAATCCCACTCCTGGTATCCTTTACGGAGCAAAGTGTTAAGGCATTGCAATGGAGAAGATGTCCTCATGTGTTCAAATCCCACTCCTGGTATCAACATCTAAAGGTCTTGCACTCAAGAGACAATTAATCAACTGCCTGGAATGTTGCACTCTAGAAGATGAAGCACGAGACTACACCCGTTGTGTCTTAACCTATTGCTACTCTCGCAAAGCCAGGCTCTCCAAAGCAGACTAGGCAAGCCTTATTCTTGGCCCTTCTCCAGGGCAACAACTGCTGTATGTCCCTCAATCCTGAACCTTATCCGAGGCTTTCTCCTTTGTTCGACAAAAAGCCTGGGGACAATTATAAATGTCACCAGGATGGCCGAGTGGTTAAGGCGTTGCATTTAAGCTGCAATGGACTTACGTCCTCGTGGGTTCAAACCCCACTCCTGGTATACAATCTTTGCCTTGCGGAGTATATTTCAATAAAGAGCAACTTACCTTTAAGGATACTAAAGTTTGGTGCTTTTTATTTGCTATGCCCTTTGTTTGGTATCCGTATGTTCTATATAAGTGTTTAAGGAGTCATAGCACCAGGATGGCCGAGTGGTTAAGGCGTTGCACTCAAGATGCAATGGACAGTAGTCCTCGTGGGTTCAAATCCCACTCCTGGTATCCTTTACGGAGCAAAGTGTTAAGGCATTGCAATGGAGAAGATGTCCTCATGTGTTCAAATCCCACTCCTGGTATCAACATCTAAAGGTCTTGCACTCAAGAGACAATTAATCAACTGCCTGGAATGTTGCACTCTAGAAGATGAAGCACGAGAGTACACCCGTTGTGTCTTAACCTATTGCTACTCTCGCAAAGCCAGGCTCTCCAAAGCAGACTAGGCAAGCCTTATTCTTGGCCCTTCTCCAGGGCAACAACTGCTGTATGTCCCTCAATCCTGAACCTTATCCGAGGCTTTCTCCTTTGTTCGACAAAAAGCCTGGGGACAATTATAAATGTCACCAGGATGGCCGAGTGGTTAAGGCGTTGCATTTAAGCTGCAATGGACTTACGTCCTCGTGGGTTCAAACCCCACTCCTGGTATACAATCTTTGCCTTGTGGAGTATATTTCAATAAAGGGCAACTTACATTTAAGGATACTAAAGTTTGGTGCTTTTTATTTGCTATGCCCTTTGTTTGGTATCCGTATGTTCTATATAAGTGTTGAAGGAGTTGTAGCACCAGGATGGCCGAGTGGTTAAGGCGTTGCACTCAAGATGCAATGGACAGTAGTCCTCGTGGGTTCAAATCCCACTCCTGGTATCCTTTACGGAGCAAAGTGTTAAGGCATTGCAATGGAGAAGATGTCCTCATGTGTTCAAATCCCACTCCTGGTATCAACTTCTAAAGGTCTTGCACGCAAGAGACAATTAATCAACTGCCTGGAATGTTGCACTCTAGAAGATGAAGCACGAGAGTACACCCGTTGTGTCTTAACCTATTGCTACTCTCGCAAAGCCAGGCTCTCCAAAGCAGACTAGGCAAGCCTTATTCTTGGCCCTTCTCCAGGGCAACAACTGCTGTATGTCCCTCAATCCTGAACCTTATTCGAGGCTTTCTCCTTTGTTCGACAAAAAGCCTGGGGACAATTATAAATGTCACCAGGATGGCCGAGTGGTTAAGGCGTTGGATTTAAGCTGCAATGGACATATGTCCTCGTTGGTTCAAACCCCACTCCTGGTATACAATCTTTGCCTTGCGGAGTATATTTCAATAAAGGGCAACTTACCTTTAAGGATACTAAAGTTTGGTGCTTTTTATTTGCTATGCCCTTTGTTTGGTATCCGTATGTTCTATATAAGTGTTTAAGAATTCGTAGCACCAGGATGGCCGAGTGGTTAAGGCGTTGCACTCAAGATGCAATGGACAGTAGTCCTCGTGGGTTCAAATCCCACTCCTGGTATCCTTTACGGAGCAAAGTGTTAAGGCATTGCAATGGCGAAGATGTCCTCATGTGTTCAAATCCCACTCCTGGTATCAACATCTAAAGGTCTTGCACTCAAGAGACAATGAACCAGCTGCCTGGAATGTTGCACTTTAGAAGGTGACGCATGAGAGTACACCCGTTGCGCCTTAGCCTATTGCTACTCTCGCATAGCCAGGCTCTCCACAGCAGACTAGGCGAGCCTTATTCTTGGCCCTTCTAGGGGGCGACAACTGCTGTAGCTGTGGGAAAATGCACTCAATGTCCCTCAATCCTAGACCTTTTTCGAGGCTTTCTCCTTTGTTCGAGAAAAAGCCTGGGGACAAATACAAGTGTCACCAGGATGGCCGAGTGGTTAAGGCGTTGCATTTAAGCTGCAATGGACATACGTCCTCGTGGGTTCAAACCCCACTCCTGGTATACAATCTTTGCCTTGTGGAGTATATTTCAATAAAGGGCAACTTACCTTTAAGGATACTAAAGTTTGGTGCTTTTTATTTGCTATGCCCTTTGTTTGGTATCCGTATGTTCTATATAAGTGTTTAAGGAGTCGTAGCACCAGGATGGCCGAGTGGTTAAGGCGTTGCACTCAAGATGCAATGGACAGTAGTCCTCGTGGGTTCAAATCCCACTCCTGGTATCCTTTACGGAGCAAAGTGTTAAGGCATTGCAATGGTGAAGATGTCCTCATGTGTTCAAATCCCACTCCTGGTATCAACATCTAAAGGTCTTGCACTCAAGAGACAATTAATCAACTGCCTGGAATGTTGCACTCTAGAAGATGAAGCACAAGAGTACACCCGTTGTGTCTTAACCTATTGCTACTCTCGCAAAGCCAGGCTCTCCAAAGCAGACTAGGCAAGCCTTATTCTTGGCCCTTCTCCAGGGCAACAACTGCTGTATGTCCCTCAATCCTGAACCTTATCCGAGGCTTTCTCCTTTGTTCGACAAAAAGCCTGGGGACAATTATAAATGTCACCAGGATGGCCGAGTGGTTAAGGCGTTGCATTTAAGCTGCAATGGACTTACGTCCTCGTGGGTTCAAACCCCACTCCTGGTATACAGTCTTTGCCTTGCGGAGTATATTTCAATAAAGAGCAACTTACCTTTAAGGATACTAAAGTTTGGTGCTTTTTATTTGCTATGCCCTTTGTTTGGTATCCGTATGTTCTATATAAGTGTTGAAGGAGTTGTAGCACCAGGATGGCCGAGTGGTTAAGGCGTTGCACTCAAGATGCAATGGACAGTAGTCCTCGTGGGTTCAAATCCCACTCCTGGTATCCTTTACGGAGCAAAGTGTTAAGGCATTGCAATGGAGAAGATGTCCTCATGTGTTCAAATCCCACTCCTGGTATCAACATCTAAAGGTCTTGCACTCAAGAGACAATTAATCAACTGCCTGGAATGTTGCACTCTAGAAGATGAAGCACGAGACTACACCCGTTGTGTCTTAACCTATTGCTACTCTCGCAAAGCCAGGCTCTCCAAAGCAGACTAGGCAAGCCTTATTCTTGGCCCTTCTCCAGGGCAACAACTGCTGTATGTCCCTCAATCCTGAACCTTATCCGAGGCTTTCTCCTTTGTTCGACAAAAAGCCTGGGGACAATTATAAATGTCACCAGGATGGCCGAGTGGTTAAGGCGTTGCATTTAAGCTGCAATGGACTTACGTCCTCGTGGGTTCAAACCCCACTCCTGGTATACAATCTTTGCCTTGCGGAGTATATTTCAATAAAGAGCAACTTACCTTTAAGGATACTAAAGTTTGGTGCTTTTTATTTGCTATGCCCTTTGTTTGGTATCCGTATGTTCTATATAAGTGTTTAAGGAGTCATAGCACCAGGATGGCCGAGTGGTTAAGGCGTTGCACTCAAGATGCAATGGACAGTAGTCCTCGTGGGTTCAAATCCCACTCCTGGTATCCTTTACGGAGCAAAGTGTTAAGGCATTGCAATGGAGAAGATGTCCTCATGTGTTCAAATCCCACTCCTGGTATCAACATCTAAAGGTCTTGCACTCAAGAGACAATTAATCAACTGCCTGGAATGTTGCACTCTAGAAGATGAAGCACGAGAGTACACCCGTTTTGTCTTAACCTATTGCTACTCTCGCAAAGCCAGGCTCTCCAAAGCAGACTAGGCAAGCCTTATTCTTGGCCCTTCTCCAGGGCAACAACTGCTGTATGTCCCTCAATCCTGAACCTTATCCGAGGCTTTCTCCTTTGTTCGACAAAAAGCCTGGGGACAATTATAAATGTCACCAGGATGGCCGAGTGGTTAAGGCGTTGCATTTAAGCTGCAATGGACTTACGTCCTCGTGGGTTCAAACCCCACTCCTGGTATACAATCTTTGCCTTGCGGAGTATATTTCAATAAAGGGCAACTTACATTTAAGGATACTAAAGTTTGGTGCTTTTTATTTGCTATGCCCTTTGTTTGGTATCCGTATGTTCTATATAAGTGTTGAAGGAGTTGTAGCACCAGGATGGCCGAGTGGTTAAGGCGTTGCACTCAAGATGCAATGGACAGTAGTCCTCGTGGGTTCAAATCCCGCTCCTGGTATCCTTTACGGAGCAAAGTGTTAAGGCATTGCAATGGAGAAGATGTCCTCATGTGTTCAAATCCCACTCCTGGTATCAACTTCTAAAGGTCTTGCACGCAAGAGACAATTAATCAACTGCCTGGAATGTTGCACTCTAGAAGATGAAGCACGAGAGTACACCCGTTGTGTCTTAACCTATTGCTACTCTCGCAAAGCCAGGCTCTCCAAAGCAGACTAGGCAAGCCTTATTCTTGGCCCTTCTCCAGGGCAACAACTGCTGTATGTCCCTCAATCCTGAACCTTATTCGAGGCTTTCTCCTTTGTTCGACAAAAAGCCTGGGGACAATTATAAATGTCACCAGGATGGCCGAGTGGTTAAGGCGTTGGATTTAAGCTGCAATGGACATATGTCCTCGTTGGTTCAAACCCCACTCCTGGTATACAATCTTTGCCTTGCGGAGTATATTTCAATAAAGGGCAACTTACCTTTAAGGATACTAAAGTTTTGTGCTTTTTATTTGCTATGCCCTTTGTTTGGTATCCGTATGTTCTATATAAGTGTTTAAGAATTCGTAGCACCAGGATGGCCGAGTGGTTAAGGCGTTGCACTCAAGATGCAATGGACAGTAGTCCTCGTGGGTTCAAATCCCACTCCTGGTATCCTTTACGGAGCAAAGTGTTAAGGCATTGCAATGGCGAAGATGTCCTCATGTGTTCAAATCCCACTCCTGGTATCAACATCTAAAGGTCTTGCACTCAAGAGACAATGAACCAGCTGCCTGGAATGTTGCACTTTAGAAGGTGACGCATGAGAGTACACCCGTTGCGCCTTAGCCTATTGCTACTCTCGCATAGCCAGGCTCTCCACAGCAGACTAGGCGAGCCTTATTCTTGGCCCTTCTAGGGGGCGACAACTGCTGTAGCTGTGGGAAAATGCACTCAATGTCCCTCAATCCTAGACCTTTTTCGAGGCTTTCTCCTTTGTTCGAGAAAAAGCCTGGGGACAAATACAAGTGTCACCAGGATGGCCGAGTGGTTAAGGCGTTGCATTTAAGCTGCAATGGACATACGTCCTCGTGGGTTCAAACCCCACTCCTGGTATACAATCTTTGCCTTGTGGAGTATATTTCAATAAAGGGCAACTTACCTTTAAGGATACTAAAGTTTGGTGCTTTTTATTTGCTATGCCCTTTGTTTGGTATCCGTATGTTCTATATAAGTGTTTAAGGAGTCGTAGCACCAGGATGGCCGAGTGGTTAAGGCGTTGCACTCAAGATGCAATGGACAGTAGTCCTCGTGGGTTCAAATCCCACTCCTGGTATCCTTTACGGAGCAAAGTGTTAAGGCATTGCAATGGTGAAGATGTCCTCATGTGTTCAAATCCCACTCCTGGTATCAACATCTAAAGGTCTTGCACTCAAGAGACAATTAATCAACTGCCTGGAATGTTGCACTCTAGAAGATGAAGCACAAGAGTACACCCGTTGTGTCTTAACCTATTGCTACTCTCGCAAAGCCAGGCTCTCCAAAGCAGACTAGGCAAGCCTTATTCTTGGCCCTTCTCCAGGGCAACAACTGCTGTATGTCCCTCAATCCTGAACCTTATCCGAGGCTTTCTCCTTTGTTCGACAAAAAGCCTGGGGACAATTATAAATGTCACCAGGATGGCCGAGTGGTTAAGGCGTTGCATTTAAGCTGCAATGGACTTACGTCCTCGTGGGTTCAAACCCCACTCCTGGTATACAGTCTTTGCCTTGCGGAGTATATTTCAATAAAGGGCAACTTACATTTAAGGATACTAAAGTTTGGTGCTTTTTATTTGCTATGCCCTTTGTTTGGTATCCGTATGTTCTATATAAGTGTTGAAGGAGTTGTAGCACCAGGATGGCCGAGTGGTTAAGGCGTTGCACTCAAGATGCAATGGACAGTAGTCCTCGTGGGTTCAAATCCCACTCCTGGTATCCTTTACGGAGCAAAGTGTTAAGGCATTGCAATGGAGAAGATGTCCTCATGTGTTCAAATCCCACTCCTGGTATCAACTTCTAAAGGTCTTGCACGCAAGAGACAATTAATCAACTGCCTGGAATGTTGCACTCTAGAAGATGAAGCACGAGAGTACACCCGTTGTGTCTTAACCTATTGCTACTCTCGCAAAGCCAGGCTCTCCAAAGCAGACTAGGCAAGCCTTATTCTTGGCCCTTCTCCAGGGCAACAACTGCTGTATGTCCCTCAATCCTGAACCTTATTCGAGGCTTTCTCCTTTGTTCGACAAAAAGCCTGGGGACAATTATAAATGTCACCAGGATGGCCGAGTGGTTAAGGCGTTGGATTTAAGCTGCAATGGACATATGTCCTCGTTGGTTCAAACCCCACTCCTGGTATACAATCTTTGCCTTGCGGAGTATATTTCAATAAAGGGCAACTTACCTTTAAGGATACTAAAGTTTTGTGCTTTTTATTTGCTATGCCCTTTGTTTGGTATCCGTATGTTCTATATAAGTGTTTAAGAATTCGTAGCACCAGGATGGCCGAGTGGTTAAGGCGTTGCACTCAAGATGCAATGGACAGTAGTCCTCGTGGGTTCAAATCCCACTCCTGGTATCCTTTACGGAGCAAAGTGTTAAGGCATTGCAATGGCGAAGATGTCCTCATGTGTTCAAATCCCACTCCTGGTATCAACATCTAAAGGTCTTGCACTCAAGAGACAATGAACCAGCTGCCTGGAATGTTGCACTTTAGAAGGTGACGCATGAGAGTACACCCGTTGCGCCTTAGCCTATTGCTACTCTCGCATAGCCAGGCTCTCCACAGCAGACTAGGCGAGCCTTATTCTTGGCCCTTCTAGGGGGCGACAACTGCTGTAGCTGTGGGAAAATGCACTCAATGTCCCTCAATCCTAGACCTTTTTCGAGGCTTTCTCCTTTGTTCGAGAAAAAGCCTGGGGACAAATACAAGTGTCACCAGGATGGCCGAGTGGTTAAGGCGTTGCATTTAAGCTGCAATGGACATACGTCCTCGTGGGTTCAAACCCCACTCCTGGTATACAATCTTTGCCTTGTGGAGTATATTTCAATAAAGGGCAACTTACCTTTAAGGATACTAAAGTTTGGTGCTTTTTATTTGCTATGCCCTTTGTTTGGTATCCGTATGTTCTATATAAGTGTTTAAGGAGTCGTAGCACCAGGATGGCCGAGTGGTTAAGGCGTTGCACTCAAGATGCAATGGACAGTAGTCCTCGTGGGTTCAAATCCCACTCCTGGTATCCTTTACGGAGCAAAGTGTTAAGGCATTGCAATGGTGAAGATGTCCTCATGTGTTCAAATCCCACTCCTGGTATCAACATCTAAAGGTCTTGCACTCAAGAGACAATTAATCAACTGCCTGGAATGTTGCACTCTAGAAGATGAAGCACGAGAGTACACCCGTTGTGTCTTAACCTATTGCTACTCTCGCAAAGCCAGGCTCTCCAAAGCAGACTAGGCAAGCCTTATTCTTGGCCCTTCTCCAGGGCAACAACTGCTGTATGTCCCTCAATCCTGAACCTTATCCGAGGCTTTCTCCTTTGTTCGACAAAAAGCCTGGGGACAATTATAAATGTCACCAGGATGGCCGAGTGGTTAAGGCGTTGCATTTAAGCTGCAATGGACTTACGTCCTCGTGGGTTCAAACCCCACTCCTGGTATACAATCTTTGCCTTGCGGAGTATATTTCAATAAAGAGCAACTTACCTTTAAGGATACTAAAGTTTGGTGCTTTTTATTTGCTATGCCCTTTGTTTGGTATCCGTATGTTCTATATAAGTGTTGAAGGAGTTGTAGCACCAGGATGGCCGAGTGGTTAAGGCGTTGCACTCAAGATGCAATGGACAGTAGTCCTCGTGGGTTCAAATCCCACTCCTGGTATCCTTTACGGAGCAAAGTGTTAAGGCATTGCAATGGAGAAGATGTCCTCATGTGTTCAAATCCCACTCCTGGTATCAACATCTAAAGGTCTTGCACGCAAGAGACAATTAATCAACTGCCTGGAATGTTGCACTCTAGAAGATGAAGCACGAGAGTACACCCGTTGTGTCTTAACCTATTGCTACTCTCGCAAAGCCAGGCTCTCCAAAGCAGACTAGGCAAGCCTTATTCTTGGCCCTTCTCCAGGGCAACAACTGCTGTATGTCCCTCAATCCTGAACCTTATTCGAGGCTTTCTCCTTTGTTCGACAAAAAGCCTGGGGACAATTATAAATGTCACCAGGATGGCCGAGTGGTTAAGGCGTTGCATTTAAGCTGCAATGGACATATGTCCTCGTTGGTTCAAACCCCACTCCTGGTATACAATCTTTGCCTTGCGGAGTATATTTCAATAAAGGGCAACTTACCTTTAAGGATACTAAAGTTTGGTGCTTTTTATTTGCTATGCCCTTTGTTTGGTATCCGTATGTTCTATATAAGTGTTGAAGGAGTCGTAGCACCAGGATGGCCGAGTGGTTAAGGTGTTGCACTCAAGATGCAAGGGACAGTAGTCCTCGTGGGTTCAAATCCCACTCCTGGTATCCTTTACGGAGCAAAGTGTTAAGGCATTGCAATGGAGAAGATGTCCTCATGTGTTCAAATCCCACTCCTGGTATCAACATCTAAAGGTCTTGCACTCAAGAGACAATGAACCAGCTGCCTGGAATGTTGCACTTTAGAAGGTGACGCACGAGAGTACACCCGTTGCGCCTTAGCCTATTGCTACTCTCGCATAGCCAGGCTCTCCACAGCAGACTAGGCGAGCCTTAATCTTGGCCCTTCTAGGGGGCGACAACTGCTGTAGCTGTGGGAAAATGCACTCAATGTCCCTCAATCCTAGACCTTATTCGAGGCTTTCTCCTTTGTTCGACAAAAAGCCTGGGGACAAATACAAGTGTAACCAGGATGGCCGAGTGGTTAAGGCGTTGCATTTAAGCTACAATGGACATACGTCCTCGTGGGTTCAAACCCCACTCCTGGTATACAATCTTTGCCTTGTGGAGTATATTTCAATAAAGGGCAACTTACCTTTAAGGATACTAAAGTTTGGTGCTTTTTATTTGCTATGCCCTTTGTTTGGTATCCGTATGTTCTATATAAGTGTTTAAGGAGTCGTAGCACCAGGATGGCCGAGTGGTTAAGGCGTTGCACTCAAGATGCAATGGACAGTAGTCCTCGTGGGTTCAAATCCCACTCCTGGTATCCTTTACGGAGCAAAGTGTTAAGGCATTGCAATGGAGAAGATGTCCTCATGTGTTCAAATCCCACTCCTGGTATCAACATCTAAAGTGCTTTTTATTTGCTATGCCCTTTGTTTGGTATCCGTATGTTCTATATAAGTGTTGAAGGAGTCGTAGCACCAGGATGGCCGAGTGGTTAAGGCGTTGCACTCAAGATGCACTGGACAGTAGTCCTTGTGGGTTCAAATCCCACTCCCGGTATCCTTTACGGAGCAAAGTGTTAAGGCATTGCAATGGAGAAGATGTCCTCATGTGTTCAAATCCCACTCCTGGTATCAACATCTAAAGGTCTTGCACTCAAGAGACAATGAACCAGCTGCCTGGAATGTTGCACTTTAGAAGGTGACGCACGAGAGTACACCCGTTGCGCCTTAGCCTATTGCTACTCTCGCATAGCCAGGCTCTCCACAGCAGACTAGGCGAGCCTTATTCTTGGCCCTTCTAGGGGGCGACAACTGCTGTAGCTGTGGGAAAATGCACTCAATGTCCCTCAATCCTAGACCTTATTCGAGGCTTTCTCCTTTGTTCGACAAAAAGCCTGGAGACAAATACAAGTGTCACCAGGATGGCCGAGTGGTTAAGGCGTTGCATTTAAGCTGCAATGGACATACGTCCTCGTGGGTTCAAACCCCACTCCTGGTATACAATCTTTGCCTTGCGGAGTATATTTCAATAAAGGGCAACTTACCTTTAAGGATACTAAAGTTTGGTGCTTTTTATTTGCTATGCCCTTTGTTTGGTATCCGTATGTTCTATATAAGTGTTTAAGGAGTCGTAGCACCAGGATGGCCGAGTGGTTAAGGCGTTGCACTCAAGATGCAATGGACAGTAGTCCTCGTGGGTTCAAATCCCACTCCTGGTATCCTTTACGGAGCAAAGTGTTAAGGCATTGCAATTAGTCAGGGACCAAGTCCCTGATAATGGGAGAGGACCTGTGATGTTCTGCCGTACTTTTTATTTCTGTTTTATCTATTAGTTTGGTCATTAAGGTCCACAGAATGAGAGGCCTGCTCTGCAGGAAACATCGCGAAAAAAAGTTATGGCCATTTGTATATTCACTGTCCCATAGACTTCACAATACAGGAAAGAATACAAAAAATAAATGTGCTTTAAGTATTATGTGAGGGGTCAAACTAGGGGTTCTTCATGATTCTGAATCCATTGCAAGCATTTGTTTTGCATGAAAAACCTTCCTTGGGCTAAATTTTGGGCCCCCAAAATTGTAAAAAGTGATGAGTCATCAAGAAATCTTCACTTTTCACAGTTTTGGGGGGCCGATATTTTGCCCTAGTAATGTTTTTCATGCAAAACAAATGCTTGCAATGGATTCAGAATCATGAAGAACCCCTAGTTTGACCCCTCACATGCTACTTAAAGCACATTTATTTTCTTTTTTAAATATTTGTCTTTTCCTGTATAGTGAAGTAGATGGGACAGTGAATATACAAATGGCCATAACTTTTTTTCGCGATGTTTCCGGCAGAGCAGGCCTGTCATTCTGTGGACCTTAATGACCAAACTAATAGATAAAACAGAAATAAAAAGTACGGCAAGACATCACAGGTATCACCCCTATTCCTTGAGCTTTTGGGCTTGCGGGTCCCTGACTAAATGGAGAAGATGTCCTCATGTGTTCAAATCCCACTCCTGGTATCAACATCTAAAGGTCTTGCACGCAAGAGACAATTAATCAACTGCCTGGAATGTTGCACTCTAGAAGATGAAGCACGAGAGTACACCCGTTGTGTCTTAACCTATTGCTACTCTCGCAAAGCCAGGCTCTCCAAAGCAGACTAGGCAAGCCTTATTCTTGGCCCTTCTCCAGGGCAACAACTGCTGTATGTCCCTCAATCCTGAACCTTATTCGAGGCTTTCTCCTTTGTTCGACAAAAAGCCTGGGGACAATTATAAATGTCACCAGGATGGCCGAGTGGTTAAGGCGTTGCATTTAAGCTGCAATGGACATACGTCCTCGTGGGTTCAAACCCCACTCCTGGTATACAATCTTTGCCTTGCGGAGTATATTTCAATAAAGGGCAACTTACCTTTAAGGACACTAAAGTTTGGTGCTTTTTATTTGCTATGCCCTTTGTTTGGTATCCGTATGTTCTATATAAGTGTTGAAGGAGTCGTAGCACCAGGATGGCCGAGTGGTTAAGGCGTTGCACTCAAGATGCACTGGACAGTAGTCCTTGTGGGTTCAAATCCCACTCCCGGTATCCTTTACGGAGCAAAGTGTTAAGGCATTGCAATGGAGAAGATGTCCTCATGTGTTCAAATCCCACTCCTGGTATCAACATCTAAAGGTCTTGCACTCAAGAGACAATGAACCAGCTGCCTGGAATGTTGCACTTTAGAAGGTGACGCACGAGAGTACACCCGTTGCGCCTTAGCCTATTGCTACTCTCGCATAGCCAGGCTCTCCACAGCAGACTAGGCGAGCCTTATTCTTGGCCCTTCTAGGGGGCGACAACTGCTGTAGCTGTGGGAAAATGCACTCAATGTCCCTCAATCCTAGACCTTATTCGAGGCTTTCTCCTTTGTTCGACAAAAAGCCTGGAGACAAATACAAGTGTCACCAGGATGGCCGAGTGGTTAAGGCGTTGCATTTAAGCTGCAATGGACATACGTCCTCGTGGGTTCAAACCCCACTCCTGGTATACAATCTTTGCCTTGCGGAGTATATTTCAATAAAGGGCAACTTACCTTTAAGGATACTAAAGTTTGGTGCTTTTTATTTGCTATGCCCTTTGTTTGGTATCCGTATGTTCTATATAAGTGTTTAAGGAGTCGTAGCACCAGGATGGCCGAGTGGTTAAGGCGTTGCACTCAAGATGCAATGGACAGTAGTCCTCGTGGGTTCAAATCCCACTCCTGGTATCCTTTACGGAGCAAAGTGTTAAGGCATTGCAATTAGTCAGGGACCAAGTCCCTGATAATGGGAGAGGACCTGTGATGTTCTGCCGTACTTTTTATTTCTGTTTTATCTATTAGTTTGGTCATTAAGGTCCACAGAATGAGAGGCCTGCTCTGCAGGAAACATCGCGAAAAAAAGTTATGGCCATTTGTATATTCACTGTCCCATAGACTTCACAATACAGGAAAGAATACAAAAAATAAATGTGCTTTAAGTATTATGTGAGGGGTCAAACTAGGGGTTCTTCATGATTCTGAATCCATTGCAAGCATTTGTTTTGCATGAAAAACCTTCCTTGGGCTAAATTTTGGGCCCCCAAAATTGTAAAAAGTGATGAGTCATCAAGAAATCTTCACTTTTCACAGTTTTGGGGGGCCGATATTTTGCCCTAGTAATGTTTTTCATGCAAAACAAATGCTTGCAATGGATTCAGAATCATGAAGAACCCCTAGTTTGACCCCTCACATGCTACTTAAAGCACATTTATTTTCTTTTTTAAATATTTGTCTTTTCCTGTATAGTGAAGTAGATGGGACAGTGAATATACAAATGGCCATAACTTTTTTTCGCGATGTTTCCGGCAGAGCAGGCCTGTCATTCTGTGGACCTTAATGACCAAACTAATAGATAAAACAGAAATAAAAAGTACGGCAAGACATCACAGGTATCACCCCTATTCCTTGAGCTTTTGGGCTTGCGGGTCCCTGACTAAATGGAGAAGATGTCCTCATGTGTTCAAATCCCACTCCTGGTATCAACATCTAAAGGTCTTGCACTCAAGAGACAATTAATCAACTGCCTGGAATGTTGCACTCTAGAAGATGAAGCACGAGAGTACACCCGTTGTGTCTTAACCTATTGCTACTCTCGCAAAGCCAGGCTCTCCAAAGCAGACTAGGCATGCCTTATTCTTGGCCCTTCTCCAGGGCAACAACTGCTGTATGTCCCTCAATCCTGAACCTTATTCGAGGCTTTCTCCTTTGTTCGACAAAAAGCCTGGGGACAATTACAAATGTCACCAGGATGGCCGAGTGGTTAAGGCGTTGCATTTAAGCTGCAATGGACATACGTCCTCGTGGGTTCAAACCCCACTCCTGGTATACAATCTTTGCCTTGCGGAGTATATTTCAATAAAGGGCAACTTACCTTTAAGGATACTAAAGTTTGGTGCTTTTTATTTGCTATGCCCTTTGTTTGGTATCCGTATGTTCTATATAAGTGTTGAAAGAGTCGTAGCACCAGGATGGCCGAGTGGTTAAGGCGTTGCACTCAAGATGCAATGGTCAGATGTCCTCGTGGGTTCAAATCCCACTCCTGGTATCCTTTACGGAGCAAAGTGTTAAGGCATTGCAATGGAGAAGATGTCCTCATGTGTTCAAATCCCACTCCTGGTATCAATATCTAAAGGTCTTGCACTCAAGAGACAATGAACCAGCTGCCTGCAATGTTGCACTTTAGAAGGTGACGCACGAGAGTACACCCGTTGTGCCTTAGCCTATTGCTACTCTCGCATAGCCAGGCTATCCACAGCAGACTAGGCGAGCCTTATTCTTGGCCCTTCTAGGGGGCGACAACTGCTGTAGCTGTGGGAAAATGCACTCAATGTCCCTCAATCCTAGACCTTATTCGAGGCTTTCTCCTTTGTTCGAAAAAAAGCCTGGAGACAAATACAAGTGTCACCAGGATGGCCGAGTGGTTAAGGCGTTGCATTTAAGCTGCAATGGACATACGTCCTCGTGGGTTCAAACCCCACTCCTGGTATACAATCTTTGCCTTGCGGAGTATATTTCAATAAAGGGCAATTTACCTTTAAGGATACTAAAGTTTGGTGCTTTTTATTTGCTATGCCCTTTGTTTGGTATCCGTATGTTCTATAAGTGTTTAAGGAGTTGTAGCACCAGGATGGCCGAGTAGTTAAGGCGTTGCACTCAAGATGCAATGGACAGTAGTCCTCGTGGGTTCAAATCCCACTCCTGGTATCCTTTACGGAGCAAAGTGTTAAGGCATTGCAATGGAGAAGATGTCCTCATGTGTTCAAATCCCACTCCTGGTATCAACATCTAAAGGTCTTGCACTCAAGAGACAATTAATCAACTGCCTGGAATGTTGCACTCTAGAAGATGAAGCACGAGAGTACACCTGTTGTGTCTTAACCTATTGCTACTCTCGCAAAGCCAGGCTCTCCAAAGCAGACTAGGCAAGCCTTATTCTTGGCCCTTCTCCAGGGCAACAACTGCTGTATGTCCCTCAATCCTGAACCTTATTCGAGGCTTTCTCCTTTGTTCGACAAAAAGCCTGAGGACAATTATAAATGTCACCAGGATGGCCGAGTGGTTAAGGCGTTGCATTTAAGCTGCAATGGACATATGTCCTCGTTGGTTCAAACCCCACTCCTGGTATACAATCTTTGCCTTGCGGAGTATATTTCAATAAAGGGCAACTTACCTTTAAGGATACTAAAGTTTGGTGCTTTTTATTTGCTATGCCCTTTGTTTGGTATCCGTATCTTCTATATAAGTGTTTAAGAATTTGAAGCACCAGGATGGCTGAGTGGTTAAGGCGTTGCACTCAAGATGCAATGGACAGTAGTCCTCGTGGGTTCAAATCCCACTCCTGGTATCCTTTATGGAGCAAAGTGTTAAGGCATTGCAATGGAGAAGATGTCCTCATGTGTTCAAATCCCACTCCTGGTATCAACATCTAAAGGTCTTGCACTCAAGAGACAATTAATCAACTGCCTGGAATGTTGCACTCTAGAAGATGAAGCACGAGAGTACACCTGTTGTGTCTTAACCTATTGCTACTCTCGCAAAGCCAGGCTCTCCAAAGCAGACTAGGCAAGCCTTATTCTTGGCCCTTCTCCAGGGCAACAACTGCTGTATGTCCCTCAATCCTGAACCTTATTCGAGGCTTTCTCCTTTGTTCGACAAAAAGCCTGAGGACAATTATAAATGTCACCAGGATGGCCGAGTGGTTAAGGCGTTGCATTTAAGCTGCAATGGACATATGTCCTCGTTGGTTCAAACCCCACTCCTGGTATACAATCTTTGCCTTGCGGAGTATATTTCAATAAAGGGCAACTTACCTTTAAGGATACTAAAGTTTGGTGCTTTTTATTTGCTATGCCCTTTGTTTGGTATCCGTATCTTCTATATAAGTGTTTAAGAATTTGAAGCACCAGGATGGCTGAGTGGTTAAGGTGTTGCACTCAAGATGCAATGGACAGTAGTCCTCGTGGGTTCAAATCCCACTCCTGGTATCCTTTATGGAGCAAAGTGTTAAGGCATTGCAATGGAGAAGATGTCCTCATGTGTTCAAATCCCACTCCTGGTATCAACATCTAAAGGTCTTGCACTCAAGAGACAATGAACCAGCTGCCTGGAATGTTGCACTTTAGAAGGTGACGCACGAGAGTACACCTGTTGCGCGTTAGCCTATTGCTACTCTCGCATAGCCAGGCTCTCCACAGCAGACTAGGCGAGCCTTATTCTTGGCCCTTCTAGGGGGCGACAACTGCTGTAGCTGTGGGAAAATGCACTCAATGTCCCTCAATCCTAGACCTTATTCGAGGCTTTCTCCTTTGTTCGAGAAAAAGCCTGGGGACAAATACAAGTGTCACCAGGATGGCCGAGTGGTTAAGGCGTTGCATTTAAGCTGCAATGGACATACGTCCTCGTGGGTTCAAACCCCACTCCTGGTATACAATCTTTGCCTTGCGGAGTATATTTCAATAAAGGGCAACTTACCTTTAAGGATACTAAAGTTTGGTGCTTTTTATTTGCTATGCCCTTTGTTTGGTATCCGTATGTTCTATATGAGTGTTTAAGGAGTTGTAGCACCAGGATGGCCGAGTGGTTAAGGCGTTGCACTCAAGATGCAATGGACAGTAGTCCTCTTGGGTTCAAATCCCACTCCTGGTATCCTTTACGGAGCAAAGTGTTAAGGCATTGCAATTAGTCAGGAACCCAGTCCCTGATAATGGGAGAGGACCTGTGATGTTCTGCCGTACTTTTTATTTCTGTTTTATCTATTAGTTTGGTCATTAAGGTCCACAGAATGAGAGGCCTGCTCTGCAGGAAACATCGCGAAAAAAAAATATGGCCATTTGTATATTCACTGTCCCATAGACTTCACAATACAGGAAAGAATACAAAAAATAAATGTGCTTTAAGTATTATGTGAGGGGTCAAACTAGGGGTTCTTCATGATTCTGAATCCATTGCAAGCATTTGTTTTGCATGAAAAACCTTCCTTGGGCTAAATTTTGGGCCCCCAAAATTGTAAAAAGTGATGAGTCATCAAGAAATCTTCACTTTTCACAGTTTTGGGGGGCCGATATTTTGCCCTAGTAATGTTTTTCATGCAAAACAAATGCTTGCAATGGATTAAGAATCATGAAGAACCCCTAGTTTGACCCCTCACATGCTACTTAAAGCACATTTATTTTCTTTTTTAAATATTTGTCTTTTCCTGTATAGTGAAGTAGATGGGACAGTGAATATACAAATGGCCATAACTTTTTTTCGCGATGTTTCCGGCAGAGCAGGCCTGTCATTCTGTGGACCTTAATGACCAAACTAATAGATAAAACAGAAATAAAAAGTACGGCAAGACATCACAGGTATCACCCCTATTCCTTGAGCTTTTGGGCTTGCGGGTCCCTGACTAAATGGAGAAGATGTCCTCATGTGTTCAAATCCCACTCCTGGTATCAACATCTAAAGGTCTTGCACTCAAGAGACAATGAACCAGCTGCCTGGAATGTTGCACTTTAGAAGGTGACGCACGAGAGTACACCCGTTGCGCCTTAGCCTATTGCTACTCTCGCATAGCCAGGCTCTCCACAGCAGACTAGGCGAGCCTTATTCTTGGCCCTTCTAGGGGGCGACAACTGCTGGAGCTGTGGGAAAATGCACTCAATGTCCCTCAATCCTAGACCTTATTCGAGGCTTTCTCCTTTGTTAGAGAAAAAGCCTGGGGACAAATACAAGTGTCACCAGGATGGCCGAGTGGTTAAGGCGTTGCATTTAAGCTGCAATGGACATACGTCCTCGTGGGTTCAAACCCCACTCCTGGTATACAATCTTTGCCTTGTGGAGTATATTTCAATAAAGGGCAACTTACCTTTAAGGATACTAAAGTTTGGTGCTTTTTATTTGCTATGCCCTTTGTTTGGTATCCGTATGTTCTATATAAGTGTTTAAGGAGTCGTAGCACCAGGATGGCCGAGTGGTTAAGGCGTTGCACTCAAGATGCAATGGACAGTAGTCCTCGTGGGTTCAAATCCCACTCCTGGTATCCTTTACGGAGCAAAGTGTTAAGGCATTGCAATGGAGAAGATGTCCGCATGTGTTCAAATCCCACTCCTGGTATCAACATCTAAAGGTCTTGCACTCAAGAGACAATTAATCAACTGCCTGGAATGTTGCACTCTAGAAGATGAAGCACAAGAGTACACCCGTTGTGTCTTAACCTATTGCTACTCTCGCAAAGCCAGGCTCTCCAAAGCAGACTAGGCAAGCCTTATTCTTGGCCCTTCTCCAGGGCAACAACTGCTGTATGTCCCTCAATCCTGAACCTTATTCGAGGCTTTCTCCTTTGTTCGACAAAAAGCCTGGGGACAATTATAAATGTCACCAGGATGGCCGAGTGGTTAAGGCGTTGCATTTAAGCTGCAATGGACATACGTCCTCGTGGGTTCGAACCCCACTCCTGGTATACAATCTTTGCCTTGCGGAGTATATTTCAATAAAGAGCAACTTACCTTTAAGGATACTAAAGTTTGGTGCTTTTTATTTGCTATGCCCTTTGTTTGGTATCCGTATGTTCTATATAAGTGTTGAGGGAGTCGTAGCACCAGGATGGCCGAGTGGTTAAGGCGTTGCACTCAAGATGCACTGGACAGTAGTCCTTGTGGGTTCAAATCCCACTCCTGGTATCCTTTACGGAGCAAAGTGTTAAGGCATTGCAATGGAGAAGATGTCCTCATGTGTTCAAATCCCACTCCTGGTATCAACATCTAAAGGTCTTGCACTCAAGAGACAATTAATCAACTGTCTGGAATGTTGCACTCTAGAAGATGAAGCACGAGAGTACACCCGTTGTGTCTTAACCTATTGCTACTCTCGCAAAGCCAGGCTCTCCAAAGCAGACTAGGCATGCCTTATTCTTGGCCCTTCTCCAGGGCAACAACTGCTGTATGTCCCTCAATCCTGAACCTTATTCGAGGCTTTCTCCTTTGTTCGACAAAAAGCCTGGGGACAATTACAAATGTCACCAGGATGGCCGAGTGGTTAAGGCGTTGCATTTAAGCTGCAATGGACATACGTCCTCGTGGGTTCAAACCCCACTCCTGGTATACAATCTTTGCCTTGCGGAGTATATTTCAATAAAGGGCAACTTACCTTTAAGGATACTAAAGTTTGGTGCTTTTTATTTGCTATGCCCTTTGTTTGGTATCCGTATGTTCTATATAAGTGTTGAAAGAGTCGTAGCACCAGGATGGCCGAGTGGTTAAGGCGTTGCACTCAAGATGCAATGGACAGATGTCCTCGTGGGTTCAAATCCCACTCCTGGTATCCTTTACGGAGCAAAGTGTTAAGGCATTGCAATGGAGAAGATGTCCTCATGTGTTCAAATCCCACTCCTGGTATCAACATCTAAAGGTCTTGCACTCAAGAGACAATGAACCAGCTGCCTGGAATGTTGCACTTTAGAAGGTGACGCACGAGAGTACACCTGTTGCGCCTTAGCCTATTGCTACTCTCGCATAGCCAGGCTCTCCACAGCAGACTAGGCGAGCCTTATTCTTGGCCCTTCTAGGGGGCGACAACTGCTGTAGGTGTGGGAAAATGCACTCAATGTCCCTCAATCCTAGACGTTATTCGAGGCTTTCTCCTTTGTTCGAGAAAAAGCCTGGGGACAAATACAAGTGTCACCAGGATGGCCGAGTGGTTAAGGCGTTGCATTTAAGCTGCAATGGACGTACGTCCTCGTGGGTTCAAACCCCACTCCTGGTATACAATCTTTGCCTTGTGGAGTATATTTCAATAAAGGGCAACTTACCTTTAAGGATACTAAAGTTTGGTGCTTTTTATTTGCTATGCCCTTTGTTTGGTATCCGTATGTTCTATATAAGTGTTTAAGGAGTTGTAGCACCAGGATGGCCGAGTGGTTAAGGCGTTGCACTCAAGATGCAATGGACAGTAGTCCTCGTGGGTTCAAATCCCACTCCTGGTATCCTTTACGGAGCAAAGTGTTAAGGCATTGCAATGGAGAAGATGTCCTCATGTGTTCAAATCCCACTCCTGGTATCAACATCTAAAGGTCTTGCACTCAAGAGACAATTAATCAACTGCCTGGAATGTTGCACTCTAGAAGATGAAGCACGAGAGTACACCTGTTGTGTCTTAACCTATTGCTACTCTCGCAAAGCCAGGCTCTCCAAAGCAGACTAGGCAAGCCTTATTCTAGGCCCTTCTCCAGGGCAACAACTGCTGTATGTCCCTCAATCCTGAACCTTATTCGAGGCTTTCTCCTTTGTTCGAGAAAAAGCCTGGGGACAATTACAAATGTCACCAGGATGGCCGAGTGGTTAAGGCGTTGCATTTAAGCTGCAATGGACATATGTCCTCGTTGGTTCAAACCCCACTCCTGGTATACAATCTTTGCCTTGCGGAGTATATTTCAATAAAGGGCAACTTACCTTTAAGGATACTAAAGTTTGGTGCTTTTTATATGCTATGCCCTTTGTTTGGTATCCGTATGTTCTATATAAGTGTTGAAGGAGTCGTAGCACCAGGATGGCTGAGTGGTTAAGGCGTTGCAGTCAAGATGCAATGGACAGTAGTCCTCGTGGGTTCAAATCCCACTCCTGCTATCCTTTACGGAGCAAAGTGTTAAGGCATTGCAATGGAGAAGATGTCCTCATGTGTTCAAATCCCACTCCTGGTATCAACATCTAAAGGTCTTGCACTCAAGAGACAATGAACCAGCTGCCTGGAATGTTGCACTTTAGAAGGTGACGCACGAGAGTACACCCGTTGCGCCTTAGCCTATTGCTACTCTCGCATAGCCAGGCTCTCCACAGCAGACTAGGCGAGCCTTATTCTTGGCCCTTCTAGGGGGCGACAACTGCTGTAGCTGTGGGAAAATGCACTCAATGTCCCTCAATCCTAGACCTTATTCGAGGCTTTATCCTTTGTTCGACAAAAAGCCTGGGGACAAATACAAGTGTCACCAGGATGGCCGAGTGGTTAAGGCGTTACATTTAAGCTGCAATGGACATACGTCCTCGTGGGTTCAAACCCCACTCCTGGTATACAATCTTTGCCTTGCGGAGTATATTTCAATAAAGGGCAACTTACCTTTAAGGATACTAAAGTTTGGTGCTTTTTATTTGCTATGCCCTTTGTTTGGTATCCGTATGTTCTATATAAGTGTTTAAGGAGTCGTAGCACCAGGATGGCCGAGTGGTTAAGGCGTTGCACTCAAGATGCAATGGACAGTAGTCCTCGTGGGTTCAAATCCCACTCCTGGTATCCTTTACGGAGCAAAGTGTTAAGGCATTGCAATGGAGAAGAATGTCCTCATGTGTTCAAATCCCACTCCTGGTATCAACATCTAAAGGTCTTGCACTCAAGAGACAATTAATCAACTGCCTGGAATGTTGCACTCTAGAAAATGAAGCACAAGAGTACACCCGTTGTGTCTTAACCTATTGCTACTCTCGCAAAGCCAGGCTCTCCAAAGCAGACTAGGCAAGCCTTATTCTTGGCCCTTCTCCAGGGCAACAACTGCTGTATGTCCCTCAATCCTGAACCTTATTCGAGGCTTTCTCCTTTGTTCGTCAAAAAGCCTGGGGACAATTATAAATGTCACCAGGATGGCCGAGTGGTTAAGGCGTTGCATTTAAGCTGCAATGGACATACGTCCTTGTGGGTTCAAACCCCACTCCTGGTATACAATCTTTGCCTTGCGGAGTATATTTCAATAAAGAGCAACTTACCTTTAAGGATACTAAAGTTTGGTGCTTTTTATTTGCTATGCCCTTTGTTTGGTATCCGTATGTTCTATATAAGTGTTGAAGGAGTCGTAGCACCAGGATGGCCGAGTGGTTAAGGCGTCGCACTCAAGATGCAATGGACAGATGTCTTCGTGGGTTCAAATCCCACTCCTGGTATCCTTTACGGAGCAAAGTGTTAAGGCATTGCAATGGAGAAGATGTCCTCATGTGTTCAACAACATCTAAAGGTCTTGCACTCAAGAGACAATGAACCAGCTGCCTTGAATGTTGCAGTTTACAAGGTGCCAGATGCAGGAGAGTACACCCGTTGCATCTTAGCCTATAGCTACTCTCGCATAGCCAGGCTCTCCACAGCAGACTAGTCGAGCCTTATTCTTGGCCCTTCTCCAGGGCGACAACTGCTGTAGCTGTGGGAAAATGCACTCTATGTCCCTCAATCCTGGACCTTATTCGAGGCTTTCTCCTTTGTTCGAGAAAAAGCCGGGGGACATGTGCAAGTGTCACCAGGATGGCCGAGTGGTTAAGGCGTTGCACTCAAGATGCAATGGATAGATGTCCTCGTGGGTTCAAATCCCAATCCTGGTATCCTTTATGGAGCAAAGTGTTAAGGCATTGCACTGAGAATGCAATGGAGAAGATGTCCTCATGGGTTCAAATCCCACTCCTGGTATCAACATGTAAAGGTCTTGCACTCAAGAGGCAATGAACCAGCTGCCTGGAATGTTGCACTTTAGAAGGTGACGCACGAGAGTACACCCGTTGCGTGTTAGCCTATAGCTACTCTTGCATAGCCAGGCTCTCCCCAGCAGAGTAGGCGGAGCTTTATTCTTGGCCCTTCTCCAGGGCGACAACTGCTGTAGCTGTGGGAAAATGCACTCTATGTCCCTCAATCCTGGACCTTATTCGAGGCTTTCTCCTTTGTGAGAGAAAAAGCTTGGGAACAAGTGCAACTGTCACCAGGAAGGCTGAGTGGTTAAGGCGTTAAGGCATTGGACCTAATTCCTCCTGGGTTCAAACCCCACTCCTTTTATAATAAGTTTATGATCCTCGACAGCTCCCCGGTGGTTAGCAGTGACTATGAAGGAAAACTCACCTACAGCCGGGATGATCTCCTCCAACTGCATTCATCTATCCTCTGCCAGGTGGGACCGGTGGATTCTCTGCCACCGGAGATACGTCCAAGAAAAGGGGGAAGACGAAGGGGTGTGCGGACTCGTCTGAGGAAGCGCCGCTTCAGACCCCATCTCCCCTCCATAATCCTGGCGAACGTCCGCTCTCTGAGACCGAAGCTGGACGTTTTGCATGCCAGGTGCTGAAGAGAGCCTACAAGGAGGCTTGCGTCATCGCCCTGACTGAAACCTGGATGGATGAGTCCATACCGGACTTCGTGGTCAACCTGGATGGATTCAACATCATTCGGGCAGACAGGTAAGAACATCGGACAGATATTAGTTTGCCCATAACCTCCTCTCCCAGGAGCTAGAATGATTGGCCGCTGGTCACGCAAGATGTCTCTGCCCTTATCAGCAGCCAGGAAGAGGCATGGGGAGCTGGGACTGGATCGGAGCTAGCCATACCAGACTCCGTTGTCAGCCTGGACGGATTCAACATCATTCGGGCTGACAGGTAAGAACATTGGACAAGGATAGTGGCGGCGCAAAACATCATGATTTTAATGATAATTAAAAATCAACATTTAACAATTAACAGTAATATTAAAAGGTGATTTAAATAATTACTTAAAGTATACTATGTTATTCCAATGATCCAACAAAATCAAAGTTAACACAATCATAATCAATCATTTTAACGTCTACTACGGCTTTTACAATATTTCTAGGGGGAAAAAATAAATAATAGAATAAAATAAACTAAAAAATTAAATGAAAAATCAGCACCCTCACACATTAGAAGGACAATATCAGACACCAGAACCAAGTAAGGTAAGGGTGTTTTTCTGGGTGTTTTTTTACCTTTTTGTAATGAATAAAGTACTTTGATTTTAGGCCTATGCCCACCCTCTCCTCTATTACTTTTTGAGACTCGGATCAACCTTCTTCTTTCAAGTTTTACTGCTGTTGATCCTAGAAGCACCAACCTTACGTTTTTAACTCAACTTGTACCTCCACTGCATGAGCACCTGGTTGTTCTCTCTTTTCGCTATGGTTAAAATGGAGTTTGAAGTTACAATGATTGTGTAGGAAGGGGAGCATGTCTGATAAAATTAATATCAAATATGTTAAAAACTGTCTGGGGTGCCCCAAACATGTTTGAAAGTGAAATATCCCTGATGGGTGGGGAGTGAAAGCTTTAAATATTTTCAAGTGGGCCCTGATCCTCAAAAGGTTGAGGACCACTGCTCTAGTACAATGTGTCTCAAGCTAGAAAGACTATGCTGTAAGAGGCCTGTTGAGTTCTGCTCCCTTATCAGGGACGTGCTGGCCATTGGGAAAAGCGGGTCAACTCCCGAACGACTGGTTCATTCCCGGACGGTCCAGGCCGGCCATTAGGAAAAAATGTAAAATAAAATGACGGCCTTCGTTCCATTTTGGGGGCTGGGCGGCCAACAAAGTAAATCGTCACTATCGGGCAGAAACCTCGTATCTCCAAGTTTCAAATGTATAAATTTCTTCGCAAAGCAAAGCCCTGCTTCATCATACAAGGCCGTTGCACAAAAGTAGTGAAAACAGCAGATCTACAAGCACACAACGCCTCGCGGTGCGAGGCGTTGTGTGCTTGTAGATCGGCTGTTTTCACTAGTTTAAATCATTTTTTAAATTATAAATACAAAACAAAGGGTTTTGGACATACAAGGTTTCCACCCGACAACGACGAAATATAACTTGTGTACAATAATTGGCCCACTGGCTTGTCACTTGTCATGATCCAAATGGCAAATCTTTGAGTAGCAGCAGCGCTATAGAGAGAGATCTCTCTCTATAGCGCGCAATGAGGGCCTCTCCAACTCTTTTTCCCGGGCTGAATCAGGGGCCCAGCACGTCCCTGTCCCTTATAGTGTAGAAATCCAATATGTTTGACCATAGCCTGGAGCAGCTGATTAGTCCTTCTCTTTCCAAATAGATCTGCCATTTGACTGTTTTGATTGCTGTCTGGCATGGGTTGACCTTTCGGCCATGGGACTGTCTTACTTTTGTATTCAGTGCCTGGTTAAGGCTATGGACGTTCAACTGTTACACAACATTGTTACAGAATAGCAATAGTTATGTAAGGAATTGTGCATCGGACAAAGACCAGTACAGGTCAAACCAATGCTGGTTACATCAGTAAAGGAGATCCTAACTGGTGTAGAAATGTTTAGCCGTTGTCTCACCTTTTGTTGCTTAATTGTTTACATAAGGCACTTGTACACAGCAAACTCCTTGGTTTATCCACTTTCTGTGGATTTAGCCAACAACTGTTTTTTAGCCGAGGCTGCATAAAGGTGACGTCAGAATGCTGCTTCCTCATTGGCTAAAAGTCACTCCATAAACTCGGAACAGAACAATAGTGTCTTGCCTACCACAACCACTAATAATTTGATTGTTTTTTTATTGATTGTGATCTCGCTCCCCCCTCCCCCTTCTTTTTCTTCTCCTGCCCTTTCTCTTTTTATGGAAATAACAAATAGATGGAAAGTTGCACAAAAACAAATCTCACCCACTGTTTTACACCTGCGTATCATGTGACAATACAGTTGATTTTGTGTATGGAACTGCAACAACTATAGAAGTTCCAAAATGAAGTGCAAAGTGCACACTGCACAGCAGCAGTGTATTGGGAGGTATACCACAGATGGATCATACCGTGTGTGGGATTGATTGTTTCTCATCTTTTTGGGGTCTGTAAACACAAGGGGTTTCTTGTAGTAGAATAACAACAGGCATGGTAGTATACCATACGACTGGTGAAGGCCAGATGAAGTCAAAACAACACTGCATAAATCAGTGGCGGAGCATGAACACGCTGTATGGCCGTCTGTTTTCGCAATGCCCCATAGTGTCACCTTTTGTATCAAGCATCTGGTGGTGGGGGGTGTAAAGGTGTTGCTTTGTGTATGGTACTGTACACATATTTCTTGTAGAATAACAATAGGCTCATTTCACAATGGCCCAGTTGTAAGGTATGTTGGTATTACTGTACCATTGTTTATGCAGCAAGGGGGGTGAACAGATAGGCCTATTAGTTTGCCCATAACCTCCTCCTATCCCTCTCCCAGGCTTTGCTTTCAGAGTGGAGCTAGAATGAATGGCCACTGGTCACACGAGACGTCTCTGCCCTAATCAGTAGCCAGGAGGAGGCACGGGGAGCTGGGACTGGATCGGAGCTAGTGGACGTCCCAGAGGCGAACACAAGTGATCCTCCCGATTTTGGGGCTAGGTGTAAGTCGCTGAAAGGACAATATCTCTCTTTAGGGAGCGTTCACTGACAACAATAAGAACACATATCTTTTGAGTGCATGTGATGAATATGCAGTGTGAAGTTGTTGAAATAGTATTTCTGTGCACATTTTGTTTTCTATAATTATGCTGTTGTACACTCAGAAGGGTAAATAGTGACACCGTGTGGTCAGAGGAAGTTGACATCTTTATGTGGCTGAGTGTCTCTATTCATTCTGTAGTGTGCTTATACACTTATGTCTTTAATTGAAGCCCTATTTATACCTTGATGATGCAACATTGTTGTGGGCTTCAAGATCTGCTAGGTTGGTGTGTGACGACGAAGCTGTCACTATTCCAACATACTTATTTGGATCCTACAGGGTCCATTTGGAACCCCCTCAAGGGAGCTTCCTTGGACCCCACTTTGAGGACCTCTGTCCTAGATTTGCTTAAATATTACACTCTGATATCGGGATCGGTATCGACTCGACTGATACTTAAGTTATCGTATCGGAATTGGTATCGGAAGTGGTATCGTGAAGAAAAATGTTTTATCACTGTTCTCTAAATTAACTCAAATGTTTTCTTCAAGGCATGATGAAAGCAGCATTATAGAGAATAATTAAAACAATATATAGAAAGAATGACTTTCTTAATCCCATCCAAGCACTCGTCTTGACTCATAAATCAGACAACAGTCAAGATTTGTTGTTAATTGCAGTATGAAATATGACTTCTTCTTTTGACCTGGGGCTCATTATATCCCAATTAGGGAATAACCTCGCGCGCGCACACACACACACACACACACACACACACACACACACACACACACACACACACACACACACACACACACACACACACACACACTCTCACACACACACACGCAGATAGATTATTCCTGGCTGCTTATGTACATGGTTGCTCTTATGCTTGACATTTACAGCAGTCTTCCAGTGGCCTGACTGCAGACCTGGCTGTGGCCGTCTCATTATATGCAGATCAGGTACAGCAGGCCTCGCCCCCCTCAGGAGCAGGGCTGCTTGAAGTTTAATAGGTGCCTCAGTGTAAATATTGTATCAGGTCTTCGATCTGTGTGTGTGTGTGTGTGTGTGTGTGTGTGTGTGTGTGTGTGTGTGTGTGTGTGTGTGTGTGTGTGTGTGTGTGTGTGTGTGTGTGTGTGTGTGTGTGCAGAAACACACCCTGAACAGAGCTGAATTAATCATCTAATTGCATCTGGTAATGACACCACCACCACCAGCAGGCTCGTTCTCAGTGATAATTTACCAGAGTATACTTCACCCATTCCCAACCTCTAATGCTCATTATAATATGGTAAAATTTTTGGCATAATCTGTGGACACTTCAGAAACCCACCAGTCACAACATCAATGGAGAATCCAAGCTAATAGAAACTGCAGGCTATTTTATTCCTGGAAAGGTAGCATGCTATAATGGAAGCATTTGTACTAGCGTTAATAAAGGGGGGGGGGGGGGGGGGGGGAACAACTCTTGTTTGTAAAACGATAATGCCACTGGTAGGCGGGTTTCATTCTGAACAGTCCAAAGCCCTCCTCTGAGACACAGGCCGAATGGAAAATATTTGTGCACATAAATAAAATACTTTAAAAATATTATGTTCAGCAGCTCATACTGACTTTTTTTTTTAAACATTGCAAATCATTAACAGTGTTTCATGAGCTGCATGAGAATTTCACAATCACATCAAAGCAATCAAAACAAAACAACAACTATTACGTCTTGCCTCATCTCCCGGCCTCCCCTGAGTGGTTTTAGGAATATAATCAGTGTTTGATCATTTTTCAGACATTCTATTTCATATATTTAATAAACACTTTGATCATCTTCGACTTTCATTTTTGATGAGGACGCAGTATTAATGTCACTCTAGCAGTGATTTTGTTTCAAAGAACTTTTGTTCGAGACTCGGGAATCTCAAGAGGGGTTTATTATCTGTCGCTCATACACATGCACAAGCAGCGAAATGTTTCTGTGACATGGTCCACATTATCAATACCATATCGTTGCTGTTTGGCAGAAACCTCTTTAAAATCTCCATATTTGCTAACTTTTGGGAGTTTTTTTGCGTAAATTAGCGTCCTACTACCTACTTGATCATAAAAAGTAGCAGCTCTACAAGCTCGGAACGCGGCACAAGGTGACACGTTTTGAGTTTGTCGATGAAATCTAATAAAATAATACAAACCAAAAAATAAATGAAAAAAAACACTGTAAGCTAACGAGAAATCATTCTTTCTTTAGTCTATCGTTGGTCTCAAGTCAAATCCCACCAGTGTCAAAAGCCATAATGTAGGCCTACATTAGACTAATTAGTTTGACTCTCAGAATTACCCAGGGGCGTCAATTGGGTATGGCAGGGGTATGTCCTTGTTTTGAAAACAGCAGCTCTACGATTTATTTTCGATTTGCAAGCTCATAACGCGATGCGACACGTTATGAGCTTGTAGATGGGCTATTTTTACATAGCTGTAGCCAAGTCACTTCTTTTGGGCTTGTTTTCATAGACCTGGCAACACTGCTGGCGATTTAAGAAGGTTCCGGTAGGGAACGGCCTCTGCAGTGGTGATATCGGTCTCGGTATACCTTTCTTCTCTGATGTGGTGATATACTGTTGGTCCCGGTAGGGAAATACATACGGTACCTTTCTTCTCTGCTGTGGTGTCTTTCTTCTCTACTCTGGTGATAGGTCCCGGTAGGAAAGGCCAGGCCAGGTGAGATACATAGTTTTCTCCCTGCAGAGACCACAGACAGACACAGGCCATTGAGGAACAGCCATTAGTGTCTTGGCTGCCTGCCAGCCCAGGGGCCATTCTCTTCTCCAAAACTCTTCATTCAGAAGAACAACACTTTTACAACATGATTCGATACGTTTTAGGGCACTGCCGTATACCCAGAGTCACCAGAGGAAGCCTCCCTGTCTCAATGCCTTAAAACAGGGTTTTTTCAGGCCAAAGAACCCTTAGATGAAGTATAGAGACCCAGACTATATGTTGTAGAGAATTGTGTTTTGTGCTGTTTCATAGATTTTATAGATACTGTATAGCTTCACAGACTTGTTTGACAACACTAGCATCTGTGTTGTATATTGATGACTCATGCCATGGAGGCTTGAGTTCAATAATATATATATATATATATATATATATATATATATATATATATATATATATATATATATATGTGTATATATATATGTGTGTATATATATCTTAATATTATAATTGAAGAGCTAGGTCATGTACGCCATGAAGGCCTATTCCCAGCAAACCAGTGAACGTAACGGTTCCCCGCTCGGCATGTACACTGCTCAATACTCTGGAAAGGGCCTAAGCTATGTTTGCCGCCATTATTGTACTTAAATGTCATACAATTAATATAAAACTATTTTTTTTTATACAGGCATATTTTTGCCCGCAAGGCCCCCCTATTGCTCAATGCGCATGCGTCACTCAGCCCACCCTACTGAGAGCATCGATTCGTCACAACAACACCACACGCACACACACGCATCACTTTTTTTTTAACTCACCCTCTTTTGTTCAATGGACTGCACATTCCTTTTTCATAACTTTTTTGATCACCCACTTTTTGCTCGAGAGTCAAACCAGCTTTTTATCCAGTTCAGCGTCGGTCGCTTACTCGCTTTTATTGTAAAAGCACTACAAGTTCGCAACCCGAAGAAAGCATGGGACGGAAAAAAAAAACATCCCTTGGCCGTCGAACACAGAACGCCAGATATCTACGCTCTGTTCGAGCAGCAGCAACAGGTGATTATTTACTTAACATTTGTGAGTGATCACTTTATTTCTAAACTGGCTGACAGGTTGTGCTTCTGATTTATTCCCTCTCTCATTCCCTCTCATGTGCGCTGCCTGTATAAGTGTGTGTGTGTGTGTGTGTGTGTGTGTGTGTGTGTGTGTGTGTGTGTGTGTGACTGACTGTCGCGTCTACGTTCTGATCCGCCATAAAACTTCCCTCTCATCTGTGACTGTGTGTGACTGCGCCTACTGTTGCTGTGTGTGATCGTTGTCGTTCATCAGTGATTTTGTTCATAACACCGAAATCACAATAAATTGTAATCATGAACGATTCCTTTCCTTAAAAGAAGCTACTTTAATTCCGCCCTACCCCCGCCTCCCCGCACAAATAGGCTACTTTCCACCCTTCCCCCCGCCTCCCTGAGTCCCCGCACACAGCAGGAGAGCGACACTCACACTAGAGAGCGAGTGAGATCAGGCACTGTGTGTGTGTGTGTCTGTGAGACTCACTCGAAAGGGCTTTGCAACACATGCGCGATTTTTTTCCACACAAAAAGAAAACAATGATTCTCTGACCTCATGCACACCATGCGTTTTGCCCTGATCGAACCCAGTTCGATTCGTGCGCGTGCGTCTTTTCGCTTGCGCTAAAAACTAATTGGCAAGCAAACCCCCCCCCCCCCAAAGCCCCATTGCCTCGGTACTGTGTGTGTGTGTGTGTGTGTGTGTGTGTGTGTGTGTGTGTGTGTGTGTGTGTGTGTGTGTGTGTGTGTGTGTGTGTGTGTGTGTGTGTGTGTGTGTGTGTGTGTGTGTGTGTGTGTGTGTGTGTGTGTGCGCGTGTGCGTGTGTGTGAGTGAGTGAGACAGAGAGACCATTACATGTCGGAGCCAACCTGACGTGCAAACTCACTTCTCCTCCCTCAGGCGCATTTATCTGTGCTGTCTGTGTGTGTGTGTGTGTGTGTGTGTGTTGTTTGCGTGTGTCGGTACTGCACATTCCTATTGTTGTGGCATGCAATACTTCATGCTACCCCCTCAAACCTTTGTCACTGTTCTTACAACTGCTTGACTTAAAACTATAGACAACATATGCACAAAACCTACTAAACTACTATTGTGTCTAATCAATGTAGTTTAAAGTGGTGGAAACTCTTTAGTTTTTTGCCTTGGTTATCTGTGATATGTGTGTGTATGTGCATCTGTGCTATGTGTGTGTTTGTGCTGCTCCATGTCCCCTCCCTGTGTGTGTGTGTGTGTGTGTGTGTGTGTGTGTGTGTGTGTGTGTGTGTGTGTGTGTGTGTGTGTGTGTGTGTGTGTGTGTGTGTGTGTGTGTGTGTGTGTGTGTACCCCTCCCTCACATTTGTCTGTGTGTGCATCTCTTGGTAGGCCGACTTTGTTTGCACACACCACCCCCTACAAATGTACAATGTAACCTATCAAATTTGACTTACTGTTCAGTTACAAGTAAGCCTACAGCTCAAATCATTGCAAACACCATGACATGCAAACAGAAATGTATAGGCCTATATGAATTGTTCTGCCTGCATAAACATTTTGTTCATTTAGTAATTACTATCTAATTACTATCTATCTATATGCATTTAAAATATTACCAAATGCATTTTAAACACTCTGATGCCTGCTTATATTGTGTGTACACATCTTATTTCTAATCTCAGCTAGATGCCATCAGGCCAGCAGCCAGACAAGCTCACAGAGTGACTCCTTTGTGGTTGAGGTTACAGGTAAATATACATAACCACTAATTCCTACCGCATGCACCATGCATAAAATAATTATATTGTTACAAATACTCTATTCTATATATTAGAGTTATTGTATATCATGTATTGTCATTTACAATATACAACTCTTTCCGCTGTGCACTGTATGGAAAGTCAGAAGAGAAAGTCACACACAATTTATGAGGACCACACAAGCAACACATTTTCCCATGCACCTCTTTTTCTATATGAATACAATACCAGCATAACTTTAGCATTTCTAATTAACACATTTTCCCATGCACCTCTTTTTCTATATGAATACAATACCAGCATAACTTTAGCATTTCTAATTTACCTTTCTTTTCTAAAATCCTACTATTTAACTTCTCAGATAACCCTGATCGGGCCAGTCTGCCGGGAAACAGCAACACCCCGTCATTGGAAGTGACTGTGCCAACAGGTACCCAGCACACTGACCTATTTCCGATCGAAAGAGCATTATTGTCACTAATAGTCCGACACCATGTAACCATCAACTGTACAACATCATGTCCCTAATTATTTTTTGCCCCCTTCAACTGTCTTCACTCACTTCTCAGCTAACCCCAATGACTGCAGCCACTACAAAAAGAGGAAGGCCTGCTCATTGAATACCACTCCCACCAAAAGTAAATACTTTTCTTTACAAATGCTATGTTATTCACACATTTCACAACTCCCATCATCACTTTATTCATAACTCATGCATGGTGTCCAATCTCACTTTGGACATTGTACATTAATTACTTCTGAGAACAACTGTGTTCTCATAAATACTCTGATCAATATAGTATCCCATATAGGCCTATACTTTGTTAGCTTTATGTTCTAATGTCTTTATATTTTCATTGTCTCAATTGTGTATCCGCCTGCACTTCTCAGCTAACTGCCCTCAGGCCAGTCCACAAACGATGAGCCAGACGCTGTCATCCGAAACACCCGAAGACACAGGTAACTTATCAAGTACCACAAAGCCATTTCGTACATGCAGAGAACAACACACAAATACTGTCATACACTACAGGACCATACCTCTATACCAGGGGTGCCCACACAGGGAGATCTACTTTTAAAATGACTAGCTCAACATGATCTACCCATCCAAAATGTTTTAGCTGAGGGCCTGAGGGGGGCTTTGAAATGGCAGCACTGGCGTTACATTTTAGACAAACACACTTACTGTAAGGGGGAAATAAATGGGAAATACTGAGGGAAATGTCTTCATCCCATTCTTTATGGAAGTGGTGGGTTTTGGGGTCTTTTGCAATGCAACTGACTCTTGAACAAAGTATTGCATTGGAGGTTTGCCGACTTCAGAAGCCATGAAGGGAGCTGACAGGCCCTTCTTGATGTCATATTGACATATTCTTTTTATATTTTAATTATAGGGTTAGGGTTGGTGATCTACTGGTAGATCACGATCACAATCTACCTTTTGTGCACCCCTGCTCTATACCATTACCTCCCTAAATGTAATTAAATTCTCCACTAATGTTTTTTGTTTGTTTTTAATTATTATTCTCAGCTACACACAAGTACCACCTCAGGAAGAGGAAGTCTGGACCATTGAACACCCCCCCCATCAAAAGTTAATACTTTTCTTTGTTATTCACACATTTCACAACTCCCATAATCACTTTATTCTTAACTCATGCATGCTGTCCAATCTCACTTTGCAGAACGACGCTGTGAAGACCACCAATACTCTACTCCATCACAAAGCAGGAAAAAAAAAAAAAAACACTTCAGAAGAGCCTGGACACTGCCACAACAACTCACAGAAATTGTTGACTTTCGTATACCTGCAATGGATAGCGTCTGCACGTCATGCAATGCTATCATGTTCCCCTGGGAAACATCCAAAACCTCTGAGGGTAAAATAACCTTCAGTGCCTGTTGCAGTTATGGAAAGATCCAGCTCCAGCCATTCAAGGATCCCCCTCCTGCACTAAAGACCCTGTTTGACAGGAACTCTGAACAATCCAAGCAATTCATGGACAACATCAGGCAGTATAATGGGTTAGTATCTATGGCTTCAAGAAGTGTCACTGGGAAGATAGTGGACTTCAAAAGTTTTCCAAAAATATTCAAGATGAGTGGCCAAATGTACCATAGCCTTCCCTCAGCAGTATTTCCTGACAGCACAAACAAACCTAAATTCGCACAAATCTTTGTCTTTGATCAACAGAATGAAATTAAGAACCGCCTTGATCAGGCTCTGGGAGACGGACTTATTCAGGAAGACACTTTGACCATGATTCAAAATGAATTAAAAACGGTCAACCCATTAGTAAAATTCTTTAAGACAGGAGCTGAAATATTCAACGCAAACCCAACTCAGGAACTCAAAATGGTATTCAAGTCAAAAAGCTCCCAGGGGGCAAAGAAGAAACACCATAACCCTGATGTCCCTGACGTTGTTGTTGTGGCACCAGGAGACCAGACAGCGCCAAGGGACATTATACTATACCGAACTCCTGCTGATGCACCTAATCAAAGACAGACTACACGAATCAATGCACTCCACCCTATGTATGACCCAGCCACCTATCCCTTGATCTTGCCACATGGAGATGCTGGCTTCAGCATTGACAACCCCATCATGAAGGTTAATTCAAGCAAGCCAGTCTCTCAACAGGAGTTCTTCAGATTCCATCTACAACAGAGAACCAACTCATTCAACACGGTACTCAAGTCAGGGAGACTTACTCAAGAATTCTTCTGTGATCAATACAGCAAAATTGAAGCCTCCCGGATGAGCTATTACAGGACGAAAGAACTTCAGGACAAGTACAGAACCCACCATTACTCAGGTCTGCTTGACGTCATGAGTACTCAGCCAAACCTTCCAGAACAGACTGGGGCAACCAGAGTTGGTCAACACCTCATTCTTCCATCTTCACACACTGGGAGCCCCAGATACCTCTATAAGCACTATCTAGATGCCCTTGCCATAGCAGCCAAGTACAGAAAGTTTGACCTCTTCATAACGATGACTGCAAACCAAAACGGCGAAGGTGTACTCCTTAACATATTTCAAGGACAGCATTCCAGTGACCGACCTGACATTGTTAACAAAGTGTTCAAATGGAGTCTGGATGGTTTCCTCAACGACATAAAGCTGGGGATCTTTGGGAAAATGAAAGCAAGAGTACACACCATTGAGGGACAGACAAGAGGACTGAAACATGCCCACATCCTGCTGCTCCTAGACGAGATCTTGACTGTGGATGACATAGATCAAATCATTCGAGCAGACATACCTGATCCAAAGAAGGAGCCAGAGCTGCATAGCCTGGTGACTAAATTGATGCTCCATGGCCCCTGTGGGACATCAAAACCTAATAGCCCCTGCATGGTCAACAACGTCTGTAGCAAGAATTTCCCAAAACCGTTCTGTCACAGCACTCGACTTCCACATAATGGTCATGGCTACCCAGAGTACAGACGGCCCATTGACGGTCACACCTTTAAGAAAGATGGCTTTATTTTTGACAACAGGTACGTTGTGCCTTACAACCCCTTCACCCTTCTCAAGTACAAGACCCACACCAACGTTGAATTTGTCGGTTCCTTTCACACCATCAAATATGTGTATAAATATATCCACAAGGGAGTTGATGTTGGCACTGTCAACATTGAAGACAAAGATGAGATCTCCAAATTCATCAATGCCAGGACCATTGATGCTCATGATGCACACTGGAGAACAATGGAGTACAAGATCCAAGACAGAATCCCTGCTGTCAGCACTCTCGCAATCCACACAGAGGGCCAGCAAAATATTATCTTCAGAGAAGGCCATGCACAGGAGGCCCTAACAGCAGCCAAACCCACAACATTGCTGGCCTTCTTTGCCCTAAACAGCAGTGACCCTGATGCAAGACAATATCTCTACATGGAGATCCCAGAACACTATATTTGGATGACCAACACCCATACGTGGAAGAAAAGAGTGAACCCACCCAAGAACAGAGACATTCCAAGGACAATAGGCAGGATGTCCAATGTGTCAGTGAGCCAGGGAGAGAGATTCTACTTAAAACTGCTTCTGGCTCATATAAGGGGACCACAGACCTATGACGACCTTAAGGTGTGTGACGGCAACCACTATGACACGTTCAAAGACACGGCTCTAGCCATGGGCTTGCTTGAGGACGATGGAGAATGGATTACCGCCATGCATGAGGTCTCAACCTACGCCTCCCCGAAAAAAGTCAGAGAAACCTTTGCCATCATCCTCCACTACTGTCACCCATCACAGCCCACACATCTGTTTGAAAGATTCTTGGAACAGCTCAGTGATGACTTTCTCCACGAGGAAGCCACTGCACAGAGGTGCTCCAAAGATGCAGTAGACAAGGTTTATATACAAAATCTGGTACTACTTGCAATTGATGATGAGCTCTCACAAATGGGAGGTAGTCTATCCAACTACAAGGACATGCCACAACCAAGAGCACTCACTGAGCAGGAAAAGCTGACAAAAATCTTCAGGTCTGAAAGATTCAACACAACAGAACAGGAACAAATTGTACAGTTGCTGACTCCTAAGCTGAACGTGGAACAGATGGCACTCTGTGATGCTGTCTATCAAGCAGTGCACACACCAAAAGAAGACAACATCACACGACAATTCATTCTGAATGCCCCTGCAGGATATGGCAAAACCTTTACTTTTAAGGTTATTGCAGCTAAGATTAGAGCAGACAATGGCATTGTGCTGTGTGTCGGCAGCACAGGCTTGGCTGCTCAAAACCTTGATGGTGGCAGGACAGCTCATTCAAGATTTAAGATCCCAATCCCCATATTTGAAGACTCTGTCTGTGCCATCAAAGCTGAGTCCTCCCTGGCAAAGCTAATCAAAGCCAGCAACTTAATCATCTGGGACGAAATCTTCAGTGTTAATCGTTTTAACATTGAGTGTGTTGAAAGAACACTGAGGGACCTGATGCAGTCCGAGCAACCTTGGGGTGGCAAAGCCATCCTATTGGGTGGAGACCCTAGGCAGACACTCCCCATTCTCAAAAGAGCAAGCAGGGCCCAGATAGTTATGGCTTGCATACAAATGTCACCACTCTATCCACTCATCAAACACCACAAGCTCAACACCAACATGAGAACAGACACAGCTGAGAAGGAGTTCTCTAACTATCTCCTTGCATTAGGAGAAGGCAAACACACGCAAGGGGACACTGAAATTCAGGTCCACATTCCACCACAACACTTGGTTAATGACCTGAATACACTGATTTCATACACCTTTCCTGACCTGCAAAATGGATGTGTCGACAAAGACAACCTTCTCAAAGGCACTGTATACACTCCTCTGAACATCAACATCCGAGAAATCAACAACCGCTGCTTGATTGACTTCCCTGGAGAAGAGAGAGTGTATTTTTCAGCTGACTCCATTCAGGAGGACAATTACAAGGACTCCATGCCTATGGAATTCCTCAATTCACTGACACCCTCTGGAATCCCTGATCATAACCTGAAGTTGAAATTAGGAGCACCAGTCATGCTTCTTAGAAACTTGCAATCAGGTCCCGACCGCACTCTAAAAAATGGCACCAGAATGGTGGTACTGCAAATGATGGACAAAGTCATTGAGTGTGAGATTGCAGTAGGCACAAACAGGGGTGAAAAGATCTTCCTCCCAAGGATACCTCACCATGACAGAAGTAATGAGTTTCCCTTCACCTTCATTAGACGACAGTTCCCTATCAGATTAGCTTTCTCTGTTACCATCAATAAAGGTCAAGGCCAAGAGAATGAACGAGTTGGCATCTACTTGCCTCAACCAGTGTTTGCTCATGGCCAACTGTACACAGCCTTTTCCAGGGGAAAGAGGGCCAGCAATGTCAAAGTTTTCATTGAGGGTAATGACGAGGGAACAACTGACAACATTGTTTATACCGAACTCCTTTAAATAAATACATGCTCATTCAACCAATGTTTTTTTGGAAATAACAGAACATTATATATTGCTAATCAAAACAACTACCAAATTCCAATAACACCACATGCCACATACATTAATATATGTATGCACATACATACTGGCCTTCTTATGTTACTTTCTAATGTTTGGAAGTTGCACTATTTTTGCAGACTCAGGTGTACCCCCATTCTTTTGTTGCACTGTTGTTCTGACTGCTGCTGCTATACAAACACTTAATGCTGCTTATTTGTCTTTTGGTACTGTTGCCAAATCATTTGCTTACCTAACCACTTGGAATTCACTGCAACTACCTCTATGAACACATACATTCTCATACATGCACCTTCCTTCTATAACATATCTTTCTCATTTGATTGCAATGATTGTCCCTTACAACTGCTACCTACATTACAATTAATTATATTATGCTCATACTACCTAATGTTATCTATCTGCTGTAGCTCATTTCAATGTAACTACTATTATGACCTTTGTTACAAATGTGCAGATATACACTGATATATACAGTTGATATTTTGTTTCTCTACCAACATTTTTGTATTCATCACTGCATTTATGCTACTACAAATTCCTCTCAAAATCACTGTCACTTATTCTACATGCCAATAACCATGTGACAAACTACAATTCCAGGCCCACACTTTTAATGACACAGACATTATTCACCTGCTCGGAGGGTGCTTTTTCTATATATTTTAAAAATGCATTTCCCTGTGTGTGTACCTAATTACTGATGCCTATATCACTGTTCATGTCACTCAACTACTACACCTTTTAGAACTTAAATAAAATTGCCTACTCAAAAATATATTGTATGTTCTCTACAGTTTAAAAAAATCACAGATCACCAATGCTACATAGCTGTGAAGGCCGCGCAGCGGCCTGAACTCTAGACGTGAGCGGCCCAACGGGCCGCGAGCTTCTAGTATATATATATATATATATATATATATTTGTCGTATTCCTAAGACAGAAATGTGATTATAGTAAATGTACCCCCATTGATTCCGGATGGGGACACAAATGCATTCGGGTCCCCATCCGGAATCAATGGGGGTACATGACTTGTAATCAAATTATTGTCTTAGGAATGTGCCAAAAACGAAAAATATTATTGAACTCAAGTCTCCATGGCATGAGTAATCAATAGAGAAAAAGTCATTTTGGGGGTGAACTACTCCTTAAATGTGTATTTTTCAGACAGTTAACTTTTTAAACCCTCAATATTTATTCAACATTACTGTTGGCTCTGTACTTGGTCTGCTCTTTTTCCCCTCTGCACCAACTCTCCAACAATAGCAGATCCACAACTGTAGATCTGCTACTTTCGGCTAATGTTCCCCATCACACAAAGTTTTGTCAGACACCCTGTAGTTACTCTGAGGACTCCCTATAGGGGTCCCGGAAACCCTCTATTGAAGAACCCTTTCTTATAAGACTGTCTGAAATGGATGAATGGTATGAAGAAAGGTCAGCATTGCAGTGTTTTATTTTTTTTGAAGCTGTGAAAACCGCTTCCAACGAGTGGCTTTGTGTGTCCCACGCCCATATATGGTCATTTCAGTCCAGAATGAACAGGTTTTTTCAAAAACAAAATGTGTGTAACATGTCCATATATGGTCATTTCAGTCCAGAATGAACATGCTTTTTCTAAAACAAAATGTCTGTCACCTCATGTCCATATGGTCATTTCAGTCCAGAATGAACAGGTTTTATCTGTCCCGTACGTCCAGAATATCAGTCCAGAATGAATAGGCTTTTTCAAAAAGCAAAATGTGTGTCCCATGTCCATATATGGCCATTTCAGTTCAGAATGAACAGGTTTTATCTGTCCTGTACGTCCAGAATATGTGTGTAGTGTCCCTCCCGGTCTGACGATTGGATACTTTGAGGATTGGTCAAGCTTCACATGATAATTCGGCCCTCCAATATATAAAGAATATAGAATTCAGAATAATATAAAGAATGTATAGATCACAGAGTTCATAACTCTAGAACACATAGAATAAAAGTTCACCGCTTCACTTCGAACCGAGGTTTGATTTTTTTAATTACAAAATGCAAATAATAGTGACAGTGCTGTACATTATTACATGTTAAGCTCACATCCATCTGTTCTGCAAAATAGGAGACAAAAGGCTGTTATAGTGAACAGAGAACAGGAGGGGGCTGAGCAGTGATGTGAAACCCAGGAGCCAGCTGCACAATGCATTCTTCTGAGCTTGATGGCAAACCTGGAGGGTGCAATGGTGTTAAACAGTTAAATGTGGCATTTAACGCACTCATCCAAAGTGCTTTACAATGTGCATTACATTGCCCCGTTCACACTCACATTCACACAGTGACCGCATAGTGGCAAGTTCTGGCAACCGTGCAAGGCAACAACCTATAGCTGTTTTAGGAGTTAAAGCATCGAGAACACTTCATCACGCAGCCAGGAGAAGCTTTGTGTCACAGGAGGAGGAAGCCGAACCAAACACAAAGTGTTACTCTATATGTTCCTTGTACACGCGATGCAACAATAAAACACCACCTTGAACCTTGGAGCTGGGAATCAAACAGACGTCAGACTAAAATATCCGCTCTACTCCTCCTGAGCCATTGCTGAACCAATGAAGAGCATTCTCACATACAGGCCTACAACGGGGGTCTTCAATATGGGGTTCGGGTTAGGGGGTTCTCAGAATTACTATAGAGGCCGCAATAATCTTGACTTTGTGTGATAGGAACTTTTTTTGAACCACTTCAACCCTTTAGCATTCCTATTCTATAGGGGAACATTAGCCAAAAATAGTAGATCTACCAGCTAACAACACTTCCGGTGGGAAAAAAAGCAGACCAAGTAAAGTCAACTTTACTAAACATTGAACCCCCCTGGGGTTCTAAACGTGATGATTATTGTGGGAAACAAATTGTGATTAAGGGTATTATTGCGATTTTCCTTTCCTGCTTAAAACCTCAAATGCCACTTTTGTTAACCACTTGAAGCCCCAGCATCCCTATATTCTGAGCGGGATGTTTGCCAAAAACTGCCGATCTATACAAGCTCACAGATCGGGTGTCAATGTTTCAGTGTGTGGAACATTTCATCACTGCCTAAAGATTTGTCTTTTCCTTTTCTTTTTTTTACCGATCCAGACATTAAACTGTATGCCTGTCTTTATTTCTGAAATGAAAATCAATGACATTCTCCCTTCTCATCACATCCTTCCATCTTATTTATATCTTATCTTATCTCATATATGACACAGCTAGCTCCCCTGCTTTGATGCCTGCTTTCTACTGAGAACTACTTCTTGAGCTGGAGGGCAGCTATCTGCACATTTAGTAAAGGATTCATTAAATCACGTCAGTCTGTTGGGCTGATATCGTGTTTTAGGAATTGTTATGGATGGAGAGCAAACGGCATCTGAATATAAATGTAAATATAGTAATAGTGTATAGCTTCAGGGGTCATCAAATGTCTGTACACAGACAAATGTGTCCTTGGCAAGACTTTCCCCTCTATGACTCTGGAGTGGTATTGCGACGCCTCAAAGGCCCTAAAAACAAGGTTCCAAACAGCCCAAAACAAACTTATTAGGGTCCTGCTTAACCTTTCGGGCTCAGCATCTTGGCCTGGTGTACAAGATACACTACACCACTAAGATACCCATCTACCTGTTCTCAAACTTTGTTCTTCAGGACCCCCAGACTTTGAGAGTTCCATTTGTTCACTCAGTCAGAGTTACAGACCTCTAATAGTCCATTTGGACCACCCTCAATGAACCCTGAAGGTTCCTCAACCCACTTTGAGGACCACTAGCAGTAGACATTTAGGGCCATCTCTGTTTCTTTTTCTATAATTTTTATCCCACGATTTTGTAACCCATTTTTTCACCAAGTGCCAATTACCAGTGCCAATATAACCTGTAATCCTGGTTTCTGCTCGCCCTCCGCGCCTGGGGAGACAACTCAGTGCATGAGTAGTCCAAGTTGCTTCTTTTCACCTGACAAGGGGAATTTCCCCGGTTTGGACGTAGCGCGTGGAAGGAACCCGTTATTCCAATCAGCTCCTTTCCCCTCCATTAGGTGCCCCGGCTGGCCAGGGGGAGGCATTATAGAGACCAGGAATACTGCATGTTTTTGTGAGGGTATCTACCCTAGGAGACACGGGTAGAACATGCAAACTCCACACAGAAAGGCCCTTTCGCCAACCCCACCTAGGGTGTGGGCGCTGATGACACGGAGGAGAGAACACGCCCACAGCATCCCCCAGCTGGAATCAAAACCAGGACTAGCTGTTTGAGTTTGAGTTTGAGTTTATTTATATCCCCATTAGCTGTTACACCTGGCAACAGCTATTCTTCCTGGGGTCCACAGAAAAGAATGTATACAAAAAGCAAAAAAAAGCAAATAACATATGTTTACAAATATCACAGAAAAAATATATATAATCAGATAAAATACTCTACAGCATAAAAACACGGTTAGTGCATTCAGATAATGTTACATGGTATACAGTGAATATAGAATGAGGCTGTGAGGCGACAGCGCAACCAACTGCGCCACCGTGCCCCTGGCAATCTCTGTTTCTGGTAATATTTGTATGTCCATGGTCCATTGATTGATTGATTGAAGACTTTATTAGAAGAAGTTTGCATAGGAAAAAGTACAGTTTCATGACGGTAGGCCTACATGTGGCGGATAGAGTCGCAGCCCCAGCCTGAAGCCTCAAAAGTCTAGTATCTGCTCTCGTTCCATGGGGATGTCCCTTTGGAGTAATGGTTAAGATATTGGACTTTCACGCGGGAGACCCGGGTTCGAAACCGGGTGGGGAGTTTCGGATCAGCTCTGTTACATTGGGGCCGTGACCCGGATTCGGGCTTCCCCGTAGGAGGAGGTCAAAAGGGGGGTGAGTGTGGCGGAGAGAGTCGCAGCCCCAGCCTTTGGCCAGGCGCGAGGACCAATGAAATTGAATGCTGCCCTCAGGTCACATTCCAATCCTTATAAGTCACATCTGCAGCCTGAACCCTCAACAGTCTAGTATCTGCTCTCGTTCCATGGGGATGTCCCTTTGGAGTGATGGTTAAGATATTGGACCTGCACGTGGGAGACCCGGGTTCGAGACCGGGTGGGGAGTTTTGGATCACCTCCGTTACATACAGTTCACTGGTACAAGGTCTACTAAAAGGAGATCCTAGAAAAGACTAATGTTGACCCTGGTGTAGCTACATTGTATGCTGACAATGCACTCAATTACGAATGGGGTTTGACATGTAAAATGGGGGGGGGGTATATGAGAGGTTTTAAGGAAATTAATTTTAAAATGTAACACGTTGAATGTGGCCAGTTCTTCCCCAAAAACAGTGGATGCACCTCTGAGTCACAGACCAGTCAAATGCCCAGTTATCTTCTAAAACCAGTCCAAGAGCGACCTCTGCAGTCACAGACGTCGATGGGATGCCAAAAGCGGTCTAACACATGATGATATCGTTGCCAGATTATGCGTGAGAAATAAGCAAACAGTTCTATGAAACAAGCCCAAAAGAAGCAACTAGGCTGCTGCTACGCAATGCGACACCTTGTGAGCTTGTAGATCTGCTTGATTGATTTCTTGATTGATTGGTGATTGATTGATTGATTGATTGATTGATTGGTGATTGATTGATTGATTGATTGATTGATTGATTCTCTCTCTAGGTCGCCCTCAGACGAGCCTTCCATCGTCGCTTCCAGTCATCCCGGTTCTCCATACATCTGGCCAGCTTGTTGAAGCTTTGCGCTCCTGCGTCTTTCATCATATGTTAGTGTGGGACGTCCTTGTGACCGGTGCCCATGTGTTGGTTCCCACAGCACCAGTTTGCTGGCTGGCAGCTCCCGGTGTCTTTGTGTCCTCCTGCAAGTCTCATTTTCCTGGCTGCTATTTTATCGCTCACCCTTAATATTCCAGCATACAGGTTCTTGATAGTTTTTAAGTTGCTCGATTCAGTATTTAGATAGGCCTATTTGATATTCATTTTATCAGACACGCCCCCTTCCTAATACAAACACATTGTAACTTCAAACTCCATTTTGACCATGATCAAAAACACCCATCTCTGGTGGCTCATACTGCCCTTCTAATATGTGAGCAGGCGTATCAATTACTTTTTTCATTTCCTTTTAATATTTTCTTTATGGTAGGTCTATATTTTCTTTTTTTTTTATATAAAAATAAAATAATAAAGTAATTGAAAAAAATAAAATAAACAAGGCATGCTCACGTATTAGGAGGACACTTCTTCCATAGCACAAGATATTAGAACTATTTACAGGAAAAAGAAGGACACAGTCGCTTATAATAAGCAAACATGGCAACACAGGGAATAATCTCAAACGGAACCACACACAAGCACGCCCCCAGCGGTGACACGGAGGAACAACAATGCATGTAAAAAGTGATCGTCACTACTAGTGTGAGTGAAATTGAATCGTGACACAGTTCACACTTCACACACGGCCAGGTTGTTGTCGTAGTTCAGTGCTCTGTTACGTTACACACCTTAACGACACGGAGGACTTCAAGAAAACAACAAACTACAGAGGTAATGACGTTATCAGATAGTAGGCTAATACACACATGCACTTAAACGCAATTTAAATGCAGTCTGCTGCAACTTCTTTGCCACAGCAACAACGACCTCAAAGTTGGCATAGTATAGTATATAGTACATTATATTATCAATTTATGACCGTTTTTAATTTTTGTGTAGCTTTTGCAACTTGCAAGTCCGTGTATCAATATGGATTTGTGTGACCTGCAGGCAGGCAGCAGGGGCAGGGCGTAGAACTTTATCTATAATAGATAAAGGGATTTTTATCGCCCTGTGAGCTATCATTGTTTTCATCTGCTGATCGTCCTCGATTGAACTACCCAGTGCAACAGCAACAGGAGAGAGGTTGTTAGCAGTGGTGTTGTTGTTAGAACTTCCTCGAAATTTAAGTTAGGTTTTTCGTGACAAAACATTTTTGGGTGAACCCTGGCTGCAGCCCAACTAGTGTGCATTCATTCAGTTGGTTGTTTTGAGATCAACGTGTTTGTAAACTACATCGCCCTGCCAGAGGAAAGAAAGGAAGGCGTATAATGCTGTAATTTGCTTAGAAAAGATGGACCGTTCGACATTTCAAACCCCTAATACTTTCAACGTGAAACGCGATTTGAAAATGCTGACAAAAACTAGAGGTAGGTTGGTACGTGTTGTGCTTTTCTTATATGTCGCAATCCCTCTTGGCTCATAATTTGATGATCTAAACCAACTGGTATCCAAAACCCTGTTTTGTGATGAAGGGATCAAAAGTTATCTCCCCCCAAATGAAAGGAGGGGGGGGGGGGAATCAATTTTCTAATTTGTTTACTACAATGAGAAAACGTGCAGCTTAATGCATGTTTTATTAATGTGGCTGGTAAATGAAAGCACAAATCTGTGCAAGGTAATTTGCACAGCAGCACAGAAGGTCAGACTCGGTGCAGCAGATCCAGAAAGCTCCTTCTTAAAGAGTGCCTGCCTTTTCATTGGTGCTTGTTTGGTGATATTTACATACTCTCACTGACAGTCCAAACAGTCTGATTGAAAAAACACGACAATCCAGTTTAGGGTGTCTTCTTGTCCGGGCTAGTTTTTGTGTGCAATCAGCCAGTCACTCAAACTGTAGTTTCTCTCCCTCCCCTGAGAAATCAACAGTGATGGAAGAAGTCACATTTGTTAAACAATAAATGCATTAGGCCTGTCCGCCTGTGCAACAATGCAAAGTAGAAATATTTCTGTTACAAGTAAACGTCTAGTATTCAAAATTCACTTGAGTAAAAGTATTGGCATCAAAATAGGCTATACTTTATGTACCAAAAGTAAAAGGGCGCATAATGCAGAATGACCCATTTCACATGTTTTCTAGTGTTGAAATTAGAAGCTCTACAAAGTATAGTAGTATAATAGTGGTTAACATATTTTTTGTAATAATCCAAATCTACTAAGTAATTAAAGTGTTTAGTGGAGTAAAAGTACAATATTTGCCTTTGAGATGTTGTGGAGTATTGAAAATGGGAAATACTCTCAGAGAAACTTGCCCATCGGGCAAGTACAAGTAAAGTTCTACTTGCCCAAAGGTCATGCCCAGTGGTGTGATATGGATTTTAGAAGTGTGGGTCCTCTAAATTCATGACGTCATGCGCGCACGCTGTTTTTATTGTTAAATAGTGTTTTTATTGTTAATTAGTGTGTGCATATGAGGCGCGCGTGCGTGCAGCAAAATAAGTGTGGGCCCACGCGAGCCCATGGCATCTCACCCCTGGTCATTCCCACTTACCCGAAAAGTAAATCAAATTAACGTTAAATCCAATCGATAACAGCAGAGTGGTGACAGTCACTTTGAAAGAATGAATGAGCGCAAGTAGCACAACTGCTACTTATTTGTTCTTTCATGAATGAGCAATAATATTTAATGAAGGCGGTTGCTTCCCCATTCAAACACACTTGCCCGCCGGGCAACCTGAAAGCAAACCCGCTTGCCCGAACGTTTTATTTACTTGAAATGGGCAGCCGGGTAGCCGTTAGCGTCTACCCCTTGTAAATGTACTTGGTTTACTGTACTTTAGTTCCCACCACTGTTTTACAGTCAGTCAAACTGTAAAATTCCTCTCCCTCCCCTGAGAAATCAAGATGGACAGGCTCCGAGCTTCAGACGAGCCATGATGGTGATGAAAAAGCACGAGGGGGGAAAGCAAATGCATACTTTTTAAGTCCAAAATAAACTCACAAATAAACGTCTCTGTCTTCTTCCCACAGCTTGGGAGATGAGCTTCAGAAGCCAGGGAGGGGGTTGTCAGGACAGAGAGGAAGAGGATGGGGAGGAAGAGGAGGAGGAGGAAGAAGGACACGATGGAGTCGGCAACCCGTCTGTGGTGAAGATGAGCCAGCTGGTGATGCCCTGTCACAGCAACCATCGCCAGGAGCTCAGCGTGGGGCAGCTGCTGAAATGGATGGACTCTACCGCCTGTCTGTCTGGTACGCTGGAACTCTACTGTCTGTCTCTACCGCCTGTCTGTCTGGTACGCTGGAACTCTACTGTCTGTCTCTACCGCCTGTCTGTCTGGTACGCTGGAGCTTTACTGTCTGTCTCTACCGCCTGTCTGTCTGGTACGCTGAAATCTTCTGTCTGTCTCTACCGCCTGTCTGTCTGGTACGCTGGATCTCTACTCTCTGTCTCTACCGCCTGTCTGTCTGGTACGCTGGAACTCTACTGTCTGTCTCTACCGCCTGTCTGTCTGGTACACTGGAACTCTACTGTCTGTCTCTACCGCCTGTCTGTCTGGTACGCTGGAACTCTACTGTCTGTCTCTACTGCCTGTCTGTCTGGTACACTGGAACTCTACTGTCTGTCTCTACCACCTGTCTGTCTGGTACACTGGAACTCTACTGTCTGTCTCTACTGCCTGTCTGTCTGGTACACTGGAACTCTACTGTCTGTCTGTCTCTACCGCCTGTCTGTCTGGTACGCTGGAACTCTACTGTCTGTCTCTACCGCCTGTCTGTCTGGTACGCTGGAACTCTACTGTCTGTCTCTACTGCCTGTCTGTCTGGTACGCTGGAACTCTACCGCCTGTCTGTCTGGTATGCTGGAACTCTACTGTCTGTCTGGTATGCTGTAACTCTACTGTCTGTCTGGTACGCTGTAACTCTACTGTGGGACGGACATACACACAAAGCCAGATGTAGGAGCTGTTAGCACCGCTCAAAAAATTCAAATAAAAACAAACGTTCCCATCACACCAAGATTTGCAAAGAGGTAGCAGAAAATCGGCAGGTCCACATAAGAAAGCAGTCCACAGTGTGGCAAAAACTGACAGGTAAAATCAACATGCTACTGCAGATCCACCGAGTCCACACTCAACCGAGTGAGTGTGGAGAAGCGCCCCGCACCCCTATTAGCCCAGCAGATTAATGGTTCAATCGTTCACTTTGTGATACAAGCGTGAGACTTGGTACATATACTCTTCAAATCCCGCTCTCTTCAAAAATAGCGCTGGCCACTAATAATTCCAAGATGGCGGCCCCCAAAATCCAAGATGTCCGCCCAAAAACGTTGTTTTTCCTTCATAACTCGAATTGCATTCATTTTAAGACGCATAAATGTATTGAAGTTGAATATAAAGATAGGCATTGCGGATGTTTTGGTACCTGTCTGTATCTATTATGGTTCTTGAGATACAGCATATACTCAGAGCAGATTAATGGCTAATTTCATACGAATCGTTCATTTGTAATGCAAGCATGAAATTTGGTACAAATACTCTCTAAGGGCCACTCTTATAGAAAAAAGCGCTGGCCACTCAAAATTCCAAGATGGTGACCTTTTTTTCTCAAAATGGAAGCCACCTTCTCAGAGGAGATCTTGATATAATAAGAATAAGAATCGTTCACTTTGTGATACAAGGATGACATTTGGCACATTTACTCTGTAAGGGCCACTCTTATGAAAAAAGGCACTGGCCACTGAATCATGTGTTCCTTTTTTCAAAATTTGCCTTTAATCTGCTGCGACTATGCTGTATCTCAAGAACCGTAATAGATACAGACATGTACTTGGTACCAAAACATCCGCAATATCCATCTTTATATTCAACTTCAATACATATATGTGTCTTAAAACGACTGCAACTCGAGTTATAAAGGAAAAACAAGATTTTTGGAAAGACATCTTGGATTTCGGGGGCTGCCATATTGGAATTTTGCGTGGCCAGCGCCTTTTTTCATAAGAGTGGCCCTTACAGAGTAAATGTGCCAAATGTCATCCTTGTATCACAAAGTGAACGATTCTTATTCTTATTATATCAAGATCTCTGAAAAGGTGGCTTCCATTTTGAAAAAAAAGGTCACCATCTTGGAATTTTGAGTGGCCAGCACCTTTTTCTATAAGAGTGGCCCATAGAGAGTATTTGCGCTAAATTTCATGCTTGCATCAAAGTGAACGATTCTTATGAAATTTGCCATTAATCTGCTCCGACTATATGCTGTATCTCAAGAACCATAATAGATATAGACATGTACTTGGTACCAAAACATCCGCAATATCCATCTTTATATTCAACTTCAATACATATATGGGTCTTAAAATGAATGCAACTCGAGTTATAAAGGAAAAACAAGATTTTTGGAGAGACATCTTGGATTTCGGGGGCGCCATATTGGAATTTTGCGTGGCCAGCGCTATTTTTGAAAAGAGAGGGATTTGAAGAGTATATGTACCAAGTTTCACGCTTGTATCACAAAGTGAACGATTCTGATGAAATGACCCATTAATCTGCTGGGCTATATCCAGTTGTTACACTGGCCCGGGGCGCAGACCAAAGAAAGAGGAGAATAAAGAGAAAAACATTGGACGAGACAAGTTTAGACAACACCAACTCAGTCACGCTGTCAGTCAGTCACAACAGGAGGAAGGTGGTCTTTATAGTTAGATCTTGCGTGCAGCCATGAGTACATGACAGAGTCCAACTTATTTGTGTTCTTTTTTTATTTTTTGTTCTGTCTTATGTGTTTGTGTGTGTGTTGGTGTCCATGTTCGTGCGTCCGCCCACAGTTAGGGCTGTCACAATTATTACATAATCATCTAATCGTGATTATTTGACATTATCGCAATTATTTTGTCATAATCATCATAATTGTGAATGTTGAAAAATGTCAGAAATAGTGGAAATAGTAGATCTACAAGCTTACAACGCGTCGCATCGCGACGCGTTGTGAGCTTGTAGATCTGCTATTTCCACTATCAAAGTTATTTTTTAAGTAGTAAGTTGTCAAATATGTCAGTAATTTATTTGTGTATTTAGGTTATGTGTCATATCTGCCATGTGCAATTTCAAAGCCTAAAAGCCAAACAGAAATGTAATTATCAACGACAAAAAACACAATTAAATCGTTAATCGCCAATTATTTGAGTGACAATTATTCGTCATGTAAAATGTCATATCGTGACAGGCCAGCCCTAGTGGAGAAGCGCCCCACGCCTCTTCCCCGCCCCCATCCAGTTATTACACTGGCCCGGGGCGCAGATCAAAGAAAGAGGAGAATAAAGAGAAAAACATTGGACGAGACAAGTTTAGACAACACCAACTCAGTCACGCTGTCTGTCTGTCAGTCACAACAGAAGGAAGGTGGTCTTTATAGTTAGATCTTGTGTGCAGCCAGAGTACATGACAGAGTCCAACTTATTTGTGTTCTTTTTTTATTTTTTGTTCTGTCTTATGTGTTTGTGTGTGTGTGTTGTTGTCCATGTTTGTGCATTCTTGTTACCAAAAATGCCACTGACGTGCTTGTGTTTGTGTGTCCTCTTGGCAGCTGAAAGGCATGCAGGCTGTCCCTGTGTGACGGCCTCAATGGATGACATCTGCTTTCAGCACACCATCGGGTCAGTTGGTGTGTGCGCGTACGTGCACTCATGTGTGTGACTGTGTGTGTGTGTGTGTGTGTGCAGGCCTGTCAGACTTGTTACATAATCTCCTAATCTATTTGAAGATAATTGTGATTATTTTGGATAAATGTCAGAATCCATTCCATTCAGCTGTATAATGAATTGATCTGTTCAGAAAATTATGATAAATATTCCACGTACATTATTATAGTAGCGGAAATAGCAGATTTACAAGGTCATGCCGTGCCGCTAGCTTGTAGATTGGCTATTGTCGCTATTTTAGAAAATAATGTGACGGTATAAACTGATTAAATATATACAATCTGTAGTGGTTAATTTCATTATATCTGCCCTCTGCAGTGTTTGTTTACAAAGCATAACGGCGCACAGACACGTAATCTTACTGTTCCAATGTAAATGTCAAACACACAATAAAATCGTTGCTTGCAATTATTTTAATGACAATTAATCGTGAAATAAAATGCCATGATTGTGACAGATCTACGTGTGAGAGAGCTGTGTGACACGCAAAGACAACGTGACTCAGTTTCCTTCAGACGTCTGAATGTGACTCAGTGTCTCTGTCTCTTATTCCAGGGTTGGTCAGGTGGTGAATATCAAAGCAAAGGTCAACAGAGCCTTCAACACTAGCATGGAGGTCAGGTCTATGTTTAATTTTCATTTGATTGAAATGCAATAAAACCACAGGTTCACAGCAGTTCGAGGATACAACACAATAAAGCCCTACGACTTATCTGCATCATGGTTCCTCTCACAAGCAACAGTTGATAAGATAAACTGACAATACGAAACGGATGAAGGCAACATTTACACTACATACATAAAAAACAAGTGCTTCACTATCTATCCCTAGACGAATGGCCTTCTATAGAGGAACCGTTTTGTGATAGATATGCTTTAGTCTGCTGCTTAAAAGACCTCAGATTGGTTGTCAGTTTGACATTGGTATGGAGGCTGTTCCACTGTGTAGCTCCTATGTAAATACATTATCCCTGGCCAACTTTACTGTATCTCCACACAATTCTAATAATGCATACGTTACATACATTAATGATTTTGTCTTCTTTGAAACATTGTGAAAATGTTGTGCTTTCTGCATTATATTTTGTTATTGTGAAACATAATAATATAGTAATAGTAATAGTGTTTCTATGTTGCAATATGATTATTCCATCAGCCAGTAACCACTGTAATTGGCTGTGAGACGGATTAATGATTACAATTTACAATGTTGGCATTTACTGTAGCAGACACTCTTAGCCAGGGTGACTTAGTTACACTAAGCAAGGTAATCAAACATACATCAAATGCAGAGAGACAGTGCAGTAAATATATTGGAATTTAAATGTCTGCCAAGCAACAAGCTATATGCTTAGAATAATTAGATTTACAGTGGGACAATGCTCCGCCACTGCAAAGACGAAATAACATGCTCTAAATTACATTTTAACCGTGTGGTCTAAAGACAAGTAAAGTGTGATATGCCTGGCTGGTATACAAGTAAAGAAAAGGCTGCACACTCGTAGCCACGATGCAGGATTTATTTAAATTGTAACCAACGCTTTGACCTGGTAAGGTCATCTTCAGGGAATGACATGGTATATACTATGCCTGCTATACAACTGTTAAAATATCTGTGTTGGACTGTGTTTTACAACATGTCACAGGTTGGCATCGTGGTGAGCTGTGAGGACCTGTTCACTGACCGGCACTGGAGAGTTTGTCACGCCTACGCTACTTTTGTTACCCAGCGCACACACACCGGGAAAAAGGTAGGCATGTATGTGTGCCCGTGAGCATGGGCAAATGCATTGTGTGAAAATGTGTGCGTGCCCCCATACATTGTTAGACAATGGAAATGAAAATGCTGTGCCATTTAACCACTTCCAACCTGGCCCCCCTATTTTGGCCTTGTTAATATACAGTATCAAACTACAAAATATCTTTCAATTTCAAAATTTTCCCCAAAACAATCAAAAATAAATGAATAACAGCTCTACAAGCTCACAACAAGTTGCATTGTGATGCGTTGTGAGCTTGTTTATCATACAAGCTGTGTGTGTGTCTAGGTGCAGTTAGGGGTGGGCGATATGGAAACATACAATATCACAATGTTTTCCCAAGCTGTATCACGATACACGATTTTACCACGATTCTTTTTCACGTTGGTTTTTATGGTTATTTTTCAAGTTACTTGACAAAAAACTAGAGTCTCTGGGTTCCTTTTGGGAGGTCTACATTGAACTTTACAAGTATGTAACTCTGACAGTGTACAAATGAAACCAAATGGACCCTTACGGGTCCATTTGGTTTCATTTGTATACTATCAGAGTTAAGTGGAGACCTTGAAACTTTTAAGTTTGAGAACTGATGATTTTGACAAATGCAGGTATAATTGAATTCTGCAATGAATCTACTTTTTTTACAAGGCTCCCTCAATTGTATCACAATATATATATATATATACGATACCTCTGAAAAGGAATATCGTGGAGACATTGTATCGTCTCAACGATAATTATCACCATATCGCCCACCCCTAGGTGCAGTTGAAGCCCATCAGCCCTCACACTCAGCAGGACCAGGTGGAATACTGCGTAGCCGCCGAGAGACGGAGGATGCGGGTGGTGCACAATGACATCATCAAGGACCTGCTCTCTGATAGGACCGTCCTGCAGGGTAGGAAGGACAGTACTGTATGCAACCTTTAGTAAAGAAATGTGGCCTTATTCATGATGAAATCACAACCAGGAAATTGTGGTGTCAGCAGCAGGAAGGTGACTGATTGAGCAAAGCTCTCTGTGGTCACCATGACTCAACGTGGAGGGTGAAGGTGACGCCCCGTTGTGGACAGAGGTTGTGGCAGAACACTCCCTACGCCATACATGGGCAACTGGCGGCCCGGGGGCCACATGTGGCCCCCACCTTCACTTAATGCGGCCCCTGGTTAATATTGGAATGCTGATATAGTATTGATTGACCAAGCAAACATGACTCGCTTTAATTACTTCAGTCTATATTAGACATAGAAGCACTCATTTTTATTTCATTTTTTATGTCCAATATATTTGTATTTAAGTTCACAAAGTTAACATAAGAACATATAAATGCATTTGAAATGAAATAAAATTGTTACTTTTCGGGATTCCAATTAAAAAAAATATCTAAAAAATATTTCGGATTCCAATTCAAAAATAGCAAAAATAGAAGATCTACAAGCTCAAAACGCATTGCAGTGCGACGCGTTTTGAGCTTGTAGATCTACTATTTTTGCTATTTTTGACTGTGTATGCATTGTGGCCCTCTGGAGTGAATGTGAAAATACAGTGGCCCTCTCCATCATCAAAGTTGCCCACCCCTGCCCTACGCGTTCAATTTTCCCTTTTCTTTTTTACTGCTTTTTCTCCACAATTTAGTCGTTATGGCAATTAATTCCCCCCCACAGACATGCCTGTGTTCTCACTGCTGTTGTATCCTACTGACTTTGCTGCTAGTGAGGAGCATGTAGAAGAATGTAGCACTTCCATCCTACTCCTACTCCTCCACTGCCTATAGTACATGTAGTGAAACATATCACCATCATCATCATATCACCTCCTAGACTCTGCGGTTGCGGGCACTGGGCAGATAATTTGCCACTGCACCACTCGAGCGCCTTACAGCTACAGTTTTAATGACAGCTAGTTTAGTTTACTTTATTGACACAAATGTATAAAACATTGGATCCAAACAATAATCGAAAACCCATTAATAAAAAACGTTAAAAAAGTACAAATTACAATACATTATTACATGGCTATTTTCTGTCAACGCACGTCTCTCACACACGCACGCACGCACACACACACACACACACACACACTGTGTTTTAGTGGTGCGCGGGCCGACCCGGTGCCCCCACCCACCCGCCAACCCGCCCGCATGCGGGTGGGTGTGTCAAGGTTTTCAGTTTCAATTGGCGGGCGGCGGGCGGGCGGGTTATCACCACTCTCATGTGCAAAAAATAAATAAGAATAATCACCTGTTCTTATTTGCCTTTTATTCTTAATAAGAGTAGGCCTATAAGAATAAGAATACAACGTTTGAATACGAGCACGAGCGAGCGAGTTTTAAAATGCGCCAGAGAGGAGCGAGGTTTTTCCTCCGCTCCTTGGTGTGAGGACCGTCCCGCTCCTGTTGGGGCCGCGAACCACATTTTGCCAACATTTGACACAACGTGAGGTCGTGAGCACAGCAGAGAGAAGATGCACAAACAATTCAACGCGTGTCGTTGATCAGGATTTCACTTATATGTCTCTCATCCACACAAGTCCGTTTATAAATACTTTGTGTCGGTTAAGTTATATAACCAGCCAGTCAACGGATACGATTTGAAACGCAACTTTCGCAAGTGAGAAGGATTTTTTGACTGAATGAACCAACCACGCTCACCTCGAGTCGAGTCGCTCCCTTCTCTCCAATCTGGTGATTAATCAATAACCAACAGGATTTAATATTGTCCGTCTTTTGCTGTCTGTTTAAAGTGCGAGCAGTGTTGCAGCGCTGATTCAATGTTTGGGGGGTCGCTCTTCTAGAGACGTCCCGCGAAGGTCGTTCAACACCTACTATACAGGTCTATTGATATGGATATAGGCTCGTTTCTTTGTTAAACACCCTTTTGCGAGACCTCAGCTCAGAAAAGGTATGGGTCGTCGCACGGCAACTCTGATGTGCGAGGCGCTGTATAAATATGATTGACATAAAACCTGAAACGCCATTCTCACCCCGACGATGTGTGTGTGTGTGTGTGTGTGTGTGTGTGTGTGTGTGTGTGTGTGTGTGTGTGTGTGTGTGTGTGTGTGTGTGTGTGTGTGTGTGTGTGTGTGTGTGTGTGTGTGTGTGTGTGTGTGTGTGTGTGTGTGTGTGTGTGTGTGTGTGTGTGTGTGTGTGTGTGTGTGTGTGTGTGTGTGCGTGCGCGCGTGCGTGCGCTCGTGTGTGCCTCCCTTCATGTGCCCACCAGCCAACAGCCCAGTGTTAGACAATGCAGTGGCAGCAGAGAAGACTAAAGTAGAGAGTGTTGAACTGGTGCTGCCCCCCCACGCCAACCACCAGGTAATGTGTTTCATTCTGTCTGTCCCTCTTTGCCTACTGTATCTGTTCACTGGGACTGCTTGGAAATCATAGAAATAGATTTATTATCATACAAATAGTGGATGGATAATGGCGTGCTGTTTTTTTCTTTTTTTTGTCTAATGATCGTGCTGTTGACTGCACTCGTAAATGTTTCATGTTCACACATTTATTCTCACGATGGCGTAGGGCAGTGGTTTTCAAACTCTGTGCCCGAAGCACACCAGTGGGCAAGTGAAAATCTCAAGGCGCACCTATATTCATTCATAGCAACATTGCATTGCAAGGCGTTGTTTACTTTTTTTTGCTGTTTTTGAAAAGGTACAGTATGACTATAATGCCATTCCCAAAATAAGGACCCAAAGTACTGACACACTATACAGTAAATAAAATAAATATGCATATCTTTTTGTATGTTTCTGTATTTGAATAATAATCTGTCACAAACTCCCAATGCACACCTGGACCGACTTGTCTAACGGACGACCAATGTCCTTGGTGTGTACCATTTGAGACCCACTGACTGTTGTAGTAGGGTATGATATGGTTATATGATACTCTCTGTCTCTCTCTGGGCCCTACAAATACAGACCAATACATTTGGAGGACAGATCATGGCCTGGATGGTGAATGTGGCTACCATCGCTGCTAGGTATAACTAACACACACACACACACACACACACACACACACACACACACACACACAATATATATATAACATTCATATCGTCACTGTCGGGCAGAAACCTCGTATCTCCAAGTTTCAAATGTGTACGTTTCTTCGCGAAGTAAAGCCCTGCTTCATCAGACAAGGCCGTCGCACAAAAGTAGTGAAAACAGCAGATCTACAAGCACACAACGCCTCGCACCACGAGGCGTTGTGTGCTTGTAGATCGGCTGTTTTCACTTGTTTAGTCCTTTTTTTAAATGATAATAAAAACGGTTTTGGACATACAAGGTTTCCACCCGACAACGACGATATGTGTGTGTGTGTGTGTGTGTGTTCTGGCCCACCGTTTGGCAATCACTACACCACTGCACCACTGCAGAAGCATTCTTGTTTTATCTCAACTAGCCCTTACCCGTTCAAAGATATGAGCTCCAAAATGATGTGCAGTGTGTGGGTTATGGGATGTGCATTGTGCACTGTGCATACAGTATATGAGGGATGGAAAGTAACTTTAACTGGTGCTTGCATGATAATATGTAGGAGCATCAATGTAAGAAATACCCGTTTCGTTTAATGGCTCCCCCCCCCCCCCCCCCCCCCAGCCCGCCCACCCGCCTGCGCACACACCCGCCTGCCTGCACACACACACACACACACACACACACACACACACACACACACACACACACACACACACACAGAGAGAGAGAGCTGGTTAAACATGTTGCCTCATGCTAGATGCAGAATAGATGTGCCTCATGCTAGATGCAGAATAGATAGTAGATACACCATAAAAATGCTAATATACAGCATACGATTTGTGAAAGTGACAAACGGGCTTCACAGTTATGTTAGGTGTGTTCATATGCTAATTGTGATGCGATTTCAGATCAATTGCTCCAGCCATTGAGGAGAAACGCTGTGACAGACACTCAGACAGACACTCACTCAGACATTCGCAAAATTATAGTATAGATGTGTTTCTCCATTAAGACTCTGTGTGTGTGTGTGTGTGTGTGTGTGTGTGTGTGTGTGTGTGTGTGTGTGTGTGTGTGTGTGTGTGTGTGTGTGTGTGTGTGTGTGTGTGTGTGTGTGTGTGTGTGTGTGTGTGTGTGTGTGTGTGTGTGTGTGTGTGTGTGTAGTCGTCTCTGTCAGGCCCATCCCACCCTGAGGTCCATTGACATGTTCACCTTCAGAGGACCATCTCTGGTGGGAGACAGGCTGGTGCTGAGGGCTATAGTCAACAATGCCTTCAAAAACAGGTGAGGTTGCTTTCAAGACATACGTGTAGGGATACAGAGACTTAAGCCCTTTGCACACAGGACAGTTGCGTTTTTTTCGTTTGCTGCATGAATAAACACATTGGATTTGGTGTGCAATGCTGTGCGGAATTGGCGCTGCGGATCCCAAAAGGAGTCATAAAAGGAGTGATGAGTTTTTTACCGCATGCGACAAGACGCACAAATCAAACTGGGTTCGATCGAGAAAAAAACGCACGGCCGCAGCCACTCGTCGCACGGCTAATTCGGATCCGGTGTGCACGAGGTCGTAGAGAATCATTGTTTTCTTTAAAAAAAATGAAATTGTCCGTTTTATCCGTGCGGATAAACGCGCCTGTGTGCAAAGGGCTTAAGTGTAGTCTACATCTCCGAATGCGACATAGTCTTGAACCACACTTCCCTAAAGCTGGAAGCTGATGGAAGGAAGCTGTCATCTGTTTGTCATATCCGTTCTCAAAAATATATTTTAAAATGTATATTTAAATTTTCATTTCTGCCAAGCCCCAAGCTATATGCTTCAAATAATTTGATTTACAGTAGGACAAACTTAACGGAAGCAGGGATAAACATCCGCTTCATCCTCTGATCATTTTATGTTGTAGTCTCCAGACTATATGACGGAAGCATTTGAAAATTGTGGGAGACAAGAGACAGTCTGGCTCGCGAGACTAGTGAACCAGACATATTCAACTTTGTTACATGAAAGTATATGTTGTGTGTGTGTGTGTGTGTGTGTGTGTGTGTGTGTGTGTGTGTGTGTGTGTGTGTGTGTGTGTGTGTGTGTGTGTGTGTGTGTGTGTGTGTGTGTGTGTGTGTGTGTGTGTGTGTGTGTGTGTGTGTGTGTGTGTGTGTGTGTGTGTGTGTGTTGCAGTATGGAGGTGGGCGTGCGCACAGAGGCCTACCAGGGGGAGGGGCCTAACAGACACATAAACTCCGCCTTCATGACGTTTGAGGTCCTCGACGTCCACAGGAAGCTGTGCACGTTGCCACGGATACGACCTGAACCCCTAGTGAGTCAAACGCTGTGAATGTAACAGTATTGCGGTACCAATGCGTCACTGACCGTCACTTTTGCGACTATTTACTGTACATGCACACGATCTTAAACTAGCCACATAACAACACGAATAAGGGTCGCTTGACAACGACGTCATCTGCTTTGCTACTATTGTAATTGATTGGGGGTGAACCAATCGCCGAAGACTGCCTCTTTGGCAACGCCCATCCCAGAAACGGCTGCAGTAGGAAAGGCTTTCAGACTGAATAATTGAGTGAAACAAAATGAGTGTCAGGCTCACAGACATAAAAAGGTAGACGGCTCTTCTGGCTCTCTGGTACCCGTCTCGCATTGATAGGCATTTTTGATTGACAGGCTTGGAATTCTTCCGTGTGCGTAACAGACACGGCAAATCAGAGGAAGGTGGGGGCGGGTCTTTTCGTACGCAGCTCTTAAAAACAGCTGCGTCGCGCAATAGCTGGGACTGGATTAAACTGGAACTGAAGTTGTTAACCAAACACTCCGTTTTCAGTCTAAACAGGCTCTGAGATAGACATGGTCCTTACTTGCTTTGACCATGTAAACATGCCAATAAAGCTGGTTTGAATTGAATGGAAAAGTCCCGGAAAAGACGTGTTGTGATTGGCCAGTGGTTTTTTGAGTGGCAGCCTGCCATTGACACTTTTCTGCCTATCAAGTTGGACGGGTCGCTCCAATCAACTGCTGCGGTGGACACGGATCTGTGGTCAGGCTAGCCATCGGTAAAATGTACACAGTTATGTCCTTCCCGTTTTTAAAGGACATAATGTTTTTAAAGGACATAACTTGCCTGCAAGCTCTTTGAGCTTACAGGCAATACCACTTTTCCACCAGTAGTGGTCCTCCTATCCCCCCACCAGTGGTCTCTTCTTAGTAGAAGGAGTAGGGAGACAACCTCCTACAACCACTGCAGGATGTGCTAGTTTGTATTAACAAACTCTGCCAAAATAACATTTTATCCACACTCAAAAGTGGATTATAGCTTTTAAGATTTCGACATTTTCACGTCTGATCATATCAAGCTGCTTGTTTACTGTAGCTTCCTACTTTAATAGATGGAGCACAGGTTTTATCGGCTGGCAGTTTTCAATGCAAAGCATGGATTATGATTTAAGAATGCAAGTGGTTGCTAACCGTGATGGAAAAGCCGAAGAGGCTTATCAGTTTTAATAGCAGTATTAACGGTGAACATTCCTGCATTCGTGCTGTACTTCACAAACACACTCATTCATTACAGAATATTGTGAACTTGGCAGTGAGGACAGAAACCCACTTAAAAACAGAATGTTCACTTACCTGCCAAACCCAGTGGCTTGTCCAGACTCTATTGTTTTGACTGGGGTGGCTCAAGTGGTGCACATGAATTAACGTGTTTGTATGCTCTACCCACATCTACTTTTATTATTGGCTTAGCATTATTTATTTTATTTTATATTTACTCTTGGGTCCCGACCCACTGTTTTCTCTCTCTCTCTCTTTCTCTCTCTCTGTCTCTCTCTCTCTCTCTCTCTCTCTCTCTCTGTCTCTCTCTGTCTCTCTCTGTCTCTCTCTGTCTCTGTCTCTGTGTGTGTTGTAGGAAGGCAGCAGGAGGTTTCACGAGGCCATAGCCAGGAAGAAGATCCGTCTGGACAGGTACACAGACACGTCATTTTGACAGCAACTTTCTAGTTTTGGTCTAAATATCAGTTGATTTTGTCGTGGTAATGGCTGATTTTACTCTTGGTTGCATGCTGAAAAATAGCCGATATACAAGCTCACTTGTGAGCTTATAGATCTGCTCTTTTCAGAGTGCAACACCCGAGTGCAACCAAACATAAAGTGACTTGTCTTTTAGTTCTACTGGATCTCTTCTCCACTAGTCCCTCCCCTTTAGTCTAGATTATATTTGTTGGTGAAATTGTCAATATATGCAGCATTAGTTTTAGTCATCATAGCTTAGCTATTATTTAGTTTTCACCAGTGAAAAAAAATAGTCGACGAACATTCTTGGTCCTAGTTTTAGTCGACTGCTCTCTCCGCTGTCGGGTGACCACCAAAGCGGTCCAAAACAGACAAAAAGAACCTGTGTTCCAATGGATGCAGTCAGTGTAGTTATAATGTATTCACAAGCTCTTGTTGATATTTTTCATTGGTTAGACATGTATAAAACCAGGGGCATAGTTCTGCCGATTTAAAATGACTCCAATAGGGAAGTAAAACTTCCTATGATTGGCCGCTAGTTGCTCTGTTTTCCCCCCCGGCCGATCGCAAAAAGAATTGTTCTCCATTGGATCCCATTCATTTCCCCCTTTCGTTTTCTAACCTTAATTAACATTTTCATGAATACTGTATGGTTCCTATCGCTAGTTAAAAATTGCCTTTCAATCACCATCATATTCGTTTTGTCGAAATGTGGTCCAATTTATTTTAAAATAAATGATAAAGTTGCAGGGGGGCGTGGCCAACTAAACTGATACCAGCCGGCTGTGTTCTTCTTCGTGTGCTGTATTTCGGGAGGCTCCGACCACATTCTCCCATGTATCCCTGCGGTTGCAAGTGACCGTTGGCAGCCAATAGTATCTCTGATGCTATTGGCTTTACAATTCTATGATGGCGACACCCATTCCAAGGGGTAGAAAGGGCCATTTGCGCTGCATAGAAACCAATGGCTTCGCATCGTCCATATTTTTCTACAGTCTATGTATAAAACCCACAGACACACTTTTGACTGATTGATTGAATCTTTTATTTAAACAACATGAGTCACATGACAAGTACAGTCAACACAAATATATGCTGCACAGCGCAGGCCGGTTAAACATCCTGCCCAAAAAGGAACTTCCCAAATAAGACCCTTAACGGTTTTGTTTACGTTGGAAGTCCCTGGCCTTCAGTTCATCGCAAATAGTAACAAGAACAACATTTAATGCAATTATAAAAGACCACTATGTGTACAGAGTAAAGAACTACATTCAATGCAATTATAAAAACCACTATCTGTACAGAGTAAAGAACTACATTCAATGCAATTATAAAAACCACTATGTTTACAAAGTAGGGGAAAAGAGGGGGTGGCTGTAAAGTAAACTTAACCACTTTCACTTAAAAACAGACAAACAACCAAAAAATAGCCCATGAAAACCGCCTATCCAAAGGTCTTATAAATATGATGCATTTTATTTTATTTTTTATTTTGTTTGTTGTTTCAGGAAGTACATCATCTCCCGCAAACAGGCAGAGGTTCCGCTGTCTGTGCCTTGGGATCTCGGAAACCAGGTGGGGTTCAGATCTATGCATTATTTAAGGTAATGATTAAAATGTGTTCTTGCAAGTTTCTTGTGAAGACCGGGGTTTTTTTTTTCTTTCCTTTTTTTTCTCCAAATACTTCTTTCTTTCTTTCTTTTGAAAGTGCAAACAATAAAATAAGATAGAATAAAAGCCAAATTCTAAGAATGTATTAAAAAAAATACAGCTCTCTCGCCCATTAGATGGATCACCAGAACCAGGAACGTGTTTACAAGGAGTCTATCGTGGTTAAAATGGAGTTTGAAGTTCAATGGGTTTATATACTGTAGAAGTGGGTGTGTCTGATTAGAATTAATATCAAATATCTAAATATTAAGTCAAGCAACTTAACAGCTGCCAGAGTAGACGTTAAATTCACCTTTTAAGTCCTCCACACACTCATCTGTTCTTTTCTGTCCTGGCGAGACCCCACGCCAGGACAGGCTTCAGACACGCCTCCTCGGGAGACTTGACTCAGACATTGATTGACAGTTGATTTGGCATTAGGAACCCCGTTGCGACCACATGCCCTTGATGATGTCGACCCCGGGCAGGGTTGGAACCCACGCCATCTGCACTAAAGGCGTGTGCTCTAACGTTAGAGCAGTGGTTTTCAACCTTTTTATGTTAAAGGTCCATTATTTATTCTGCATTTGAGCCAAGGACAACTGTGTGAGTTTTAGCCTCTCAGACCCAAAACCTTTGATATTTTGTTGTCGTTGGATACGATTTTGTCCATAATTCCATGCTGTATTGATGTGGTACCATTGAAGAGACAACAGGCAAACGTTGATCAGAATAAAAATGATTCTATATTGTGTAGTACTAATTGTGTAGACTTCTTGTAAACTAAGTAATGCAGATGTTTAACAATAACTCTTGAGAGCGGGTCCATTTGGTTTCATGTTACACTCTCAAGAGTTAACGATCCAAGATCCATTTGGTTACCAACCCTCCATGATTTACTGGTGACCACCTGGAACCCCCTCAAGGACCCCTGGTTGTCCCCGGACCACTGGTTGAGAACCACTGGGTTAGCGCATGATCATGAGCGCTCTAGTGTGGTGGTTAGAGTCTAACCGCTACACTAAGGCGGCTCTAAGTCCTCTACACACTAATATGATGATAATAGCCTCATAACCATTAACCAACCTTCAATACTGTAGTTCATTCACACCTTCCAACTACTATTATTAATGCTCAAAGTCCCACCTAATTTGTTATTATTTCTTTTACATAATCTGTTTAAATCTTTATGGGAGCACTGCAGCCTTGAAGTTGGCGAACATTGTTTATGACCCCGAAGGTTGGTGACTATTATTTCCAATGGTCCAATGGTACCATCTTTTATAACATGGGTCTTCAATTGGCAGTCCGGGTCCCTTATGGGGTCTTCTACAGGGGGCTGCCAAGTCTTTGCATGATAGGATCTTTTTCTTTACATGAACTACTTGAAACCTGGCATCCCTATTCTGAGGAGAACATTAGCTGGAAATAGCCGATCTACAAGCTCACAATGCTTGCATTGCAGCGTTTAGGACCCCAGTTTTATAAGAAGGCAGATTACTGGTACCTTGTGTCAGCTCCATTATTGTAATGTCACATGGTCTTTTTTGAAAGACTTTTCAAAAATAGCAGATCTACAATCTTGCCGCGCGGCACCGCGCTGTGAGCTTGTAGATCTTGAGAAATTGAATGAAGTATGAGACAATTAAAGAGATCACCTACTGTGACAGTAGGTGATCTCTTTAGTTTGCTTTGGTAATTAACACTTCCAGTACCGGGCCACTTGGGGGCGCCCAAGGTCTGCTGAGTGGCCAGGGTCTCTCTCATAGACGAGCGTAGTAACATACAGGGACCCACGTTGCAGTCACGTGCGTGCTCACGTTTGTGCATGGGATGAAAAGGACCCGGATGGAAATGGCTACAGATAGCTATAGGCTGATAGCTCATTTAGAAGATAGATTTTCAGCGATTTAGCCGTAAATAAAACCTTCCAGCTTCCACAGAGAACACAGTTCAGAGAAAAAGGGCTCAAAGATGTGAGTTTGTATTGGATTCGACGGCGCGATGCGGCGGCGTTACCCGATTACGGGCCGGTGGAAAGGGCTTTCGGTCGGCGGCCTAGATTTTAAATTTAGAGACAGGCTTGGTGAGGCCTCGGATTATTTTATTCATTTTATTAAAAAAGCCGTACTAGTTCGGGATCGGCACACTGGAATACGTCGCGCCGCCGACAGTGAACATTCAGTGAACATTGGGGGGGGGTCTAAACTCTAAAAAGAAAAAAAATGATTTTTTGCCGAACTTGTTCGGGATAGGCACTGGATGAGTTAAAATGCAGTTATTTTTCACTTACTTTTACTCTGCTGGTGTATTATTTGTGTTGATGACGTATGTCCATTTTGTTTGCTTGCATGTGATCCAGGTGTATCTCAGCTACAACAATGTCTCGGCACTGACAATGCTGGCTGCTAGAAATAACTGGATCCTCAGCTCTGAGAAAGACAAGGTATCAGCTATCCTCTGCTTTTCTACTACAGTATAATCCAGTCCATTGAACTGGGATGGCCTATTTTTATCAAGGATAAGTAACCATTGTCCACTCCTGTTCTGCTGTATTCTGTTGCATGGTTTTAGTCCACTAAGGGTGGGGTGTGGTCTGCGACTGTGGGCTTGTTTTCCTGTCGCTTGTAAATATTAGTAGTTGCCTTTTTTTGGAGGGGGAGGGGGGGACCTGGGATTCTCAACCATTTTCATGTCAAGGACGCAACCGCAGCTTTCCCGGTGAACCTGAGCGCAACAGTGGGGGCCGATGGGCAAGGAGGGTAGCGAGCTTATGAGAAACAACTAAAATAAAAATCATCAAATGGAAAACATTACATTAACTTCTGAAAAGGCTTCTAAGCCTACACTAGCCTACGAGTAAAACTAGTGGAATTGCGATCTTGCCACACGTGAATAATTGTGGTTGTAAACAATAAGACAGACAATATAAATCATTGGTCTCGTAGTGGGAAGAAGAGGTTATCATCAGACTCGTCACCCAAATTGGTGACGAGTCTCTTACGAAATCGGCAAGAGTGTCTCTCATTCTCAATACATAAAGCTATATACACTCTCCATCATTGGCAATAGTCAGTGGTGTGTGTTCCCCACACTCCCGCGCCCCCACCGTTGCGCTCGGGTTCACCGGGAAAACCGCAGTCGTGTCAAGGACCCCCACATTAATATGTATTTTTCCTGCAGTCTCTCATCTGAAAGTATTTTGTGCCAGGGACCCTTACTAGATTTGTGCTGTTAAAATGTTTAAAAATTATTCCACCATTTCATAACTTTTTGAAAATAGCAGATCTACAAGCTGTATATCGACTATTTCCAAAGTACTCATGTGCTACGGTATATAGTAGCTTCTTTGGGGATTGTTTTCATTGACCTGGTTGCTTATTTCCCTCGCAAAATCTGATGCGGACTCAAGTCACAGGTGAAGATGGCTTTAGAGTGATAACGTGGTTCCCTGTCGAATAGGTTCATCTTTACACCATGGAGCAGAAGTCAGTGCTGAGCTTCAAAGTGGAGGCGGAGGTGGATGTCCCTGCCAAGACGGCCTTCAGTCTGCTGGCTGAGCTGCAGAACAGGCCCAGCTGGGACAAACTGTATCTGTAAGATTATTACTGCCTGATTCCATAGGTTCATACGTAGGTTTGGGATTTGTAGTGCGTCCAGTTATTACACTGGCCCAGGACACAGTCTGAAGAAAGAGAAAAGAAGGAGAAAATAGAACAACATAGCACAAGACAACTAGAGTAGGACAAAGAGAACTCAGTCACACAGTCAGTCAGTCACAACGGGAGGAGTAGAAAACTCAACACACACACCTCACAAAACAGTGTAAAGGTGCGTCTTTAGCATGGATTTAAAAGTCCCAAGGGTGGGGGGGCATCTTTGATTGAATATTGATTGAATGTTTTATTGGACAGAAACGCAAAACAACACAAGTAACAGTCAAAACACTTTGTCAAAAAGGATTTCACCAAAAACGTCCTTGCTGTCTTGCTTCCATTGGGGTCCTTGGTATTCAATTCATCAATAAAGTAGAACCAAAAAATAGAGATGTGCCGATTGATCGGTGAGTGATCGCAATCGGCCGATAATGCCTCTATTGGCTTTGCCGATCTCACCGATCTGTAAGCTAGATCAGCTATTTTCACAATAATTATCTGTAGGACTGAATATAACCTCAGCTTCAACTCCTACAAGTTGAATTGGATACTAAAGAACCTCAGCCTGCAATCTTCTAAATGTTTATACTTAATATACAATGTCAATGTTTTGTAAGAAGAATCATTACATATATAAATGCTGCTACTGTAACACAATAAATAGAAGAATTTATGGATTTGACGCTGTAATCGGGAATATCGGTATCGGCACCGAAAATCGCAATCGGAGCATCTCTACCAAAAAACATTCAATGTGATCACAAGTATAAAACATTGTCTAAGGGAGAAGTGATAACTACCTCCCCCTTTGGCCTCCTGAATAGGGATCCTCAAAGGGAGTTTGTTCCACGACTTGGGTGTCAACACAGCTAAGGCACGGCCACCCGTCCTTGCTGTGGTTGACCATGTAGTCTTCATGTTAATAATTCATACTTGTGTCACAAACCAGAAATAGAAGATGATGGGCTATTCCTGGTGTGCGAGACCGGCGCGGCGAAGCATAAAGCATCCTTAACACACATTTTGTGATAAAACACACTGACACAGTTAAAGGAACACTATGGATTTTACTGTGTATTACTGCTACTTTTAAGGGCATTGTTCTCCATCGTCACTGTCGAGTGTAAACCATTACACCATGACTTTTCAGGAAATGGGGTAAAACTTAAACACGTTCAACCTGGGATCCTATCTGGGATATGTCTTTATACTGTTGGTGAAAATCTTCAAAATGTTTCAGACATAGCTTAAATAGCAGATCTACAAGCTCTAGCTCTGCTATATTTTGCCACTTTTGTGCACCCCTGCCATAACTGCGACAACATACCTGTACACTCTTAAATGCACACCCACCTTTCGTTCACACACTGCACCAGTCTTACTTTTATTGTCCTGTGAATTCCCGGACCAGGAAATGTGAGCTGATTCGCCGGGTGGATGATGACAACTTCCTGTATCGCGTGGTGACGCCGTCTGTGACGTGCGGAGCGAGTGGGTCTCCAGTCTCGGCCAATCAGGGACCAGGGATTCTCCAAGACTTCATCTTATTGGCTTCCAAGAGGCGACCGTGTGGCGCTGGGTCAGTGCAACGTTTGTGTCTACAGTAAACATTGCAACTTAGTGTGAAATTATGATCAAATAATATAACGTGCCAGTGTAATTTCTGTAAGTTTTTACAAACCATTCCCCTTGCTGATGTCAATACTGCATGTTGTATTCATGGTCATCTTGTGAACCAGGGGCAGATGGGTGGGTCCTGGCTTAGCCAGATTGGATCGGAATCATCTTTATTGTCACTAGCCGGGGACCCAGTCACCAAAATGGGAGAGGACTTGTGATGTTCTGCCGTACTTTTCATTTCTGTTTTATCTATTAGTTTGGTCATTAAGGTCCACAGAATGAGAGGCCTGCTCTGCTGGAAACATCGCGAAAAAAAGTTATGGCCATTTGTATATTCACTGTCCCATTGACTCCACTAGAAAGATTTAAAAAATAAAGAAAAGTCTGCTTTAAGTAGCATATGAGAGGTCAAATTAGGGGTTCTTCATGATTCTGTTTTTCATGCAAAACAAATGCTTGCAATGGATTCAGAATCATGAAGAACCCCTAATTTGACCCCTCATATGCTACTTAAAGCAGACTTTTCTTTCTTTTTTTAATATTTCTAGTGGAGTCAATGGGACAGTGAATATACAAATGGGCGTAACTGTTTTTCTCGATGTTTCCAGCAGAGCAGGCCTCTCATTCTGTGGACCTTAATGACCAAACTAATAGATAAAAGTACAGCAGAAAATCACAGGTACAACCCTATTCCTTGAGCTTGTGGGTCCCCGACTACACATCGCATGTTTCACTTTTTGTGCAAGCACCATCGTTTTTGTTATTCCATAAGAGAAAGGGAAGAGAGATCATTACAAATAAAATTCTGGATATAATCATAATAAATAATAAGGTAAGACATTAGCATAACAGCAGATATACACATGATATGCTATGGAAGTAAAGCAAAAAGTCCACCCAGATTTTCCCAGGTCCAGTCATCATTACACATGTTCTGTTGTATCCACAGCACTGTTGTGAACTGTTGATGTGATTTGTCCTTCACAGGGACCCATACGTTATTGCACTGCGCTCTGTGTCCCTGCCTACTCACCCGCCCACTGAGGAGTATAACAGAGGAGAGTGTGTGTGTGCAGGCTTCACTATACTGGAAACCAGTAACACTACTTCACTGGTGAGATTTCCTCTTGGTGCATTAGCAGTGTGGGGTCCTGGAATAAGGGTTAGGCCTGATTTATACTCCCAGACCTGCCATTTGTGTGAGGCACCGTTGCGTAACTACAGTTAGGCTTTAGTTTAGACCCTGACACAGGAAATCACCTGATGAAACTGTTTGTTTTGACCACTTTAAACCTGGTGTCTGGTGTTTAAATCATGTCATTATAGACAGGAAAGTAAAAACAGTAGATGTACAAGCTCACAACGCGGTGCATCCCAAAGTAAAAACAGTAGATGTACAAGCTCACAACGCGGTGCATCCCAACCATACACAAACTCACACTGTGGTTATCCTTTCCACTAAATCAGACCAACTGAAAGCATTGTACGGTATATCTTTTTCTCCAAACAAGTGTTTGGGGGCGGAACATGGCCGCCAAACCTTGCTCAAATAGAGACTCTGCGAGCGAAGGAGGGATGAAGGGCGACGCTGCACAGCGCCTTGTCGCTCGCGGTACATCAGGACGGTCTCATTGAAACAAATGTATTTGAATGAGGTTTCTTCCCTCGCGTCACTGGCAATGCAGCTGGGTTGTCAAGCCACTAAAGCCTGAAGGTGTTGCATTAAAAGCATTATACCCTCTATGGTGTATATATATTGATACAATGCAACATAGCTCTGTTTACACAATGCTGTACCCCCTCCAAATGTATATATCGTTGTTGTCTGATGAAAACCTTGTATGTCCAAAACCGTTCGTTTTGAATTTATCATTTTAAAAATGATTTAAACTAGTGAAAACAGCCGATCTACAAGCACACAACGCCTCGCGGTGCGAGGCGTTGTGTGCTTGTAGATTTTTCACTACTTTTGTGCGACGGCCTTGAATGATTTGCGAAAGAACATACAAATTTGGAGATACGAGATTTCTACCCGACAACGACGATATGCTAGTGTTGTTGCTGCTCTTATACCACCATTATTACTGGGATTGGTGTGGGCCAGACGGTAGCCCCCCACGGGCTGCAAATGGCCCACGGGCCACCTATTGGGGAACCCTGCTGTACACCCTCCAAATGTATATATGTTCCCCATTTTACAGTTTTTATTTCATTTTGACTCTTGCTTTGGCAACGTAAACCTATGTTTTCTCATGCCAATAAAGCTCCTATGAACTGAATAACATTGAATTGTATTAATATGATGTTCAGCAGAACCATGCGACCCACATAAATGTCCGCCTGCTCTGATTTCCAGATCAGTTACTACAACCAGGCGTCTCCGGAGGTCCTCCCCTACATCTCCACGGACATCGCCGGCCTCTCGTCCACGTTCTACCACAACTTCTGTGCGTGCAGCCAGTACCTGGCCAGGAGCAGACTGCAGCCTTCGCCAGAGGAACAGACAGTGGAAGAACAGTATCTAGAAGACAGGTGCACGTCCGGGAACCTGTCTGACTGTCTGGCAGCGGCCCTGCACAGTACGCAGCTGTAGCTTGATTTGTTGTTGGTGGGTTGTCGTTTTTCTTTTCTTTTTTTTTTTACCCTGCAATGTTCTAAAAAGCAGTGGTTCTTAACCTGTGGGTCAGGACCCCCTGGGGGTTCCCCACATGGTTTTAGGGGGGTCACCACAGTTGACGGTAAAGTGACAATTTAACTGAGCTTGCAGATCGGCTATTTTCACAATGTTTATCTGTGGAACCGAGTCTAACTAAATGTAATCGACTTGTCAGGGTGGCCAGTTCAAATTTATTTTGGAGGGTCGCCGCCTGAAAAGGTTGAGAAAATCTAAATGATTCAAAAATGTCAAAACATTTTTGATATTTTTTCAAAAGATTACCGTTCAGACACGCCCATTCAGAAAATCACTGAAATGAAAGGCAAGGCTTTGAGAGTTAATGAATTGTTTTTTTTTGGGCTGGAAGAGACACTGGGAATACCAAAAAAACAAGAACACAATTTGAAATTCATTTAAAGGAGTATTCACCCCCAACAATACAAATGTTCTTATCAATTACACCTCACAAAGCCTTGAATTCATGGAGATGTTATTTCGTTTTTTGTTGCATTCCAATTATTTGGTTACGAGGTCATCATCGGTCATCAAATGATTGGCTTAGGAAAGCGACAAAAACAAGACAATTATGAATTCAAGGCTTCATGGAGTGTGAAATTGATAGAAAATTACTCAGTCTAACTGTTCAGACAACTACAAGAACAGAACTAAATCACATACGGTCAGATGTCTGTCTTTTTCTTTTTTCTTTTTTTTTTACCAGGGTGGGAAATTAAGTAACATTTACCATTGAAAGAGGCACTTTATTTCCAGATATTTTTTATGGATGATGTTTAGATATTGTTAGGATTAAGGAATCAAAACAATGGTACAAAGGAAATGATGCCTTGATGTTATAGTGAAACAATTACACTGTTATGGCATTATTTGAAATATATACTGTATACTGTATATAGGTTTGTGCAAATTAAATAGAATAGAACACTCCAATAAAAAAATGAAAAATAAATCATTGTGTTCAATATTTGTGTGTCCATAATGATCTATGTCAGAGGTCTTCGAAATGTCTCAGAACAAGGGCGATCGACATATAGAGGGTATGCGCATGGATAAAGTGAGTGGCAAAGTGAGTTTAATGTTGTTTAATGCAATCACACAGGACGCCTTGCAGCGTGAGGCGGTGTGCTTGTAGATCTGCTGTTTTCGGCTAATGTTCCCCTCAGAATCCCTCCGTGCCGCGATGCATACAGTATGCCCCAGAGCCGAAGGAGGCATCTACTTTTCTATGTCTAAGTGCTAGGGCAGGGGTTCATGTAAGATTCACAAAGAGTTGTTGTATTTGTGGATTGGTGTGGTTATAATAGACCAAGGCCCATGCATGTTTATGATTGGTCCATGTGTCCGAGTACAGAGGCTGTAGATTGGTCAGGTACTGTATAGGGTTGGGATCCCAAACCAGGAATCTGTTCCATCAACCGGTTTTATCACACTGTCAGAACTGGATGTGGACGTCTGCTGTCCACGATCACAACACCAGAGGCAGCTCCACAAATCATGTTCAACGTAGATTTAACACTAAACAAGGCTCTAATTCGTTCTCCTGCTATACCACCAACACATGGCTTGCGAAACGCGCTTCCGCAAGCCTTAAAGGAGTGCAAATCCCTAGCCGCCTCCAAAATTGGAATGAAAAGTCACCTTCAGACGGCTGCTACCTGTGACTTGTAAATAGACTAAGCCCCTGTGCTTCCACCCCCCCCCCCCCCTTCTGCTGATGTTATCCCTTTTCTGCTTTTGAAATTGATGTTATCCCAGGTAAAGTACTATGTTCTATCCGTCTGTCTTTCAATGTTATATGAGATACATAAAGTGGTACCTGTGTAAATAAGCCGTAAGGCTTTCTAGGATCTCCTTTTAGTTGACCTTGTACCAGTGATTTGTGCTGTCATGAAAATGTACTTTTTTCTATTGCAAACTGCTAATAAACTCAAAGATGCTTATTTTGGGGGTTCAGGGCCTGAGAAGGTTGAGTGTTTCAGGAACCACAGAATGATTAAGATCCTAAAAGGTCCCGTCCAGAAAGTGGTACAGCCTGGTGTCTCTGCTGTGCCTTCGAGGCTGGGCCATCACGGCAGTCAAAGCCGGTGGCCATCCGTGGACGCTTGCTCTGCCTTTCTCATCTGGCGTTACTTCCTCCACTACCAGGTCATATCTGTCCATCATGTCCAGCAGTGCATCGAGCTCTTCCCCCTCCGCGGGCAGCGAATCGGTCCTCAGCCGTAGAGCCACGCGCTGAGACACACGGCTCATGGTTGTCACGGTGTGGGGGCTGCGGTGGAGGAGAGACCAAGGCAGGACCAGGGTGACGTAGGGGAACAGTCTCTCCACCGCCGACACAAACTCCTCGCATGATGATGATGAGGAGGAGCCCTGCGGGACGAACACGTTGAAATGGTGCATTTATATTATATACTGTATAGTGCCTCAAACTCTTTCACGTCAGGGACCCCCACATTGACACTTATTAGCCCATGCACGGACCCCCATTTGAAAAGATATGCCAGGGACCCCCATTAGAGAAGATGTGTACTGCTCTAACAGTGATTCTCAACCATCTTAATTTCAAGGACCCCCTTGTTTCACATGCATTAGGCTACGGACCCCCCATTTAATGGTATTTCTTTCTTTGAGACCCCAATTTATATGGTAAAATCAATGTTAATTTAACTCTGAGTGTACGAATGGACCCTAACGGGTCCATTTGGTTCCATGTGTCACATGTAGATGGATGGCCATCAATTGCGATGAAATCAGATGAATCTGCAAAAGCAATTCAGAGTTGCGGACAATAGCCTATGCATAATAAAACTGAATTCCCCTGATGCCCCCAGTGGTTCTCAAAGTGGATTCCAGGAACTTTGTGGGTTCCTTTATGGGGGTCTAAATGGACCCATACAAGTCTGTAACTCTGACAGTATACAAATGGAACCAAATGGACCCGTTCCATTTGTACACACAAACACACAGACATGACGGGTGCAGGTACCTGTGTGTTGAAGCTGTCTGGGTGAACATCCAGGTTGACCCAGACGGGTCTAAACAGCTGCTCCTTGCTGTAGGCTGCATCCAGCAGCCTCAGGGAGGCCTGCAGAAGCTCCTGGGTTTGGACATGCAGGTAGAGGCCCCAGTACCCACCACCGCCCGCACCATGGACCAGCTGCAGAAGTGCCTGCATTGGTGGTAGGGCTGTCACAATTATTACATAATCGTCTAATCGTGATTATTTTACATTATCGCAACATAATCGTGAATGTTGAAAAACGTCGCATCGCGACGCGTTGTGAGCTTGTAGATCGGCTATTTCCACTATCAGTGTTATTTTTTAAGTAGTAAGTTGTCAAATATGTCAGTAATGTATTTGTGTATTCAGGTTATGTATCATATCTACCATGCAACTTCAAAGCCTAAAAGCCAAACAGAAATGTAATTATCAACGACAAAAACACAATTAAATCGTTAATCGCCAATAATTTGAGTGACAATTAATCGTCATGTAAAATGTCATATCGTGACAGCCCTAATTGGTGGTGCATTTTGTTTGGAACCGTTAGTAATAGGCAGTGATGGAAATAAAAGTATTCACTCACAATTTTTACTTCCTTTACTTTACTAAGTCCGGAATTCAGAATTACAGGTACAAAAGTGCTGGCATCAAAATGTACTTAAAGTACCAAAAGTACAAAGTACTCATTATCTCCAGAATGTTGTAATAATAATCAAAATCAAGTAGGCTACGTACTAGTGCTTGAGTAAATGTACTTTACACCATGTTCCAATGCCAATATGTTAAAGATAAAACAGCATAATGGTAAAATGATTTCTATTCAATAACAGTTGTATTAGTCATTGATGTCATTTGGTTTAACAATTTACAGATGAGCAGGTTCACACCAAGTCGTTTTGTGACATATTTTGTCATTAGCCATAAAAGTAAAATACAGCCTATTCCCATTTTCTCCCATAGGGGTACAGCCCCATTTGAGAGCCACTGCTTTAGGGTATGATGCCGACACTGTAGGCCTACCTGTAGTGTGAGTGGGTCTTGAGTGCTGTCAGAGCCTTGTATCAGTGGGACCCCAGGCTGACTGCTGTCAGAACACACGTTGACGACCAGCATGGCACTATCGCCATCTACAGGTACATGACCAAAATGCAGGGGAAAACATTTTGTATATAACATGTAACTTTTCCCCCCTATTGATTTGTGTAGCACTATATATATATATATATATATATATATATATATGTAACGGAGGTGATCCGAACCTCCCCACCCGGCTTTGAACCCGGGTCTCCCGTGTGAAAGTCCCTATGGAATGAGAGCAGATACTAGACTTTTGAGGCTTCAGGCTGGGGCTGCGACTCTCTCCGCCACATATATACAGGGTATATATATATACATATATATATATATATATATATATATATATACTCAAGCACTATACACACACACACACACACACACACACACATACATTGTGTTTCTTTTATGATTCTTTTGAAAGTATAGCATTATTAAATGTCAGTACGAAGCCTAAAAGGCAAACAGAATTATATATGTTTTGCTCATACCTATGTTCAATGAAAAAAAACAGAATTTTATGTATGCCAATGAATCTCTTAACATAAATGTTGCAATCGTGCCAGCCCCTATATACCTGCCAGCTGAGATAATAGATATGCTCGGTCAGCGACCGTGATCCATCGCACGTCCAGGCTGCTCCTGTCCGTCTTCTCGGACAGCATGTTGATGTGTGGCGTAGGTGGGAAGTAGTCCATGGGGTCTCCTCCAGGATAGAACCTCCTGACACGGCCTTGCTGCCCTGCAAACACAAAAAGTAACTAGAAAAATATTGTTCCTTCGAAACAATTGTGGGCTCGCTTCAAGCCAGAAAACAATGGCTATAAAAGTACAAAATGTCAAGATCGCAGGCAGTGCTCTCTTTGACGTTACTGACGTCAAAGATTGGTCCATTTTGTTCCAAAAATGTGTTGTGCAAAAGTTGACCCGCTGGTGGCGCTATAACAGGCCAATGTAAGAAGGGTGGTATCTGCTCCTTGACCTATTGGGAATGTGCTTGCAAGATTTCACGCACATTGCAGGCTGTGTTCATGATTCGAGGTGTTTTTGGCTTTGGCCACTTTATCGCTGCTTGCAGCTATATTCATTATTATTATTATTTTTTTGTGTGTGCACTTTAGATAAAGGTCCTTAGATTGTGTGTAGAATGTTTCATGCAAATTGCAAAAATAAATCCTAACGGGTTTAAGCGTTTCACAAACTGCTCAAAATGATATAGCGCCCCCCTTTGGCCAATTGGGGTAAGATTGGTTTTAGTGATATTTGGACTAACACTCTACATCTTTGCCAAATGCCATGAACATGTTACTTTGCATGTATGATTTAGAGGCAGAAGAATAATTTGCATAAAACTGCAATATTCATTGAATTTATTTTAAAAAGTTTCAATTTTAAAGAAATCCGATCTGACAGATCTTTAGATATCGGTCCAAAGTTCACGTAAAAAAAGTTTTGTGCACGTGGAGTGAAAATTCCAGAATAAAAGCGGGTTTACGCGTTTTACAAACTGCTCAATATGGCGGAAAATCGGGGGGCGGAGCTTACTTAACAACGACACAGATGTCTTCCGCTCGAGTCAAAGCACGCGTGTAACAAGTTGCATGTCTTCAAACGAAACGAGTCATGACTTATGCCCGTTTGAAGTTTGAATTTTCAAACGCTTCGTATAGCGCCCCCCTTTGGCCGATTGGAATAAAATTGGTTTCAGTGATACTTTGACTAACCCTCCACATCTTTGCCAAATGCCATGAACGTGTAACTTTGCATGTATGATTTAGAGGCCGAAGAATAATTTGCATAAAACCGCAACATTGATTGAATTATTAATAAAATATATTTCACTTTAAAAGAAATCCGCCGAGACTAGTTTGACCGTATTGGTCCAAAGTTCATGTGAAAAAAGTTTCATGCGCGTATCGCAAAGATCCCAGGAGGAGATAGATTTTTACTGTTTTTCATATAATTCCAAATTCTGAGGGATCTAAAGATCAGAGGTCAAAAGTCAGAGCGTAAAAATTGTTCGGCATGAGGAGACGCATACGTGTATACAGGTTTCATGGCTGTACGTATAACAGAGCATGAGCTATACCTGTTCAAAGTTCGCACTTTCGAAGGCTTCCTACAGCGCCACCATTTGGTCGATTGCTGTAAAAAGTAATTGCACACGTCGCCACAGTAAGCTGAACACATTGATGTTTTTATTTTCATTTTCTCACTAAGTATGTAGGAGTAGAAAGGAACCGAAGTTTTGAGGAGAACTTGATATGACGGTTAGATATTGTCACTAGAAAATATTGTTCCTTCGAAACAATTGTGGGCTCGCTTCAAGCCAGAAAACAATGGCTATAAATGTACAAAATGTCAAGATCGCAGGCAGTGCTCTCTTTGACGTTACTGACGTCAAAGATTGGTCCATTTTGTTCCAAAAATGTGTTGTGCAAAAGTTGACCCGCTGGTGGCGCTATAACAGGCCAATGTAAGAAGGGTGGTATCTGCTCCTTGACCTATTGGGAATGTGTTTGCAAGATTTCACGCACATTGCAGGCTGTGTTCATGATTTGAGGTGTTTTTGGCTTTGGACACTTTATCGCTGCTTACAGCTATATTCATTATTATTATAATTTTTTTGTGTGTGTGCACTTCATAGGCATATTAGATAAAGGTCCTTAGATTGTGTGTAGAATGTTTCATGCAAATTGCAAAAAAAAAAATCCTAACAGGTTTAAGCGTTTCACAAACTGCTCAAAATGATATAGCGCCCCCCTTTGGCCAATTGGGGTAAGATTGGTTTTAGTGATATTTGGACTAACACTCTACATCTTTGCCAAATGCCATGAACATGTTACTTTGCATGTATGATTTAGAGGCAGAAGAATAATTTGCATAAAACTGCAATATTCATTGAATTTATTTAAAAAAGCATGTTTCAATTTTAAAGAAATCCGATCTGACAGATCTTTAGATATCGGTCCAAAGCTCACGTAAAAAAAGTTTTGTGCACGTGGAGCGAAAATTCCAGAATAAAAGCGGGTTTACGCGTTTTACAAACTGCTCAAAATGGCGGAAAACCGAAGGGCGGAGCTTACTTAACAACGACACAGATGTCTTCCGCTCAAGTCAAAGCACGCGTGTAACAAGTTTCATGTCTTAAAACGAAACGAGTCATGACTTATGCCCGTTTGAAGTTTGAATTTTCAAACGCTGCATATAGCGCCCCCTTTTGGCCGATTGGAATAAAATTGGTTTCAGTGATACTTTGACTAACCCTCTACATCTTTGCCAAATGCCATGAACGTGTAACTTTGCATGTATGATTTAGAGGCAGAAGAATAATTTGCATAAAACGGCAATATCTATTGAATTATTAAAAAATTATATTTCACTTTAAAAGAAATCCGCCGAGATAAATCTGACCGTATTGGTCCAAAGTTCATGTGAAAAAAGTTTCGTGCGCGTAACGAAAAAAACCCAGGAGGAGATAGATTTTTACTGTTTTTCATATAATTCCGAATTGTGGGAGACCTAAAGGTCAGAGGTCAAAAGTTAGAGGGTAAAAGTTGTTCGGCATGAGGAGACGCATACGTGTATACAGGTTTCATGGCTGTACCTAAAACACAGCATGAGCTATACCTGTTCAAAGTTCGCACTTTCGAAGGCTTCCTACAGCGCCACCATTTGGCCGATTGCTGTAAAAAGTAATAGCACACTGCGCCACAGTAAGCTGAACACATTGATGTTTTTATTTTCATTTTCTCACTAAGTATGTAGGAGTAGAAAGGAACCGAAGTTTTTTGATACTTGCACTGACTGCCTGCCTAGTAAATAACTAGAAAAATATTGTTCCTTCGAAACAATTGTGGGCTCGCTTCAAGCCAGAAAACAATGGCTATAAAAGTACAAAATGTCAAGATCGCAGGCAGTGCTCTCTTTGACGTTACTGACGTCAAAGATTGGTCCATTTTGTTCCAAAAATGTGTTGTGCCAAAAGTTGACCCGCTGGTGGCGCTATTATAACAGGCCAATGTAAGAAGGGTGGTATCTGTTCCTTGACCTATTGGGAATGTGCTTGCAAGATTTCACGGACATTGCAGGCTGTGTTCATGATTTGAGGTGTTTTTGGCTTTGGCCACTTTATCGCTGCTTGCAGCTATATTTGTTATTATTTTTCTTTTTGTGTGTGTGTGTACTTCATAGGCATATTAGATAAAGGTCCTTAGATTGTGTGTAGAATGTTTCATGCAAATTGCTAAAAAAAATCCTAACGGGTTTAAGCGTTTCACAAACTGCTCAAAATGATATAGCGCCCCCCTTTGACCAATTGGAGTGAGATTGGATTTAGTGATATTTGGACTAACACTCTACATCTTTGCCAAATGCCATGAACATGTTACTTTGCATGTATGATTTAGAGGCAGAAGAATAATTTGCATAAAACTGCAATATTCATTGAATTATTAAAAAAGCATGTTTCAATTTAAAAAAAAAATCCGATCTGACAGATCTTTAGATATTGGTCCAAAGTTCACGTAAAAAAAGTTTTGTGCACGTGGAGCGAAAATTCTAGAATTTTTTACAAACTGCTCAAAATGGCGGAAAATCGAAGGGCGGAGCTTACTTAACAAAGACAGAGTCAAAGCACGCGTGTAAGCAAGTTGCATGTCTTAAAACGAAACGAGTCATGACTTATGCCCGTTTGAAGTTTGAATTTTCAAACGCTTCGTATAGCGCCCCCCTTTGGCCGATTGGACTAAAATTGGTTTCAGTAATACTTTGACTAACCCTCTACATCTTTGCCAAATGCCATGAACGTGTAACTTTGCATGTATGATTTAGAGGGCGAAGAATAATTTGCATAAAACCGCAATATTGATTGAATTATTAAAAAAATATATTTCACTTTAAAAGAAATCTGGTTGATCAATCTGACCGTATTGGTCCAAAGTTCATGTGAAAAAAGTTTCGTGCGCGTAACGAAAAAAACCCAGGAGGAGATAGATTTTTACTGTTTTTCATATAATTCCAAATTGTGGGAGATCTAAAGGTCAAAGGTCAAAAGTCAGAGCGTAAAAGTTGTTCGGCATGAGGAGACGCATACGTGTATACAGGTTTCATGGCTTTACCTCAAACACAGCATGAGCTATACCTGTTCAAAGTTCGCACTTTCGAAGGCTTCCTACAGCGCCACCATTTGGCCGATTGCTGTAAAAAGTAATAGCACACGTCGCCACAGTAAGCTGAACACATTGATGTTTTTATTTTCATTTTCTCACTAAGTATGTAGGAGTAGAAAGGAACCGAAGTTTTTTGATACTTGCACTGACTGCCTGCCTAGTATAGAAATAATGACAATATCTAAAGTGTGCTCGCCTTATAGGCGAGCCCACAATGACAATATCTAAAGTGTGCTCGCCTTATAGGCGAGCCCACAACTAGAAAAATATTGTTCCTTCGAAACAATTGTGGGCTCGCTTCAAGCCAGAAAACAATGGCTATAAAAGTACAAAATGTCAAGATCGCAGGCAGTGCTCTCTTTGACGTTACTGACGTCAAAGATTGGTCCATTTTGTTCCAAAAATGTGTTGTGCAAAAGTTGACCCGCTGGTGGCGCTATAACAGGCCAATGTAAGAAGGGTGGTATCTGTTCCTTGACCTATTGGGAATGTGCTTGCAAGATTTCACGCACATTGCAGGCTGTGTTCATGATTTGAGGTGTTTTTGGCTTTGGCCACTTTATCGCTGCTTGCAGCTATATTCATTATTATTATTTTTTTTGTGTGTGTGCACTTCATAGGCATATTAGATAAAGGTCCTTAGATTGTGTGTAGAATGTTTCATGCAAATTGCAAAAAAGAAAAATCCTAACGGGTTAAGCATTTCACAAACTGCTCAAAATGATATAGCGCCCCCCTTTGGCCAATTGGGGTAAGATTGGTTTTAGTGATATTTGGACTAACACTCTACATCTTTGCCAAATGCCATGAACATGTTACTTTGCATGTATGATTTAGAGGCAGAAGAATAATTTGCATAAAACTGCAATATTCATTGAATTTATTTAAAAAAGCATGTTTCAATTTTAAAGAAATCCGATCTGACAGATCTTTAGATATCGGTCCAAAGTTCACGTAAAAAAAGTTTTGTGCACGTGGAACGAAAAGTCCAGAATAAAAGTGGGTTTACGTGTTTTACAAACTGCTCAAAATGGCGGAAAATCAAAGGGCGGAGCTTACTTAACAACGACACAGATGTCTTCCGCTTGAGTCAAAGCACGCGTGTAACAAGTTGCATGTCTTCAAACGAAACGAGTCATGACTTATGCCCGTTTGAAGTTTGAATTTTCAAACGCTTCGTATAGCGCCCCCCTTTGGCCGATTGGAATAAAATTGGTTTCAGTGATACTTTGACTAACCCTCCACATCTTTGCCAAATGCCATGAACGTGTAACTTTGCATGTATGATTTAGAGGCCGAAGAATAATTTGCATAAAACCGCAATATGGATTGAATTATTAAAAAATTATATTTCACTTTAAAAGAAATCCGCCGAGACTAGTTTGACCGTATTGGTCCAAAGTTCATGTGAAAAAGGTTTTGTGCACTTGACGCGAAAATCCCAGGAGGAGATAGATTTTTACTGTTTTTCATATAATTCCGAATTGTGGGAGACCTAAAGGTCAGAGGTCAAAAGTTAGAGGGTAAAAGTTGTTCGGCATGAGAAGACGCATAAGTGTATACAGGTTTCATGGCTGTATGTATAACACAGCATGAGCTATACCTGTTCAAAGATCGCACTTTCGAAGGCTTCCTACAGCGCCACCATTTGGCCGATTGCTATAAAAAATAATAGCACACTTCGCCACTGTAAACTGAACACATTGATGTTTTTATTTTCATTTTCTCACTAAGTATGTAGGAGTAGAAAGGAACCGAAATCCCGTCTACTGTTGATTGCCTGCCTGATAGATAAACTAGAAAAATATTGTTCCTTCGAAACAATTGTGGGCTCGCTTCAAGCCAGAAAACAATGGCTATAAAAGTACAAAATGTCAAGATCGCAGGCAGTGCTCTCTTTGACGTTACTGACGTCAAAGATTGGTCCATTTTGTTCCAAAAATGTGTTGTGCAAAAGTTGACCCGCTGGTGGCGCTATAACAGGCCAATGTGAGAAGGGTGGTATCTGTTCCTTGACCTATTGGGAATGTGCTTGCAAGATTTCACGCACATTGCAGGCTGTGTTCATGATTTGAGGTGTTTTTGGCTTTGGCCACTTTATCGCTGCTTGCAGCTATATTCATTATTATTATTTTTTTTGTGTGTGTGCACTTCATAGGCATATTAGATAAAGGTCCTTAGATTGTTTGTAGAATGTTTCATGCAAATTGCAAAAAAAAAAAAATTTAAGCGTTTCACAAACTGCTCAAAATGATATAGCGCCCCCCTTTGGCCAATTGGGGTATGATTGGTTTTAGTGATATTTGGAATAACACTCTACATCTTTGCCAAATGCCATGAACATGCTACTTTGTATGTATGATTTAGAGGCAGAAGAATAATTTGCATAAAAATGCAATATTCATTGAATTATTTAAAAAAGCATGTTTCAATTTTAAAGAAATCCGATCTGACAGATCTTTAGATATCGGTCCAAAGTTCACGTAAAAAAAGTTTTGTGCACGTGACGCGAAAATTTCAGAATAAAAGCGGGTTTACGCGCTTTACAAACTGCTCAAATTGGCGGAAAATCTAAGGGCGGAGCTTACTTAACAATGACACAGATGTCTTCCGCTTGAGTCAAAGCACGCGTGTAACAAGTTGCATGTCTTCAAACGAAACAAGTCAAGACTTATGACCGTTTGAAGTTTGAATTTTCAAACGCTTCGTATAGCGCCCCCCTTTGGCCGATTGGAATAAGATTGGTTTCAGTGATATTTGGACTAACCCTCTACATGTTTGCCAAATGCCATGAAAGTAACACTTTGCATGTTTGATTTAGAGGCAGAATAATAATTTGCATAAAACCGCAATATGAATTGAATTATTAAAAATTAATGGTTTAACATACAAACTTCTCACCACATAGACTGTATAGGTATTGGTCCAAAGTTCATGTGAAAAAAGTTTTGTGCACTTGACGCGAAAATCCCAGGAGGAGATAGATTTTTACTGTTTTTCATATAATTCCGAATTGTGGGAGACCTAAAGGTCAGAGGTCAAAAGTTAGAGGGTAAAAGTTGTTCGGCATGAGGAGACGCATAAGTGTATACAGGTTTCATGGCTGTATGTATAACACAGCATGAGCTATACCTGTTCAAAGTTCGCACTTTCGAAAGCTTCCTACAGCGCCACCATTTGGCCGATTGCTATAAAAAATAATAGCACACTTCGCCACTGTAAACTGAACACATTGATGTTTTTATTTTCATTTTCTCACTAAGTATGTAGGAGTAGAAAGGAACCGAAGATCCCGTCTACTGATAGATAAATAATCCGTACAATATCTAAAGTGTGCTCGCCTGTTTACAGGCGAGCCCACAATAATGACAATATCTAAAGTGTGCTCGCCTTATAGGCGAGCCCACAAATATACACTACTCATCATCATCACCATGAGTGAGATATGGGATGGGGGTCTGGGAGATAAGATGGGATGGGACAACATGGGAGTCTTAACGATCATTACTATGTCTTATGTGAAAGAAAATGATTTATGTTGCTGTTGTGTCATAATTAAACCTAATGTTGATTGCGACCGAAGGTCGCATATACTCTGAAGAATCGTGTCGCTTGAGTGTCCTTCCTTCCTTCCTTCCTTCCTTCCGTATCCTCGTGACCGTCCTTCCGTATCCTCTGTGATGTCAGTGTGATGTCAGCGAGTTGTGACATCACTTCCTGTACAGGGCGGCTACACGAAATGTGGATAACCCTATATATGGAGATAGTCCAGTCCATCATGTCATATGGGACTACCGTCATAGAAAGTAGCCATTGTTAGGCCGGAGTCATTGGCTGTCTAAACATGGAGATGTGGATAACACTATATATGGAGATAGTCTAGTCCAATATGTCATATGGGACTACCGTCATAGACAGTAGCCATTGTTAATCCGGAGTCAATGGCTGACTGTCTGTACAGGAAGTGATGTCACATGACATACTTTTTATGCCCATATATGAGTCCTAACATGGAGATGTGGATAACACTATATATGGAGATAGTCTAGTCCAATATGTCATATGGAACTACCGTCATAGACACAGCCATTGACTCCGGCCTAACAATGGCTACTGTCTATGACGGTAGTCCCATTATGACATGATGGACTGGACTATCTCCATATATAGTGTTCTCCACATTTCCATGTTTAGGCCCCATCGCTCACACCCTCGATGGGGTTGGCGATAGGGCCTTTCTGTGTGGAGTTTGCATGTTTCCCCGTGTCTCCTAGGGCTGATACCCTCACAAAAACATGAACAAACTCCCCCCAGAATGATAACAACTAGAATCGTCAGAGAAACACTGTGGTTGGCCAGATAGTCAAGAATTAGGGCGAGGTCGCATGTCACCCTGAGGTGTCTTACTAGTATGGTACACTGACTAGCAAAAACATATAAACATGGCACTTCATGTCAAAACAGTTGTAGACCCCTGCCAGCCTGTATTGTAACATTGTACTCCGAGAGTGTACATTTTTTGTTGGGATGTGCATGCTTGCTCTGGACTCTGTTTCAACTATGCAACTCAAATGCTGTGGGCATAGCCTGGCATTTGAATACTGATGTAGCCATTAGTTTGATGCATTATGATCTGTGTGACGTCATATCAAAACTCTATTTCTTACTGGCTGCTTCTTTGAAGGCCGACAGAGTGGGTTCATAGATATCATAGTAGACTCTGGCTGGATGGCTGTTGTCACGCACAAAGAGCAGGTCATTGACGGTAGGGTGGTGAGTCTTGCCTTGCCACAGGGTGAGGCTAAACCTGCACAATCAGAAAAGGGGAGGGGGAGAGTTCCAACCTGACCAATATAACAACACAGTTTGGGTGGGAAATTGTGTAAAATAAGCAGAATAAATATGAGCAGCTGTTTATCTAGCTTTGCCAGCCAGCCTGCTTTAAAGCCTCACTAGGTAACGTTATGAATAAAATGTCATTTTGTCCAATCTGTATCCTATTATGTCTACGCAATATAACTTGAGACATTTAGACCGTGTCTCACCTGGACACTGAATCTGACACGAATGTTGATTGGGGGTCAAGATTTAATGTATCCCCTACAAGTAAGCAAGAAGGCAGGCTCTAGTAGCTCAATGGCAATCTGGGAACTCATCTGCAAAAAATGCGAAATCAATTTCTGTCTTGAGAGATTAGCAGATCTACAACTTCACAACGCATCGCAATGTGAGACGTTGAGATCTTGTAGATCTTTTCAAATGTTTTTGTCTCCACCAGCCGAAGGCAGGGAGAGACTATGTTTTCGCCTCCGTCCGTCCGTGTGTGTGTGTGTGTCCGTCCACAAAGTTTGTTACCAGCTAATCTCCGGAGGCGTTGGCCCGGTCGCTGCCAAACTGAGCACACACACTCCCTGGATGCCAATTCAGAACCTCTGCCCCACATTTTTCACATGGGCCTGTTCTGGCGCCACCAGGAGGCCAATTTGTGCAAAACTACCTTTTTGGCCAGTACTCCTACAAATCACGCAAATCGGTAGACAGTATCTCTACAGTCATGTGATCGACATGGATCTGTCTGATTGTCCATATTCCATCCTGATTGGCTGAGATTGGCTTTCAAAGTTTGTAAGATTGGTCAGTTTTGAACAAAATGCCTCAAATCAGAAACACAGTGTGCAATTTTTGTGAAATTGTGCACGCACATTCCCACTAAGAAATGCCACTTCAAACTTTTCAAATCAGCCTCATGGTGGCGCTATAACAGGCCGCCTGGCCTGGTGGAGACCTGTGCTCGGAAGAGCACTGCTTCTAGTTTTATTATTATTTTTTTTATAAGAACAAAAAAGGAACCGTTTTGGAGGTACAAGGTTTCCACCAGACAGCAACAATACAGTATATTGTGTTAGCGTGGGACACTGTAGTTACCGTGGCGACTGGCTGAGAAGCCAGCTGAGGTGTTCCCAGCCACTGCGAGCCAACAACGCGTGAACAGGAAACGTCACCTGAAGAAACAACTCATACAGTATATTAAGCTTACCAAAAACGTGTTATGTCATTCTACATAGCCTTACAGATGGGGTGCCATGGTTGCATGTATTCCTACGGGCTGGGGCGGCACCTGTCAGCAGGGAGTGATGGGTGGGAGGAGTAGGACAAGTGGGGGCTCCTCACTGGCAGGTGAGTCAGTAGGATACAACAGTAGTGACAACACAGAAATGTGTGTGGGGAGGAATCAATTGGTATAACGACTAAATTGGGGCGAAAAAGGGGTAAAACTAATTGGGACCCTCTGGGATTCAAATTATAGAAAAATAAATTGGGGCGAAAAAGGGGTAAAACTAATTGGGACCCTCTGGGATTCAAATTATAGAAAAAAAACTTTAAAGAAGTAACCAAAAATACACAGGAGTAATGTTAACTCCACAGACACATACAAAACAGAAAAAGTACAAAACTATGTCACCACCTCTTTAAAGTGATTTAAAGGTAGTTGTAAGTGATGGCCTGACACTCAGCCTGAAATGTATTTTTGTTTAGCGATTCAGGGGTTGGAGCCAGGCTAGGCAAGTGATATCTTTTGGTTAAAACAAAAGGTGTTTTGTACCCATTCGTCAGTTACAATTTTGTTCCACTTCCATTTCTTAGTGACATCACTTCAAATTTCACTTGTTTAATCTGAATTCTGTGCAAGTTAATTCTCTCTCCTGATTGGATGAAATAGGTATCCCAATATTCGCGACCTGCATTTTCTGTTTAAGAGCAGGAGAGACGGGGACACTCCTATTACTGAACAAACACTCTATAGCAAAGAGTACTATCATTATATAGAGCTATTTAACACAAATATCCATGAATTCAAGTCAACTATCCCTTTATAACCCAAATAATACTCCCAACAAAGTGCCATGGCATTGGTCCGAAGGTTCATTAGTCGGAAGGTTCATTTGTCCGAATTTGTTAAGAATACTATGCCTAACTCTAACCCTAACCCTAAACTTAACCTCAGTAACCCTAACTAAATTCGGACTAATGAACCTTCGGACTAATGAACCTTCGGACTAATGGGCAGTCCCCCAACAAATTCACAAAGAAAGGTGCAGTATTTAAACCAAATTAAACATGTCTTTTCTGATCTCACCTTTTGGGGGACGTTTCTGATCATTTCATACATGTCCTCCACCATGGACCTGGTGTAGGTAGCAGTGAACGGTGGAGAATAGGTCACCTGAATGAAACACCAGGAGAAAAAGCATAAACATCCAAAGCAATCCATGGGTTTATATCTGAACAGATCTTAACCAAGCACTTGTCTTACAGCAGCATACACTTACAAAACAAATGTCTCTTAGTGGTCGCACATGGTGGTTCATGCTCACATGGAGAACTCAGTAAATAAGCAATTAATTTAACACAGACAAAACAACCAGGGCAGGGCACCAGGGACCTTTTAAAGCAGTGGTTTCCTACAAGCTCGAAATGTGTCGCAAAGCATGTACATCTGCTGCTTTTGCTTTTTTTTTATTAGAATCCTGAAAAGGTTTAAGTTGTTAAAAGAGAAATGCTATACCTTCCATCCAGGGGACACGGTCACATCTGGGAAAGTCTGCTCGATCAACAGGAGAAATCTAAAGAAGATTGGTAGGGAAGGATGTAGGGTGATAGGAGGGTAGGGCGGAAGGGAACAAGAAAGAGTCACAAATACAGTACAGGAAGCAAACAAAATGGCCACGATAAAAATAGCTTCTGACTGGTGTCTTATTTGTAGTAATGAATTGAAATGAAGGGACAGGATGGATGTCTGACCCCGTTCCATTGACAACAGGCATGAAGTTAGGAACGTTGGGTCCCAGCAGTATGTCAGCATTGAGCCACACAGGTCTGTTGATGCTCCTGCTCTCGTTCTTTCTCTTCAACAGATCCAGAGATGGACCTACTGAGCTCAGGGACTTGAAGTCCAGCTTGATTCCTAGAGGGGGTGACGGGCAGAGAGAGAGAGAGAGAGGTTTGGATTAGGGCATTAACGACTTGTGATTTTTGCAAGTCGACTCGACTAAAAAGTTGAGTTGAAGTCGACTTTATTGTTTAATGACGTCATCACATCACACACGACCCCGCAATTATTTTGGGGGGGTCCCCAGATGATTAACTTAATGTGAAACATTGTTTTTTCACTCAACTGTAAACAAGCCAACATATGGTTTAAGTGTATATAGAGGGTATCTGCACATTTCTAAAGTGCCAATTTAAGGACTTTTTAATACCTCTAAAATGGCAAATTAAACATTGTCCAAATTGTCAAATATATAGAGGCAGAAATTGTGAAAATAGCAGATCTACATTCTCACAACGCCTTACAATACTGCACCTGAGAGGCTCCTTTTGACTGAAACTAAGTTTAAAATGAGAATTGAATACAAAAATCAAACCTCGGTTCCAAGTGAAGCGGTGAACTTTTATTCTATGTGTTCTAGAGCTATGAACTCTGTGATCTATATATTCTTTCAATTCTGAATGAACGAATGATTTTATCAGGAGGGCCGAATTGTCATGTGAAGCCTCAAAGTATGGTCTCATTGGACATTTTTAATCATCCAATCATCAGACCGGGACGGACGTTACACACATATTCTGGATGTACGGGACAGATAAAACCTATTCGTTCTGGACTGGAATGACCATATATGGACATGAACGGGACATGTACGGGACAGATAAAACCTGTTAATTCTGGACTGAAATGACCATATATGGACATGAACGGGACACACAAAGCCACTCCTTGGAAGCGGCTTTCACCGCTTAAAAAATAACTATAAGAAGCAACTGAATTTCAATGGTAGTGGATGGAGAGAAAGGACTTTTGTCCCACCAAGACACAGCAACCAATGGGTGCGGAGAGGGGCGGGACAATGGGCAGGACTTGACAAAGGGTGAATTACATTGGGGGTCTCTCCCTGGGGGTCCACTGTACCTTTTCTAGAAGCAAGCACGGCGTCCAGCCATTGGTCCAGAGTGTTGTCACTGGTCATGGAAGGGGGGTGTGCCATGATGGGGATGGGCGTCGGCAGCCTGGGGTCCACGTTGACATCAGCCTCCAGGATCATTACATCACCTGAGGAGAGAAGATGAAGGAGATGTCAACTCCAGCATGAGAAAATAAATGTTATTACAGTGATGTTTTGTTGTTGTTTCTGATGATAAAGGCTATAGTTGTGTGTACAGGTGTATGATGTGGAATTCATGTGCATTAGGTGATATTACAGTGTGTGTGTGTATGTATGTGTGTGTGTGTGTGTGTGTGTGTGTGTGTGTGTGTGTGTGTGTGTGTGTGTGTGTGTGTGTGTGTGTGTGTGTGTGTGTGTGTGTGTGTGTGTGTGTGTGTGTGTGTGTGTGTGTGTGTGTCTCATTGCCTGCACCACACCACACCACAGAACATGTTACTGAAACACTGCCATACATATTGAATGGCTGTTAGCATGCAAAAGGGATGTAGCCTACATAGCACAAGCCCATCATGACAGAATGGTGAACTTGTAGCGAAGGACATATCGACATATCATGCATCTAGAGTGAGAATGTACAAACATTCCTGTGTCATTCCATCCGTGTTTTATCTACTGTATGTGATAACCCAGACCTCTTTAGATATCTGATACACCAAATGTAAATACACCAGCTTAGAGACGTGTCTGTGTAAGAGATAGCCTGCACCTTTGACCCTAGCTTAGAGGAAGCTTTTATGACCAAGATCATTAAATACCAAACACTTCTACAAAGCTGTCCTGGGCTATGTGTGGAAACTATTATACTGGTTGTTAGAGGGTTTCAACAACTTAGGATGCCCAAAAAGGTTGCAAAAAGGCTGGCAAAGTATCGTGCTGTCTCTGTTATAATTGGCAGGTGCCACATATGGCAACGATGCTGTTACTTATATTAGTACTAAGAGATATGCTTATTGAACATCCAACTGTACCGTATGTTACATTCTGACAATGCATAGCATACTATTATGTTGCCAAATAATTGCAAGATTGTAGCTAGGTACAATAGGCTCAAACAAATCAATTAAGCACTGCTTTATACATTCGACCTTGGGTATTTTCGATGAGAAATTAGATTTTTTTTCTTTTTTTTTAATTGCTGAAAAGTTTGCCTATAATGCCACATTGAAGAACACAAGCCTGGCCTGGCCAGACTAATATCACTGCGTAGATATTAGTCTGGAATCTCTTTGCATATGGGTTCTGATTGGTCCCCCACATCATCGGGGACAGGGAAATCCAATCACAACCGAGTGGGGCCAGACCTAATCTGCAGTTTTTAGTTTTTAGTTTTTTTCACTGGCAGTGCAGGCTAAGAAGAACACCCCTATACCATAAACACATCAGCTATTACAAGAGACAATCATACCAGTGTTTCTAAAAAGTAAACCAATATCTTGTAGCACTGAGGCTTATTACAGTATGTAGACATACATACAGTATGCCATGATTACCATAACTGTACCTTTCATATTTGTGTCCTTGTATGCTCTCCTTTATGTGGACAGGAATACATTGTTAGAATGTGTGTGTAGGGGTGGGCGATATGGAAAATTACAATATCACAATATTTTCCCAAGCTGTATCACGATACACGATTTTATCACGATTCATTTTCACGTTGGTTTTGATGGTTATTTTTCAAGTTACTTGACAAAAACTAGACTCTCTGGGTTCCTTTTGGGAGGTCTAAATTGAACTTTACAAGTATGTAACTCTGACAGTATACAAATGAAACCAAATGGACCCTTACGGGTCCATTTGCTTTCATTTGTATACAGTCAGAGTTAAGTGGAGACCTTGACATTTTAAAGTTTGCGAACTACTGATTTAGACCAAAATGCATGTTTAAATTGAATTCTGCAATGAATCTCTGTATTAACGATTAAACAGGATGTTTTACAAGGCTCGCTCAATTGTATCAAGATATATACGATATCTCTGAAAAAGCATATCATGGAGACATTGTATCGTCTCCACGATAATTATCACCATATCGCCCACCCCTATGTGTGTG